>NW_028317813.1:12755500-13094000 GCF_062004578.1 Staurois parvus
CATCAAAATATTTTCTAATTTTAGATTGCACCTTTGCAAAACTTTTTTTTGCAAAATTAGTACAATATATTTTTATACCTAAAGACTATGGAAAGGCTGACATTTTACAAGGATCAATGATTGATGGTGACTGCTCTGCCTGTACTCTGTACAGCTGTCAAAGGGTTGTTGACTAGGAGCCTTGTCCTATGTCTTTGGCTTCTGAGCAATCATGGCATTATAGGTAAGATAATCAGATAATTTATTGGCATTGTATACACAGAACAAAATTTATCAGAGTACTCTGGCGCTATATAAATCCTGTTTAATAATAATACTCTCTAAGCCAGCCATGCATGGATCGTAATTCAGCTGCTTCAGCAGGGACCAGCCAAATTTCAATCCAACTATGGACAGATTGGTTGTATAGAAGTTGACCTCTGTCCAACTAGATGGTTGTTTCCCCCCCCCCCTCGATCAATGCTACCGGCTATAGCTGGCAACACTTCTCATTGTATTATGACAGCGGGGAACTCTCCCCACTGTCAGAATACAATAGCTCTGCAGGAGGAATTCCCCCTTTAACACCAAGTGTGTTGATGGGGGAATCTAATCTTTCTTTTTTGTTCAACCTGCTGGTTGAACAACAAAATGCATCATCTATGGCAGTGGTCTCCAAACTGTGGCCCGAGGGCCAGATGTGGCCCTTTGCTATCCTTTATCTGGCTCTTGAGGCACTATTCCTCCCACTTATACAAATGATGGGGCACTATACCTCCTGTTACTGACCACCAACCTTGAGGCCATGTTTATTCTCACTTGTGCTGGGCCTGGGACATTTTCTACCCCCACTGGCCACAGTCTTGCCCCACCAAAATCTGAAGGATAGTAAACTGGCCCTTTGCTTGAAATGTTTAGAGACCGCCTGCCTTATACTGTACAACAAGAATTTAAAATATGTCTCAACACAACCACACATAATGTACATACTCTTAACACATGCCCACATATCTGTTCTTAAATATTGTAAAAATGTAAAATATAAACATTGACCACAAGCCTGTTTAAAGCTCCTGGGGAAAAAAACAGTCTCTGTTGTGCTTGTTTCACTGGAAAACAAGTATTTTGAGACCATAACAATTCCTTCGTAATACGTACACCCCAAAGTTTTAGAGCGTCCAACCTTTCTACCTCCTAACCACCTGGGCAATGATTGATCTTTATGTCCTATAATCCACTATTTTTTCATTAGTTTTTGCAGTATTAAATAATTTTCCATACACCCCTCAACCAAATGTTGAATTTCCTGCCTATAAGCTGTCTCATCATTATCTTGTATGACTCCAACTAAAGTGGTGTTATTAGCAAACTTTATTTATTACAGGTACTTATATAGCGCCGTCAATTTACTCAGCTCTTTTCATATATATTGTACATTCTTTACGCATCGCTTTACATGCATGTATTGTACATTCATATCAGTACCTAACCCCCAAGGGGCATACAATCTAAGGTCCCTAACTCACATTCGTACATACACATACTGTTGGAGATACAACAGCACATACTAGGGCCAATTAACCTACCAGCATGTTTTTTTTAACCTTTTCACTAATTTAGGAACTACTGTGTTAAATGCTGAATTAGAATCAATAAATAACATCCTAACATATGTGTTAGGGTGCTCAAGATGTGTCAAAGTAGTTTGCAAAGCAATAGAAATAGCATTATCTGTGGCAGCACAGTGGCTAAATGGTTAGCACTTCCACCTGGAGTTTGCATGTTCTCCCTGTACCTGTGTGGGTTTTCTCCCACACTTCAAAGACATGCTGGTAGGTTAATTGGCTTGTGTCTAAATTGTCCCTAGTATGTGTATGTATGAATGTAAGTTAGGGACCTTAGATTGTACACTCCTTGAGGGTTAGGGACTGATGTGAATGTAATATATATATGTATCTATATACACACACACATATATATATAGCACTGTGCAAATTGACAGCTCTATATGAGTACTTCTAATAAATAAAATAAATAAATCTGTTTGCACAATAGGCAAACTGATACTTTTCCATATCAACAGGAATGCTTGCAATAAGATGTTCTAATGCAAACCTCTTCAAACACTTCATGATGACAGGAGATAACGCAACTGGACGATAATCATTTAAGCATTTTGCTGCAGATTTTTTTTATTGGGACAATAATAGTAGATTTATAAAGGCACTGCAGCTTGTCGCAGCAACAAATTAAATGCATCAGTAAAAACACCTGCTAACTGATCTGCACATACCCTCAGTATACTGACTGATACCCCATCTGGTCCTGCTGCCTTTCTGATGTCAGTCTTCCTCAAACGTGATCTGACCTCATGTGTTTTTAATACCAATATATGCCCTCCACAGGTTCCTTACTAGGTCTTCACATCTCAGATTTTAATCCTCAAATCAAGCAAAAAAATTGGTTTAAGGTGTCAGAGTACTTTACAATTTAAAATTTACCATTGCTTTAATCCCCCTCCACATGCTGTGAGAATTTTGATTCATTTATACATTCGCTTAGCCTCTCTAATTCCCTTTTTTTTAATTTTTTTTTTATTAATTCCAAGTTTTCTTGTAGACCATAGGGTCACCTGATCTAAAGACCACATCTCTCACTCTAAGCTGAGCCTTCACTTGACCATCCAGCCATGACTTTTATTTGGGAATACCTTTAGGCTTCATACAAATTAGCATTTTTTTTTTTCACTCAAAAACTGATGGATAAAAAACGCTGGTAATAGTGGGGTTTTTTTAGTAGTGTTCAGAGGTGTTTAGGAGCAATAGCATTTTACAGTACATGTAGAGGGAAACAAAAGCTAAAAAAAGAGCTAGAAAAAAGCTGTTTAGGAGCAGTTTAGCGTTATTTCTTGCTGGAAAAACGCTCCAAAAATCTCTACAAAACAATTTTTTTTTTTAGACGCTGATCACGAACAGCCTAAAGTAGTGTGCATGGACACATAGGATAATATTATGTAGCTTCTAGGAGCAGAAAAAAAAATATGCTGATAATAGCTCCTAGGAGCTTAAAAAACACTAGTGTGCATGGAGCCTAATACTTTTTTGTAACCAGTAACACCGCCATAAAAAATTAATATACAGTAGAACAAATGAAGCATATACCTCTAAATCCATATCCTGTGCAAATACATTGCAATCTGTCAATCCTACGCACTCTTGCAAGAGTGAATTTGCCTCCTCACTCCAAACCTGTATAGTTTTAAATTTTACAAACAAAAAGGCTTATAACATGGAATTATCATTACAGAGGCACGATGGATCAAGATGTGGCAACAAAGTAGCTTTTTATACACTGCAAACATATAATTCCTCCATAGCCAGTATAGAATTTGCCTGTGGGGGTATGCACAGAATGATAATATTAGTAAATTCTCTTGGTATAAAAAAAATGGTCTACATGTTAACATAAAATATTCCAAATCAGATGAACAATATGGTTGGTGGGTATTAGGGGGGTGGCAAGCACCCCATTCTGATGCATATATTTACAGATTCAAAGCCATTGATAACCTCTTTATGAAAATGCTAGCTGCCTAACAGTCATGCTGATCCTTTACCCTCAATACTTACAGAATCATTGACCTGCCACTAGAATGCAGAAAATGAAGTCAGAGAACCTTACAAGTAAGCTTTCTCTAGGTCAGTGACTCAAAGTATCGGACCCATTAATCAGATTGCCAGTTGAGGAACAAACATTTCTTATGGTGATCAGTAACGGCAGCCTCCATATGTCTCCAGTGACTTTCCCTTAGAGCACTACCTACATACACAATTGTGAAAAAGATCCAAAAAGACCAACTGCAAACCCACATTCACAATATTTACCATTGTATATAGTAGAGATCAACTCTGCAATCTTCTCTCCTGCATTGGCATCATATACAGTCCAGTCCAGGTATATAACATGACAATCAGATCAGGATTTACTTGTTACTCCTCTCATACAGGTAAAATGAAACTGCCCACATTCCAAAAGGTCAAAGTTTCACCATCCGGGAAAATGACAACAAGTGTGATGCTGCTGCCACTCACTGGGGGAACTGGCTCTTTCCAGCAGCGTCAGGTCTAAATGACACACACACCTGGTTAGGAAGTAGTGTCAGGTCCTAAACTGGCCATACACTATACAATCAGGCTCCATTTTCAAACTGCGCTGTTAAAATGTCAAATCGCACATCAGCATGTTCACGTACCATTCATTTCAATGGAAAATAAAAACTTGGTGCGCTTCTTCCACGATTGTTGTGCGATTTTTCATGCGACAATCACATAAACAAAACTGAGTAACGCCCTAAAGAAGTTACAGAACTTCTTTTGATTAATACTCCTCACGGCAGAATCACCCCCGCAATTTCAGGTGCCATTGAAATTAATGGCACCTGAACATGCTGATGAGCAATTTGACATTTCAGCAGCATATTTAGTGGGCACAATCGCAGTGATTCCACCTGCGATTCAAAACGCCTATATGAGAGCCTTACGCATACCTTCCAACTCTCTAAGATGGGAACGAGGGACACCTATTAGCCAAAGTAAGTAGGCATAGGACACACACCCTGCCACGCCTCCTTAAAGGAGAATTATACAAATAAATGATTGGTTAAACCCACAAGTGCTTCTTTTACCATTATTATTCCTTTATATATAGTGGATTTTGAAAATTGCAATTCAGAAATGTAATGAAAGCTTTAATGCTGTAATATATTTTTTGATAAATAGTGCATTTTATATACAACTATATAGATCAGACCAAAATGAGGGACACATGAGGCGGAAGGAGGGACAGAGGGACTTTGTTCGAAATCAGGGACAGTCCCTCGAAATCGGGGACAGTTGGGAGCTATGCATTCAACTAGTATCAAACCAGGTAGTCCATTGTATTAAATAGTTGATGGTAGATCTCAGCTTGTACAACCAGGTTGTATAGTGTATGGTCAGCCTTAAGACCAAACCATATGCGTTGGACTCAGGGGTGTATTTACCACAAGGCAAACAAGGCATTTGCCTAGGGTGGCATTTTTCAAGGGGGAAGCGCTGTCCCATGAAAGAAGGAATGGAAGAAGGGACACACGCAGCACGGGAACCAGGTGGGATCTGAGAGGCTGCTTGATGGTGTATGCAGAGCCCAACTCTTGTTCCAGGAGATGTCCGGAGCTGTGAAGGTGAGTGTCTTATCTCTTGCTGGGACGGGGTGGGGGTTGCCCAGTGGCAGTGGAAGGCTCTTTCGGGTGGGGGGGCTGGGGTGTTGTTGGTCAATGTCCGTGGGGGGGTTCTATTAGTTCAATTCACACTACTGCATTGTAGTTGTGTGCACTGAAAAGGGTAGGACTATGTGTACTTCTTTTCAGCACAGTACTGTTGCCAATTGTGAAATGCACTATAATTTTTGCCACAAAGCATTGTGGACGGGGCATGTGTAAGACCCTGAACAGTTGCATGTTATCTTACAGGAGCTCAACTGCTTGTTTTTACAGCCCCTGGCCACCTCTATAGTTAAGGCTTAAGGGTCCGTTCACAATACTTGCACACTAAACGCTCTGTTTTAGCCTGCAGGCAGCTGTCAGAAAACAATTGTTTTTAGTGGTTACTAGCATGATTCAATGAAGGAAAACACCATTCACCGTACTATTTGTGAATGAGCCCTTAGAGATTATAGACATACATGGTTAGGAATCAGTATGAGGCCTTTGATATTACACCTACCTGGTTAGAAAGCAATATCAGGTTGCAAAGATCACACACACACCTGGTTAGGAAAAGGAAGGTGTTGGCCTGATGTCACATGGTTAAATACAACTAACAAATACCCGAATAGCAGTCTATTAATCCTGTGCCCTATAAACTAATCAATTCCAACATCCAGTAACCATCCTTTTCAATACAATTAATGGACAGTTTCACCTTTAAAAACAGTAATAAATGTAAATTTTTTTGCAGGTAAAAAAAAGTGCGTTTACTATTTTTTTTTAGCAACCTGTAAAGCAGGGGTCTTGAATTAAAATTTACGGAGGTCTGGTCAGCAAAATTTTCTTCCAGCAGAGGTCTGAATCTTGTTAGCGATACAACACATCACAGTCCCCCCGTACATTGTCACCTTTAGCGTACCTTTCACACTGTAGTCCCCTCTAGATCACAGTCTCCTCTTTAACCACTTGCCCTCCAGAGAATTTACCCCCCTTCCTGACCAGGCCATTTTTTGCGTTACGGAGCTGTGTTACTTTAACTGACAATTGTGCGGTCATGCAATGCTGCACCCAAATTAAATTTACGTCCTTTTTTTCCCATTAATTGAACTTTCTTTCGGTGGTATATGATTGCCTGTGCTTTTTTTTATTTTTGGTGCTATAAAAAAAAAGACTTTTTGAGAAAACAAATTTTGAGAAAAATTTTGAGAAAAAAAAACAACATTTATGACTTTTTGCTATTAAACATGTCCAGTAAAAAAATTTAAAAAAATCAAACTTCGTCATAAATTTCGACCAAATGGTATTCTGCTACATGTCTTTGCTAAAATAAAAAATCCCACTACGTGTAAATTAATTGGTTTACATGAAAGTTATAGTGTTTACAAATACTGGATTTTTAAAAACATGACACTGGGGGGAACTGACAAGGTGTCAATTACACCCCAGTGACACCAATACAGTGATCAGTGCTAAAAACTGGGCAGGTAGGGGTTAACATCTGGGGCAATCAAAGGGTTAACTGTGTGCTGGGTGTGTTTTACTATGGGGCTGTGTCTGTGTGCTTCACTGTAAGCACAATGCTTTTCATGGCTGTGCTGTGCACAGCCATGCAAAACAGTGTGCAGGAGCTGACAGGGAGGAGAACTGTTTTGTTTACTAACAGTTCTCTCCCCCGTCAGAGATCCTTGGCAATCACCGGGACCCAGTGAATGACGGCCGCAAATGATGGCGCAAGTAGCACCCGTGCCGCCCTATAGCAGAATATCTGCTATAGGGCGGATGGGAAGTGGTTAAAGAACTCCAACAGTGTCTTCAGTTTCCGTTCACATCAATTCCCCGCTTTACATTGCAGTGCTCCTTCAAACAACACAGCGCCCCTTAACATAACACAGCACCTCCTAACACAACACAGTGCCCCTTTTAATTCCTTCCCCTGCACAGTCCTATGGTACCTTAGGCAGAGCAGAGGCACTAATCCTTCTGGGTGTCCTCTCCTGGGCCTCCAGCCCGCCACCAATGTCATCCTCATAGCAGGTGGGGGTGGTAAGAGCTGCAGATTGGGACTGAGGGACGGGAGCTGCCCAAGTTATTATGTTAACAAGTGGGCGATTGCCTGGCTTGCTAATATGAAAAGACTCCCGCTTTCTGTCTCGAGCTGCATAGAGCGGAGGTCTTTACATATTAACAAGCTGGGTAATCACCAGCTCCCACCTCTCAGTCCCGATCTGCAGCTTCTTACACCCTGCCCACTATGAGGATGACATTGGTGGCTGAGTGAGAGGCCCAGAAGAGGACATCCAGCCGTAGCAGTGGCATGGTTGTGGTCTGGACAGGACTGTCCCTTTGGACCGGTTCCGGACCACAGTCTGCGATTTAGTGACCACTGCTGTAAAGCATTGTATACGCGATCAGCACTCTGGTAGTTCATTGAGAACTAAAAGCTGTCAGCCACAATGGCTGATGGTACTTGTAGTTCATTAATTCACAGAACTCTGTGAAGAAATGATACAGCCGTGTGAACGGAGCACTCTTTTTAAATTCTGAACAGCAGGTATGGGGAGAAGATCCCTGATATGCTGTCATGGAGGGGCAGATGCTGAACATGTTACACCCTAACTATGGGGGTAACATGTAACAGGTTCACAAAGATGATATTATCCTTTAATATTTTATTGTACATTATACATAGCAAAATGATATATGCGTTAAACAACCATGACGTACAGTATAATAAACAGGGATGAGTCCAGGTTCTCTTGGATCCCAGTCTGAACCCACCTGAGCCACTCTACCATGAAGAGATCACTGCACTTCGCTAGTCATAAGCGACCAAGGCATTTTCCTGCTCCTTGTGTAACGGCCTGGCAGGGAATGTCTCAGCTGCTTATGATTGGTGATATGCAGTGAAGCTGTAGCTAAATGGATACCAGCAGAATCCTATGTGCAAACAGAGTTTTATGTACAGTCACAAGATGTCTGGTCTTACTTCAAGAAGTACATGTGCTAACAACTTGGTACTTATATCCAATGGGCCAGGCAGAAGGTAGTGTCCACATGAGGGCTTAAACATACAGATGAAGTGTTCCTCCTGAATGTCCAACATCCAATATCAGCTCAAATCATGAGTAGCATCAGGGCACGAGACAGACTAGCCACCTGCAAGTGGGACCTAGAATGCAGCCAGCTAAGAATTGCAAAAGATGGGAGCCTTTTACTTTATAACCTGTCTCAAGCCATAATTTCACTCATAATTTGAGGAGGGGCGGCGTCATCACAAGCTCCACCTCGTCTAATCAAAAGAAATCGTTTATTCATTGAGAATATACAAGGTGTTCTCTGCTAAGCAAGTGACCCCCTGTGATCACTAAGTAGCAGGGTAGCCGATAGGCATGGGGCCGGGAAGATAGAGAGGATCAGTAGTATTACAGTGATTCTCTACTTTTACAATGATAAGACTAGGGTTGCCACCTCATCCCTTTATAACCAAACACATATTAATGACACAGGTTCTGAGGTTAATTTAATGCAGATAAGGCACTAGGTGAGTTTAATGACCACTTTAATCAGCCACAGAACCTGTGTAATTAATACGTGTTCAGTTTTAAAGGAGTGAGGTGGCAACCCTAGATAAGACAGGTATGGAATATACATACTTACATTGGTTCAAGCTGGACAATGATAACTATGCAAAATAAGCATCCTTGGAATTCGGCTTTAAGTGTAGGGATGACATATCCTAGAGGGGCGTCTACCACTGCACTACGAGCAGAAATTTGGGAGTTTTGGGAGCACGTGGTCAAGGTACATGCATATGAACACATACATTGCAACTTGATCACAAAATAAAAAGGTCCATGTGCTGTACAACTCTACTAAACTGCTTGTATACAAGCCCAGCTTCATGTGTTTCAATGCTTTTTTTACTACCATTTTCCCTAACATATCTTAAAGGATAAGTTCACCTTTTAGACAAAAATAATAAATGCACATTTTTTTGCAGGTAAAAAAATGTGCATTTATTATTTTTGTCTATAGGAGCCTGGAAAGCATTGCACCAGTAATCAGTAGATAGCTGAAGCCATGCAGGTCTCCTGCAGACCTGTCAGAATATCTGCTTGCCATACAAGATGTACGAGCAAGAAGATATTCTGACAGGAAGCTTCAATATGTGGACCACTGTGGAGCACCGTGGTAGTTCATTGAAAACTACAAGTCAACAGCTGCTAAGGCTGTTGGGACTTGCAGTTCATTCATTCACAGAAGTCCATGAATAAATGATGTGGCCGATAGACTTGACAGATAGTACAGGGAGACCTCTTCTCGTACTATCTGTCAGAGTAAGTGGGGGGGGGGGGGTGGCGACTGCAGCTATAGGAACATGTTACATGTTCCACCCTAAAAACGGGTGGAACATGTAACACGCTCCCAAAGATGAACTTATCCTTTAGCATTATATCCCCAGGTAAATTCATTACTAGCCTTACTTTTAGGGCTTCATTCAGATAAGCATGATAGAAAACCTTTCCATACTGCTAATAACCCTGCTAATACCCTGCTAGAGGGTAATGCTGCACACTATGTTCCAGATACAAGAAAATCAAAATAATAAACAAAAAAAGTCTACAAGACCTCTGACCTAAAAAATCACAATAAAAATAAACAATAGTGATACAAATAATATCAGCATTAATAAATAAAACCACCAATCAAACAATGATATAATAGAAATGACAGTCCAATCCCAAAAGGGATATACAGGGCTCCACTTGGGGGGCAATATAAACAATCTTGTGTAAAAATGAAACTCCACACCCAAAAGAAAATTTCAGGGCTCCACTAGGGGGCCAGTGTAGAATTTTGTGTGAAAATGAAACGCCACAGTTCCATGTGTTTGAGTCCCAACCACCTCGGATATAGATATATGAATTCCCTTACCGAATAGCCACATTACTGTATAAAAGCTCACTAGTAGTGATGGGCTGAACAACCCCCATGTTCGGGTCGCATTCGAACCTAACGAAAGTTCGACTGTGAACTTTCAACAGAGGGGACAATTCACTAAGCGGTAAGATACCGCTCAGCCACTAAAAACATTCTTGAATGTTTCAGCTGTCAGCGGTGTTCCCTGCTGACAGCTGAATGTAAAAAAAACTGCCGGCATTGTCCGGCAATTAAAAAGTTAAAAAAAAAACATGTGGGATCCCCCCTGTTCGGGTCTGGTATTTATTTTGAGGAGAATTCCCACACCAACATTTTAAAAAAAAATGGCATGGGGGTCCCCTCCAAAATCCATACCAGATCCTTATCCAAGCATGCAGCCCAGCAGGTCAGGAAAGGGGGGGAACAAGCAAATGCCCCCCAGAATCATACCAGGCCACATGCCCTCAACATGGAGTGGTGCTTTGGGGCAGAGGGGCTCCCCCCCAAAGCACCTTGTCCCCATGTTGATGGGGACATAGTTACATAGTCTGGCTGAAAAAAGACAAAAGTCCATCCAGTGCAACCATAAAAAAAAAAAGTTATAATCCTATACCCACAGTTGATCCAGAGGAAGGCAAAAAGAACCCCAGCAAAGCATGATCCAATTTGCCCCTGCTGGGAAAAAAAATTCCTTCCTCATCCCCCGAGAGGCAATCGAATATTCCCTGAATCAGCTTTACCTATAAATGTTAGTATCCAATTATATTAGGTGTATCTAAAAAAAAGAATACAGGCCTTTTTTGAAACAATCCACTGAGCTGGTCAGAATCAACTCTTGAGGGGGTCTATTCCACATTTTCACAGCTCTTACTGTGAAGAAACCTTTCTGTGTTTGGAGATTAAATTTCTTTTCCTCCAGACATAAAGAGTGCTCCCTTGTCCTCTGTGATGACCTCTGAATAACTCTACACCGAGTTCACTATATGAACCACTGATGTATTTATACATGTTGATCATATCTCCCCTTAATCTCCTCTTCTCAAGAGAGAATAAATTCAGTTCCTCTAATCTTTCCTCATAGCTGATCTCCTCCATGCCTCTTATCAGGTTGGTTGCCCTTCTATGTACTTTCTCCAGTTCCCCAATGTTCTTTTTGTGAATTGGTGCCCAAAACTGAACTGTATATTCCAGATGAGGTCTTATTAATGATTTGTACAGGGGTAATATGATATCTCTCTCTCTGGAGTCTATACCTCTTAATACAAGAGAGGATTTTGCTCTCTTTAGAAACCGCAGCTTGGCGATGCATGCCATTATTAAGCTTGTGATCTACCAGAACTCCCAGATCCTTCTCCACCATTGATTCCCCCAGTTGTACCCCCCCTAGTATGTATGATGCATGCATATTCTTAACCCCCAAGTGCATAACCTTACATTTATCAACATTAAACCTCATTTGCCACATAGTTGCCCAATTAAACAGTGCATTGAGGTCGGCTTGTAAATTGGAGACATCCTGTAAGGACGTTATTCCACTGCACAGTTTGGTGTCATCTGCAAAGACTGAAATGGTATTTTTAATCTCAGACCCTATATCGTTTATAAATATATTAAAAAGTAAGGGTCCCAACACTGAACCTTGGGGTACACCACTGACAACCATAGACCATTCAGAGTATGAATCATTAACCACTACTCTCTGAATACGATCTTTTAGCCAGCTTTCTATTCATTTACATACAGATTTTTCCAAGCCTGTAGACTTTACCTTACACATTAGCCATGTGTGCGGAACTGTGTCAAACACTTTTGCAAAATCCAAGTATACCACGTCCACCGCCACCCCTCTGTCCAAGGTTTTGCTCACCCCCTCATAAAAAGAAATCAGATTTGTTTGACAACTTCTGTCTTTCATGAATCCATGCTGTCTGTTGTTTAAAATATTTTTTTCCTGAAAGAACTCATCTATGTGGTCTTTTATTACACTCTCCAGTATCTTCCCAATTATAGAAGGTAAACTAACAGGTCTATAATTACTTGGTGAAGATTTTGACCCCTTTTTAAATATTTGCACCACATTGGCCTTACACCAATCCAGTAGTACTATGCCAGTCATTAAAGAGTCCCCAAAAATTATAAACAATGGCTTTGAAATGACAGAGCTCAATTCTTTAAGGACCCGGGGGTGTATGCTGTACGGTCCAGGTGCTTTATTCACCTATATACTGTCTAAATATGTTTGGATCATGTCAATTGTGAACCAATGTGGATCATCTGGAGCTGTGTCAATACCATGCCCATTATGGACAAGAGCTCCCCCATGGTCCTTTGTATACACAGAGCTGAAGAAGGTATTTAATAAATTTGCCATCTCTCGGCAAAATCAGCAATAACACTATGATGTTTGCATAAGCGTCGGTATACCACTGTCACCGCAGGCAGAGATATACCGAAGTTTAAAACACACAGTAGCGCTCTTCAGAGGCAGGGATTCTTAATTTGCATTACAGAGCTTTAGAAACAGTTCAACACTTTCAGAAAGTAAGATTTATTACTAAAAGGTCAAAAGGGTGCAATAAAAATATTTACAGAAAAAGATGTAGCCAATATATATATATATATATATATATATATATATATATATACAGTGGGGATCGAAAGTTTGGGCACCCCAGCTAAAAATTTGTATTAATGTGCATAAAGAAGCCAAGGAAAGATGTGAAAAATCTCCAAAAGGCATCAAATTACAGATTAGAAATTCTTATAATATGTCAACAAAAGTTAGATTTTATTTCCATCATTTACACTTTCAAAACAACAGAAAACAAAAAAATGGTGTCTGCAAAAGTTTGGGCACCCTGCAGAATTTCTAGCATGCACTGCCCCCTTTGCAAAGCTGAGACCTGCCAGTGTCATGGATTGTTCTCAATCATCATCTGGGAAGACCAGGTTATGTCAATCTCAAAGGTTTTAAATACCCAGACTCATCTGACCTTGCCCCAACAATCAGCACCATGGGTTCTTCTAAGCAGTTGTCTAGAAAACTGAAACTAAAAATAGTTGACGCTCACAAAGCTGGAGAAGGCTATAAGAAGATAGCAAAGCGTTTTCAGATGTCAATATCCTCTGTTCGGAATGTAATTAAGAAATGGCAGTCATCAGGAACAGTGGAAGTTAAAGCAAGATCTGGAAGACCAAGAAAAATATCAGACAGAAAAGCTTGCAGGATTGTGAGAAAAATAATTCAAAACCCACGTTTGACTGCACGATCCCTCCACAAAGATCTGGCAGACACTGGAGTTGTGGTACACTATTCCACTATAAAGAGATACTTGTACAAATATGGTCTTCATGGAAGAGTCATCAGAAGAAAACCTCTTCTACGTCCTCACCACAAAAATCATCGTTTGAACTTTGCAAATGAACATATAGACAAGCCTGATACATTTTGGAAACAAGTTCTGTGGACCGATGAGGTTAAAATTGAACTTTTTGGCCGGAATGAGCAAAGGTACGTTTGGAGAAGAAGGGGCACAGAATTTAATGAAAGGAACCTCTGTCCAACTGTTAAGCATGGGGTTGGATCAATCATGCTTTGGGGTTGTGTTGCAGCCAGTGGCACAGGGAATATCTCAAGAGTAGAAGGAAAAATGGATTCAATAAAATTTCAGCAAATTTTGGATGGTAACTTGATGCCATCTGTGAAAAAGCTGAAGTTAAAGAGAGGATAGCTTCTACAAATGGATAATGATCCTAAACACACCTCAAAATCCACGGGGGATTACATCAAGAGGCGTAAACTGAAGGTTTTGCCATGGCCTTCACAATCTCCTGACCTCAACATAATTGAAAATCTATGGATAGACCTTAAAAGAGCAGTGCGTGACAGACAGCCCAGAAATCTCAAAGAACTGGAAGACTTTTGTAAGGAAGAATGGGCAAAGATACCTCAAACAAGAAATGAAAGACTCTTGGCTGGCTACAAAAAGCGTTTACAAGCTGTGATACTTGCCAAAGGGGGCAGTACAAGATATTAACTCTGCAGGGTGCCCAAACTTTTGCAGACGCCATTTTTTTGTTTTCTGTTATTTTGAAAGTGTAAATGATGGAAATAAAATCTAACTTTTGTTGACATATTATAAGAATGTCTAATCTGTAATTTGATGCCTTTTGGAGATTTTTCCATCTTTCCTTGGCTTCTTTATGCACATTAATACAAATTTTTAGCCGGGGTGCCCAAACTTTCGATCCCCACTGTATATATATATATAAATATACAAAGAGCAATAGCACAGCAAAGAGATAACAGAAAGAAGTTTAGAGGGATAAGGTACTTGCCGTCAGCCTTGGTTTAAGCAGATCAGGTTTCAGAGCCAAAAGGATGCCTTATCTCCCAAAGTTAGTTCCGGTGTTAAAAGGGAGAATCTTCAACTTAGCTCAACTCAGCTTAGCTTAGCTTTCTGCTCCAAGCATAACAGCTTTTCTTGCAACTCAGCAGGGTGTCTCCTTGAAGCAGAGAACCAATCATTTGGGGGAGGGAGGTGTAGGTGGAGACCCCAGCTAGAACAAAAAATCCCTCATAGCTTATTTTATGGCCCATAACTTACCCTCGGTGCGTTTAGCAGCCTTGCCACTAGTAGATTAATATGCAGACGCATTTGCTGAACGTCTAGGTATGAAATATGACATACAGTTGCAAGAAAAAGTATGTGAACCCCTTGGGATTACGTGGAGTTTTGCATGAATTGGGCATAAAATGTGCTCTGAATGTCATCTAAGTCACAACAATAGAAGAACACAGTCTGCTGAACATAATACTACACAAACATTAGATGTTGCCATGGTTTAATTGCACATAACATGTAAACATTCACAATGCAGGGAGGAAAAAGTATGTGAGGCCCTAGCTTAATGACTTCTCCCAGAGCTAATTGGAGCCAGGAGTGAGCCAACCTTGACCCAGTCAGTGTGATGATATTAAATGTGTTGCTGACAGCTGTCCTGCCCTTAAAAAAACACACACCTGTTTTGGGTTGACTGGTTTAAAGAAGCACTGTCTGATGTGAACCATGCCTCGCAGAATAGAGCTCTCAGAAGACCTACGATCAAGAATTGTTGACTTGCATGAAGCTGGAAAGGGTTACAAAAGTATCTCCAAAAGCCTTGATGTTCATGTGTCCACGGTAAGACAGACTGTCTACAAATGGAGAAAGTTTAGCACTGTTGCTACTCTCCCTAGGCGTGGTCATCCTGTAAAAATGACTGCAAGAGCACAGCGCAGAATGCTGCATGAGGTAAAGAAGAATCCCAGAGTGTCAGCTAAAGACCTACAGAAATCTCTGGCACATGCTAACATTTTTGTTGACACATCTACAATAAAGAAAACATTAAACAAGAATGGAGTACATGGGAGGACACCACGGAGGAAGCTATTGCTGTCCAAAAAGAATATTGCAGCACGTTTGAAGTTTGCAAAAGAGCACCTGGATGTTCCACAGCACTACTGGCAAAATATACTGTGGACAGATGAAACCAAGATTGAGTTGTTTGGGAAGAACACACAACACTATGTGTGGAGAAAAAAAGGCACAGCACACCAACATTAAAACCTCATCCCCACTGTAAAACATGGCGGAGGGAGCATCATGGTTTGGGGCTGCTTTGCTGCCTCAGGGCCTGGACAGATTGTTGTCATTGATGGAAAAATGAATTCCAGAGTTTATCAAGACATTTTGCAGGAAAACGTACAACCATCTGTCCGCCAACTGAAGCTCCGCAGAGGATGGGTGATGCAACAGGACAATGACCCAAAGCATACAAGTAATTCAGCAAAACAATGGCGGCAACAGCACAGAATACACCTTCTGGAGTGGCCCAGTCAGAATCCTGACCTCAACCCGATTGAAATGCTTGGCATGACCTTAAGAGAGCGATTCACACCAGACATCCCAAGAATATTGCTACACTGAAACAGTTTTGTGAAGAGGAGTGGTCCAAAATTACTCCAGATCGTTGTGCAGGTCTGATCTGCAACTACAGGAAACGTTTGGTTGAGGTTATTGCTGCCAAAGGAGGGTCAACCAGTTATTAAGTCCAAAGGTTCACATACTTTTTCCTCCCTGCACTGTGAATGTTTACATGTTATGTGCAATTAAACCATGGCAACATCTAATGTTTGTGTAGCATTATGTTCAGCAGACTGTGTTCTTCTATTGTTGTGACTTAGATGACGTTCAGAGCACATTTTATGCCCAATTCATGCAAAACTCCACGTAATCCCAAGGGGTTCACATACTTTTTCTTGCAACTGTACCTGTTGTGATGGTTAAGAAGATATCATTTTCTGCTTTCCTGTATATGTCAGATGGGGGGGAGTAATATATCAGACGACTTGTATTAAAGTGAGCGGTGTGAATATATGACTGGTTTTTATGTAAGTCTTTCATAATCCAAGATATGTATTCATAGGGGAAAATGGATGTTGAATGTGGTGTCTGGTCTACTGTGTATCTGGAATGTCTTTGAGCTCAGTGAAGGACTTGGTTTATGGCTTTACGATATACCAGATTGAGAAGTTAACAGACATCTAGGCACCAGCTCGGTTGGAATTTTATAGCCCTGGAGCTCTCCCGCTGAGCCTTGACTTGCCTGTGACCTCTGCCTTATCCAGACCACATGTCACTCAACAGAGAGGGAGGGGAGATATCGGAGGAATCTGATTTGGGAGTAGAAAATTATACAAGATGGAGGCCTTTGCAAAAATGTAGGTTCACATCCATCTCTGTGTGCACAATTGCTACAGGTCCTGCTATCTTTTGCAATCTGTCGTTCATTTTCAATTTTTGCGGCCTTTATTTCCTTTTTGCATATTCTGTTATATTCTTTGTAATGTTTAAACGATGATAGCGTTCCTTCCTTTTTATAGTTAATAAAAGCTCTTTTCTTATTATCTATAGCTTTTTTAACTTTGGCCGTAAGCCACATATGTTTAATTTTTAGCCTTTTAAACTTGTTGCCCATGGTAATATATTTTGCAGTGTGTTCACATACAGTCTTTTTGAAGAACTTCCATTTCTGTGTTGTGTTCATCGATGCCAATATTCCCTCCCATTCTAAGTCTTGGAGAGCAGCTCTCAGCCTTGAAAAATTAGCTCTCTTGAAATTGAGCATGTTTATTTTTTCCGTATGTGCTCGCTGTTTACAGCTTACAATAAATTAAATCATGTTATGGTCACTGCTACACAGATGTTCTTTTATATGGACATTCGTAATAAGCTCTGCATGGTTTGAGATTACCAGGTCCAGCAGAGCATCATTCCTAGTAGGGGCTTCTATGAACTGTACCATAAAATTCTCCTGTAGTAGGTTAAAAAATGTTTGCCCTTTAACTGTTCCTGCAGTACCATTACTCCAGTGAATTTCTGGGTAGTTAAAATCCCCCATTATTATCACTGTTTCAGCCCTTGCAGCCCTTTCGATCTGTGCAAGGAGATGAATTTTCACCTCCTCATTAACACTGGGAGGCATATAACAAACTCCAATGATTACAACCGTGACTTTAACAAGGGGGCCCCCAGATCCTGCCCTCCCCCCATGTGAATGAGTATGGAGTACATGGTACCGCTACTCATTCACAAAAAAAAGTGTAGTATAAATAAATGACAGTTGACAGTTTTTGGCAAGTCCTTTATTAAAAACAAAAATTTAAATAATGTGCCCCGAAGTAGATCTAACATCAATCACGATGCCCACCGCCACCACTGACCCGAGAAAAGAAAAAAAACACTCCGCTCCCGCCGTCTGACAGCTGTACAGGGTGACAGTTCTTAAGTACTGTGATGATGTCACAAGGGGCAGGGCCACCTCTGCCCCCTTGTGACATCATTATGCAATTTGATTGGCCAAAGCATTGCATCTGCCCTGTGGTCAGGTGCATTGCTTTGGCCAATCACAATGCACTGTAAAGGTGCAGTGTATTGTGGGTCGCTGCGGGTGAATAGCCCGCCAAACGCCCTTAGCATTCGTGCGTTCGCCAAACAAACGAACGGCTGGTGTTCGACTCGAACATCTAGCCCAACACTACTTACTAGTACAGGATGCACCAAATAAGAATCACACCAGGGTATACTAACAACCTCCACATCCACTAGGTCCTCGACCGGTTGTCCGGAAAGCGCAATTCTCCTCAGTAGGATTCTCGGGAAAATACAAGGGACCATAGTGTAATATTGCTAAAAACACCAATTTATTTCATGAAAATATACTCAAAAGCATTTCAGGTTGACAAAAGCTCAAACACACCACGCTGTGGTGAACCAGCAGGTGTGATGGCATCATAAGCTGCTAGCCCCTCCCTACATGGTTTGTTTATGCAAGGGACATCCTCAGGGAACTTCTTTATGTCCCCTGAGGAAACTTGCATAGACAAAACGTGTAGGCTAGCAGTTTATGACACCCACTGGTCTACCACAGTGTGGTGTTTTTGAGCTTTTGTTACCCTGAGATGCTTGTGAGTATATTTTCATGAAATAAGTTGGTGTTTTTAGCAATATTACTCTATGGCAGTTGCCTTTGAGATTAGAGAAACAGTGCCCCGTGTGATTTTTCTAAGGTGACCATCACACATAGTTATGGCATTGGTTTTGGCCCCTTTTTGTATTCCTTCTAGGCGAGCTCCCACCAAAAGGGGAAGTTCCACTTTAAAGCCTCGCCCCCTGCTCCCCATTAAGGACTGACAGATACCCGCTCCCACTTCCTCTGCGATCCTCTAGGCAATCAGAAGTGGAAGTTGTTCTCCCCACTCCCTCCCCGTAGTCTTCTGGGACCTGTCATAAGGGACCATTCACAAATTTCAGCACTACTTGCACATGTGCAGTGGGCACCCGGCAGTGAAGCCACAAGCTGTCACCGCCGGGTCCCCACACTGAAGATGCCGGCACTGGGGACACAGGACAGCCGGTGAAATCAGTTGTGGTGAGGACACCACTGGACCGAGGGGCAGGTGAGTGTCTGGTTTTTAAAAGTCAGCAGCTACAGTTTTTGTAGCTCTGCTTTAAATTATTAACCATTAAATCATTACCTCCTTAAGTTTTTTATTTTCTTGTTGGTGATTCTTAGGAAGAAAGAAGATTAGCAGTAGCAGAGCACATTGCAACATCACTTTCATGTTCCTCTTGATGTGTACAACTCTACCACTGCCAGGATGATGGAGTTGGACAGTGTCTTGACAGGACGGTTATCCAGACTGCTATCTTGATGTAAGTTAAATAATAAATACATTTTCTTGTCAATATCATCATTGAAGTTGCTTAGTGTTCTGCAACTATTAAACAAATTTGACTAAAGGGTTTTTGGATTTTTAGGTTTTCTGTGTCTCACTATGATATTTTCTCATAATTACCAAACATAGAAACCCAATGACCTGCAGAGTTGATTTACTAAAACTGGAGAGTTCAAAATCTGTTGCAGCTCTAGAAACCAACCAGTTTTTTGTTTGTCAAAGGTTAACTGAACAAGCTGAAGTTAGAAGCTGATTGGGTACCATGCACAGCTGTACCAGATTTTGCACTCTCCAGTTTAAGTAATTCAACCTCATAGTAGCTCCTGCACAGTCTTTGCGTGACCTGTTAAGTTGGATACTTCAAATAAAAACCTAATGTAATCCACTCAAATATTTCATAACATTAAAAAAATCAAACTATATCTCTATCTAAAAACGTTTGGAGGATGTCCCTCCTGAATAGAAGAAGCTTTGAGTCACATTGTAGAATAATTTTGAAGGCATCCACATATGTAAATTACTTTGTGGCTTGTTTAAGCAGTCTATAAATACTTAACAACAAACAAAAGAAGATCCAGTGTAGCACCCACTTACCCCTGAGTGGGACCCCTAGGTAACTCCATGGGCTAGCATTTCAAATTGGGCAAAATCCTTGACTCTTTGTGGGGTGGAAGAAATTTGGCACCAAATACTTTAGAACATTAAAGAGGGTTTATTAAACCACAATAATCTCAAGGAGAGAGGGTTAAGACACAGGAAACCCAAAAGTGATGAAAATGGGATTCCACATTTCTAATCATAGTCGATACAATCAGTGCTGGATTTAGACCTTGGGGGAGGGGGCACTTCAACATTTCAAGTTCAGGGGGCCCCTCAACATAGTAATTAAATTATATGACAAAAAAAGGTAACTAAAGTTAATCATAAACCAAATTTGTTCTAAAAAAATAAGTTAGGTTCTGAAGAAGACACTTAAGACATTTATCTGATTTTTTTCTCAATTTTATTGACTGTAATATACAGTTGTGTTCAAAATAATAGCAGTGTGTTGAAAAAAGTGAATAAAGCTCAAAATCCTTCTAATAGCTTTTATTTCCATACACACAAATGTATTGGGAACACTACACATTCTATTCCAAATCAAAACATGAAGAAAAATATATCAAATTTGTGTTGTTCCTCTAAACAAATTGAAGAAAAGTGAATATTAGACTGTTCAAAAAAATAGCAGTGTTTGTATTCTTCTTTACAAACTCAAACATTCACTATATAAACTGAAAAATGTTTGAATATTTTGCTTTCCTTTGAATCACTTAATGAATATTTAGTTGTATAAGCACTGTTTCTGAGAACTGCTGTACATCTGTGTTGCATGGAGTCAACCAACTTCTGGCACCTGTGAACAGGTATTCCAGCCCAGGATGATTGGACTACATTCCACAGTTCTTCTCTATTTCTTGGTTTTGCCTCAGAAACTGCATTTTTGATGTCACCCCACAAGTTTTTTCTATTGGATTAAGATCCGGGGATTGGGCTGGCCACTCCATAACGTCAATCTTGTTGGTCTGGAACCAAGATGTTGCACGTTTACTGATGTGTTTGGGGTCATTGTCTTGTTGGAACACCCATTTCAAGGGCGTTTCCTCTTCAGCATGACCTCTTCAAGTATTCTGATGTATTCAAACTGATCCATGATCCCTGGTATGAGATAAATAGGCCCAACACCGTAGTATGACAAACATCCCCATATCATGGGCTTGCGCAACCATGCTTCACTGTCTTTACAGTGTACTGTGGCTTGAATTCATTGTTTGGGGATCATCAGACAGACTGTCTCCGGCCACTAGACCCAAAAGAACAATCTTACTTTCATCAGTCTTCTAATTGTAACAGTACTCACAGGGAACTTTAGGCCTTCTTTGATCTTCCTGAAGCTGATCGTTGGCTGAGTCCTTGCCATTTTGGCTATTCTTTTATCCATTCGAATGGTAGTTTTTCACTTTCTTCCACGTCTTTCAGGTTTTGGTTGCCATTTTAAAGCATTTGCGATCATTTTAGCTGAGCAGCCTATCGTTTTCTGCACTTCTTTATGTTTTCCCCTCTCCAATCAGCTTTTTAATCAAGGTACGCTGTTCTTCTGAACAATGTCTAGAACGACCCATTTTCCTCAGAATTTCAGAGAGAAATGCACTGTAACCAGCATGTACAACATTTGCTGCCTTCCTTCCTTCCTTAAATAAGGGCAATAATTGCCACCTGTTTTTCAAAGAATGAATGACCTCACTAATAGAATTCCACACTGCTATTAATTTGAACATGCCCCTTTCAATTAGTGATTCAATTACACAGAATCAGCAGCTTGCATGTCATGACTGTTGGGTCTGTTGGATTTCTATTACTCTACTACACCTGCTAGTAAATTATTTGCCATGTAGAAATATAATTTCTTCCAAAAACAGTGATTGATCAAGTTAGTGATGTCTGACTGCTATTATTTTGAACACAACTGTACATTACACAGGTAATTGGAACTGGCAAGCCATACATCACAGGTATGCATCACACTACAATATTTAAAAAAAATATATTTCTTCCTTCACTTAGCATCTGCAAAATCTTTAACTTAAGCTGGCTGTAGATGGACCAAATCTCAGCTGGTTCAGCAGGCCATCTATAGTCAGGCTGGTCCATCGCTTGACTTGTGTATAACCAGCATGTCAGATTTTTTTACATGAAATTACTACCAGTGTTGATAGCCACTAGCAGTAATCATTGCGTTCTGTCTGTTGGGAAGGCTCCCCGTGCCCCCCACCCACCAGCAGAACACAATAGCGCTGCGGGAGGCATGCCCTGATCAACACTGACTGTGTTGCTGGGGGGAATCGAGTGATCTTCTTTCCTTCTACCTGTGATGGAAGGAAACAAAATTGCATAATATATAAACTGCCTAACTCATTGAACTGTATCTTCTTGAGGACACTGTCCTCACAGCCATCTGGCACAGAGCACATAGTCTTTCATGGGTCATCTCTGGTTCTCAGACAATTCTTTATCAGCACCAATTTGCTGAATGACCCTTCTCCTAAACAACAAGTGATAATCATGCTCAAAAATATTCTAAGAGCTACATTAACACCTGAAAAGGTATCAGCAAGTTCCTCATCATGTAATAAAACTGTCTGTTAAGATAAAGACATGACCAGAGTTTGGCAAAGGCTGAAAACTGGACAATTTCCTCAAATAATACACTACTGAAATCTTGAGGGAAAATAAATTATTATTTAATATAATTAATTATTATTAATAATAATAATTATTAATAATAATAATAATTTTTGTTATAAAAGGAAACCTGGAGCCCCCGGGGCAATTCCCCCTTTTGCCCCCTTATAAATCCGGCACTGGATACAATGATAAAGGCCTTTAAGTCAAAACTGTCAATCTGTACTCTTCAGACTGTAAAATACCACCAGGCAGTGCAAGTACAATTAGAATGAGTAGCTCTGGCTTCTTGAAATGTCTCCCCTATTCTCCACCTCCCTTCCAGCAAGGCAGCATAGAACATTTTTTGCCCCTAATATACAGGCCCACTTTCAGCTTCACCCTCCCCAGGCAGAAGGCCTGGGACGGAGAGACCTCCAATAGAGCCTCCTCTCCCAGCAGAGGCTGTGTTAAATATTTGAGTGACAAAAATATCTGCACT
Source organism: Staurois parvus (assembly GCF_062004578.1). Lineage (NCBI taxonomy): Eukaryota > Metazoa > Chordata > Amphibia > Anura > Ranidae > Staurois > Staurois parvus. The sequence goes on from NW_028317813.1 coordinate 12,778,628, forward strand.
CAATTATGTGTTATTTATTGATTATTAATTTATTACAGGTACCTATAGAGACGCAAATTTGCGCAATGCTTTACATTTATATTGTACATTGACATCAGTCCCTAACCCTTGAGGAGCATACAATCTAAGGTCCCTAAATTACATTCATACATACACATACTAGGGCCAATTTAGACAGGGGCCAAGTAACCTACCAGCATGTCTTTGAAGTATGGGAGGAAACCGGTGTACCTGGTGGAAACCCACACACAGGCACAGGGAGGACATGCAAACTCCATGCAGGTAGTGCCGTGGTTGGGATTCGAACCAACGACCCTAGTGCTGCTAGGTGGAAGTGCTAACCACTTAGCCACTGTGTTGCCCCATAACACAATGTATGTGATATAACAATGTTATCAACAAGCAAATATTGTGATTGTGACAAAATGTCTAGATAGGTGCTGCCCTAGATGGGAGGGTGAGGGTCAATGTTATGTCCCAGGCTTTCTTTGACAGATTTTCTTTGGTCCAACCCACTGATCCTGTACCACTAAATAGGGAGAGTGGTCCTGGTGACCAAGAGCCCGGGAGGAGCAGCAGTAGCTTTGGGGTATCCATGTTCAAATTCGGGAGTTCCCAGCCCGTGAGCTGGATCTCACTACCGAGGCCGGGATTCTAGGTCGCTGACTTATTGTAGCCTTCCATCATGTGGGGGGCAGCGGCGGACTGACAACTCATGGGGCCCCCGGGCAATAGGGGATCATGGGGCCCCTGTGTCCTTGCCCAAACTCAAAAAAGCCTATGAAAAAGGTACCAGGGGCCTCTCATGGGGCCTCCTACTGGCCCCGGGCCCTCGGGCAGTGCCCAAGTTTCCAAATGGTCAGTCCGCCCCTGGTAGGGGGACTGTTATTCAACCTTGAAGACACCATCCACTGCACTCTGCGAAACATGGATATTTATTTATTTATTTATCGAGTTTATATAGCGCCAAAGGGTTTGCTCAGCGCTGTACTATAGAGGGGGGGACAATACATGAAACAGAACAGTAACATCAAACAGTACACAAGGGGTAAGAGGGCCCTACTCTTTCGAGCTTACAATCTAGGAGGGAGGGGGTAGAGGCACAGGAGGAAACGGCTGTGGGGGATGGAGTGGTAGGAGGAGGGAAGGGCAGCGGCTGTTAGGTGAGGGTGGGGTAGGCTTCCCTGAAGAGGTGGGTTTTCAGGGAGCGCCTGAAAGTGAGGAGGGAAGGTGACAGTCTGATGGATTGGGGTAGCAAGTTCCAGAGGATGGGGGAGGACCTGGAGAAGTCTTGCAGTCGTGCGTGGGAGGAGGAGACCAGGGAGCAAGATAGGAGGTCCTGTGAAGAGCGAAGGGTACGGGTAGGGTGGTACCTGGGAATCAGGTCGGTGAGGTAGTTAGGAGCAGTGTTGTGAATGGCCTTATAGGTCAGGGTGAGCAATTTGAATTTAATGCGTTGGGCAATGGGGAGCCAGTGAAGGGAGAGGCAGAGGGGGGTGGCAGAGGTGGAGCGGCTGGTGAGGTGGATGAGTCTGGCCGCTGAGTTCAGGATGGTCTGAAGCAGGGAGAGCCTGCACTGGGGTAGGCCGGTGAGGAGGGAGTTGCAGTAGTCAAGATAATCAGGGAGTGTACGAGTAGTTTAGTGGTGTCTGGGGTAGGGAAGGAGCGTATCTTGGCGATGTTCCGGAGGTGGAGCCTGCATGTGTTTGCAAGTGATTTGATATGAGGTTGAAAGGAAAGGTTTGAGTCCAGAATGACGCCAAGGACCTTGGCTTGCTGGGCGGGATTGATGGTGGTGTTGTTGGTAGTGATGGAAAGGATGGGGGGGGGCGCGGGCTGGGGGGAAGACGAGAAGCTCGGTTTTGGAGAGGTTGAGCTTGAGGAAATGGAGCGACATCCAGTCAGAGATGTCGTTTAGGAGGTGAGTGATGCGGGCGGAGAATGTGGGGGTGAGGTGAGGGGTGGATAGGTAGATTTGAGTATCATCAGCGTAGAGGTGGTAATTGAAGCCGTGGGAGTGTATGAGTTTGCCAAGGGAGGAGGTGTAGATGGAGAAGAGAAGGGGTCCAAGGACAGAGCCCTGAGGGACCCCAACAGAGAGGGGGAGGGAAGAGGAGATGGTATCGTTGATGGATATGCTACAAATGGACTCTACCTATGCAGGTATGCTGGGGCAGCACACAAGCCTGAGATAGGAATATGGCTAAAAAATTGTACAGTACTTGAACTCTGTTATGTTCAGAATTTCTCAGTAAACCCATTAAACCTTGCCATCTGCTTGGTATGAAGTTATAAAAGAGGTGTATTGCAAGTAACCAACATATTCTGCACTTAGTGTACAACTTGGGTCAGTTAAGACATATTGAGGTGGTTACCAGGGATAATGGAAGCACTTGGTCAGTTAAGCAGGCTGTCGCTAAGTGTGTACCTGCCACATGTGGGACATCCTCTTGTAGCAAGGGAGTGTTGGTGGCATATTTCCCCTGGCGGTCTGTTTCCCATAGCAAAGGAAGCAGATCAGTGCACAGAGGTTCCCAGCCTATGTACTAGGTATGGCAGAGGAAGAGTTAAGTGAGTGCACGCATGGAGTCAGCACTAGGTGCATGAGGGTTTCCATTCCGCTACTGGCAGTGAAGTAGTGGAGATACGCTGGACAGGTGGAGAGCTCGTAGGCTTAGCGTGTCCCTCCTAAATGCAACAAGTGAAGTAGTGGTGTATGTTAACATTGGGAGAGTTTATTAGAGTTCAATTCACTATGCAAGTAAAGGTACACCATGTGTAAGGCAGTGACCCATTCCAGGTGCCTAGCGTAGCCCAGAAGAACCCACCCTACGCTAGACCTCTCATGTGACCCACACTTGGCACACCATGAATAGGGGAACATAGATAGAGTGTCACCAGCCTAATGATGTATATACAAAAGATCACTGATTATAAAATATAATTAGGATAGCAGCACTTACTGATTTTGAGGCATATACAGTGCTCAGCATAAATGAGTACACCCCTTTTGAAGATTTTCATCAATATCTCAATGAACACAAGAACAATTTCCAAAATTTTGACAAAAATTAGCTTTATAGAACATTTGTTTAGCTCATTACATGAAAAGTAAGGTTAATAATATAACTTAGATTACAAAATCTTCAGTTTTACTCAAATGAGTTGATGCAAAAATGAATACACCCACAACAAAAACGACTCCATCTAGTATTTTGTATGACCTCCATGATTTGTAAGGACAGCATCAAGTCTTCTAGGCATGGAATGAACAAGTTAGCGACATTGCAATATCTAACTTTTTCCATTCTTCAAGAACTACCTCTTTTAGAGCCTGGATGCTGGATGGAGAGTGATTGCTCAACTTGTCTCTTCAGAATTCCTCATAGGTGTTAGATTGGGTTCAGATCAGGAGACATACTTGGCCACTGAATCACTTTCACCCTGTTCTTCAGAAATGCAACAGTGGCCTTAGATGTGTGTTTTGGATCATTGTCATGTTGGAAAAGTGCACAATGACCAAGGGCACGGAGTGATGGTAGCATCTTCTCTTTAATTATAGAGCAGTACATCTGTGAATTCATGATACCAACAATGAAATGCAACTCCCCAACACCAGCAGTACTCGTGCAGCCCCAGAGAAGGACACTCCCACCACCATGTTTCACTGTAGACACCATGCATTTTTCTTTGTGCTTCTCACCTTTGCCACGTCATACAGTTATGAAGCCATCAGTTTCAAAAACATTTATCTTGGTATCATCCCTCCAGAGTAAAGAGTCCCAGTAGTCTTTTTCTTTTTCAGCCTGGGCCCTGGCAAATTCTAGGTGGCATTTTTTGGGCATAGGCTTTAGGAGGGGCTTCCTTCGTGGACGACACTCATGCATGCCATTCCTCTGCAGTGTATGCCGTATTGTGTCACGAGAAACAATCGCCCCAGCTTGGCTTTCTACTTCTTTAGCTAACTACAGTGAAGTTGCATGGTGATTTTCTTCAACCTTTCTCATCAGAAGACACTCCTGTCTAGGTGTTCAGTTCCGTGGATGGCCTGGACGTCTCTATGAGATGGTTGCAGTTCTATCTTTGTTAAATTTTTGTATTACTTTTGCTACAGTATTCTGACTGATAAGTAAAGCTTTGCTGATCCTCTTGTAGTCTTCACTTTCTTGTATAAAGAAACTATTTTCTTTCTCAGACCTTGTGACATTTCCCTTCCATGTGGTGCCATTGCTGCCAGCATGAAATGGAAAGGGGTTTTCTTTGTTAAGTAAAGCCCTTTTGCAATCAACTGTCTGCTGGACACCTATTTAATGAAGTTGAATTCTTATTAACCACTTGCCCTCCTGAGGATTTACCCCCCTTCCTGACTAGGCCATTTTTTGCGTTACAGCGCTGCATTATTTTACCTAACAACACCCAAATTAAATTTACATTCTTTTTTCCCCATGAATATGGCTTTCTTTTGGTAGTATTTGATTGCCTGTGCAGTTTTTATTTATTGCGCTATAAGAAAAAAAAGACTGAGAATTTTGAGAAAAAAACTATATTTTTGATTTTTTGCTATTAAACATGTTCAGTAAAAAAATTAAAAATATCAAATTTCGACATAACTTTAGGCCAAAATGTATTCTGCGACATGTCTTTGCTAAAAAAATCCCAATACGTATAAATGAGTTGGTTTATGTGAAAGTTATAGAGTTTACAAATGGCGGTATATATACTGGGATTTTTTTTTTATTTTTTATTTTTACTTGTAATGGTGGCAATCAGCGACCTATAGCAGGACTGTGGCCAGCATTATGACACTGAGGGGAACTGACTTTGTGTCACTGACATCCCCAGTGACACCAATACATTGATCAGTACTAATAAAAAGCACTGACACTGTACTAATGACACTGGGCAGGAAGGGGTTAACATGTGGGGCAAACAAAGGGTTAACTGTGTGCTGTTTTACTAGGGGCTGTGTGTTTGTGCTTCACTCTAAGCACACTGCTTTGCATGGCTGTCTATGCACAGCCATTCAAAGCAGTGTGCACAAGCTGACAGGGAGAATTGTTTTGTTTACAAACAGTTCTCTCCACACCATCAGAGATGCCAGTGATTGACAGCCGAGGCCACAAATGGCGGCACGGGTAGGGTGCGTGCGCGGCTTGCTCATGCCCCCTACCTGGAAATGCGAAATCACGTATATATACGTGATTTTGCACACCCCTGCCGCCCTGTAGCAGTAGATCTGCTATAGGGCAGTGGGAATGCGGTTAATTAGGATTTTGTTGTCCAAAATTTAGCTTTGCTTCTAAAAATTTCATTGGGGTGTATTCATTTCTGCAACATGGTCCCCCTGATGAAGCCATGTGACCCTGTGGCGTAACGTGTAGGGGAGGAGCTTTGACGTCACGACCCTCGGAAGATAGTAGAGAGAGGTTTCAGCTGGCTGCGGATGAGCAAATGATAGACACACATCGATAACGGCACTCTTTGGCAGTTACTTTGTACAAAGCTCTAACACACTTCTTACATGTAAGTGGAATACTGTGTATTTTATAAATAAATGTTTTGTAAGGATAAATCTTTTGGTAATCTCTTTTGGCATTGATCTGATGGAGGAGGATAAGTAGGACAGTGAAGGAGACTCAGACCCAATAGACATTATAACTATCCTACCATAGTCCATTAAAGGGACACATGCTATATATGACCTCACTTAGTGGTTTGGTCATATACACCAGATGAGAGCACAATCGGTGGAGGCGTACACACATTGCCTTGAAGTAATAAATTGCATGAGGTGTATTAAGAAGAATTCGGTCTCCCTACATCAGTGGATACATACAACTACGGAGTATGTTGATGAATGGGCACTTATTTGCAGATGGTTTAAGTTGTTTTCTATTGTTAGTGGAGCGCAGCACCAGATCATAATCTAATTTTATTATATTTAACACATTTGTATGGGTATGTGTATTGTGTTAGTGATTCACAATTGCATTGATTATATATTTTATTTGGAATTTGCATTCAGTATAGCAGCTCACAAGTTTTTTTACATATAAAAATGTAAAAGATACTGTATATTCATTATTACCCGGTAGTGATGCTGAGCTTTGCTAATGTTGAAACAATTGATGTCCCATTCCATGTTCAGTCCAAATGTGTTATAGGACAATATTTCATGTATCCATTTCAATTCAAGATGTGATATTACCCTCTTTAAGCTGGAACCCAGCCAATGGGGTAAAGGTTTGACGAAGTCTATCAATTTATACATGATGTGTTCTATAATATCTGGACAAACTATGTCCATGAAAACCTTTTTTGATGTTTGTGTAATGTTCATTTATTCTGACATGATAGATTAGCAGAGGAACAAATAAACATACTGTATATTATAAAATTGGAGATCTACAATCTTTGCAAATGTTTATGACCAATTTGAACAACAATGAGTGGGGTATCAAGTGGTCATGTGAGGCTAGGAATGTTGAGGTAATCTTTTAGGACCTTACTATTTACACGAAGGTAAATCACCTGTACACGAGGACATTTCTTAAGAAAACTAACAGGAATGGATGCATTCCTGTCCAGAGAAGTCACCACCCTAAGTGGGTGAGAACAATACTTAAGGGTCATTTTTTATAGATCAGGAGGAATTTCTCAGAAGAGGAAAATTTTAAGAGGTAAGCAAGTGTATTGAAACTAAAATTTGTGACAAAGGGCTATGATACCTGCGAATTAGAAGCTTACATTCAAGAAGCTGCACAAACTGTCAGGAACAATTTATTACATTAAACCAAGGACTAGCCGGGATAATAAATTTGAATTGTCTTTCACCAACACTTCCTTTAATCAACATCAATTGGGTAATGGCCTATTGAGTAAAAATGTATATATTTTAAGAAATGACAAGGCCCTAGGACCTTTTCTACCTGATAAATCTGTAGCCATTTTCAGAAAAGCCTAGATTCTACAAAGCAGAGTAGCCCCAAACATTGCAGAACAACCTACAGCAGTATTCTTCATTTGCAGCAGGAACAGTTCACAGAAGAAATTTTTTAGCAGTAACACTGACAGCATCTCTTTGGCCTCAGGAACAAACACTGGGAAAGCAGTGGAATGGACCTCTCTGTCCCCTCAATCTTCTTTCTTTGACTCCTATCTGCCCACAGCCGCTCCAGAAACAGTTTCCAAATGATCTTCGACATTCCAAGTTCTGAGTTCCAAATTCCAAAATCTGAGTTCTGAATTCCAAGTTCTGAGTTATGAATTCCGAGTTTAAAACGACAAATGCTGATTTTTAAAATCTGAGTAATGAGTTTCCAATTTCAAATTATAAAGTCCAAATTCCGAGCTACAAATTCTTATTTCAAACTCTAAGTTCTGAGTTTCACATTGCAAGTTCTGATTTTCAAATTCCGTGTTCCGAATTCCAAATTGTGAGGTCTGAATTCCAAGTACCAAGTTCAAAATTCCAAGTTCTGAATTTTGAATTCAGAGTTTCGAGATTTGAATTCCAAGTTTCAAATTCTGAGTCCCAAATTCCAATTCAAGATTTCAAATTTCGAGTTCCAGATTCCATGTTCTGAAATCCAAATTCCTAGTTATGAATTCCAAGTTTGGAGTTCTGAGTCTTGAATTCCAGGTTCCTAATTTTGGATTCCGTATTCCGATTTCCACATTACAGGTTCTGAATTCTAAGTTCCAAATTCCAAGTTTTGAGTTCCTAATTCAAAATTCTGAGTTTTGAATTATAAATTCCACATTCTGGGTTCTGAATTCAAGTTTCCAATTCCAATTTCAGAGTTTGAAATTCAGAGTTCTGAATTCCACTTTCCGAGCTCTGAGATCCGAATTCCAGTTTCCATATTCCAAGACTCACATTCCAATTTCTGAATTCCAAATAGTGAATTTCAAATTCCAAATTCCGAGTTCTAAATTCTACGTTCTGACTTCCAAATTCCAGTTTCAAGTTCTGGAATTCCATGTTCCAAATTCCAAGTTCTGAAATTCCAAACTCCAAGTTCTGAATTCCAATTTCCAAGTTCCAATTCCAATTCTGAGTTCCAAATTTCAAGTTCTGAATCTGAATTCCGAGTGCTGAATTCCAAATTCTGAGTTCTGAACTTCCTATTCCGATATCTGATTGCTAAATTCCGAGTTCCGAATTCCAAGCTGTGAATTTAAAAAATCTGGAACCTAGCATATAAAACCTCAGAGTGAAATGCCTGACTCTGTGGGGAGGAAGAAATTAGGCATTAGTTACTTTAGTTTATTAAGACACAATAAATCAAAGGCGGGAAGGTTAGGGTGCAGGAAACCCAAAAGCGACAAAAATGCAACTCCAGATTTCTAATCATAGTCAATGCAGAGACAAGGACCTTTAGACTAAAACCATCAATCTATACCATTCAGACTTTAACCACCAGGCAGCAAAAGTACCTTGTAATGAGCAGCTTTGACTTCCTGCAATGTCCACCGACAGCAGCTTATACCCAGCTCTCTAGGACACACATCAGCAGAGAAGCTCCTCCTCAAGATGCTCTATAGTCTACATGGTATTTTACCATGTGATTGCTGTTTCCAATCACAGCAATCACATAGTAAACAATACAGAATGAAAGCAAGCATCAGTGGCCTGATCAACGCCATACTCCATACCAGCATCCTTATCACTGCCACCTCATACCAGCGTCCAGCATTGTATGGTCTCAAATTATCGCTTTTTATATATATATATATATATACAGTGGGGATCGAAAGTTTGGGCACCCCAGCTAAAAATTTGTATTAATGTGCATAAAGAAGCCAAGGAAAGATGGAAAAATCTCCAAAAAGGCATCAAATTACAGATTAGACATTCTTATAATATGTCAACAAAAGTTAGATTTTATTTCCATCATTTACACTTTCAAAATAACAGAAAACAAAAAAATGGCGTCTGCAAAAGTTTGGGCACCCTGCAGAGTTAATATCTTGTACTGCCCCCTTTGGCAAGTATCACAGCTTGTAAACGCTTTTTGTAGCCAGCCAAGACTCTTTCAATTCTTGTTTGAGGTATCTTTGCCCATTCTTCCTTACAAAAGTCTTCCAGTTCTTTGAGATTTCTGGGCTGTCTGTCACGCACTGCTCTTTTAAGGTCTATCCATAGATTTTCAATTATGTTGAGGTCAGGAGATTGTGAAGTACATGGCAAAACCTTCAGTTTACGCCTCTTGATGTAATCCCCCATGGATTTTGAGGTGTGTTTAGGATCATTATCCATTTGTAGAAGCCATCCTCTCTTCAACTTCAGCTTTTTCACAGATGGCATCAAGTTACCATCCAAAATTTGCTGACATTTTATTGAATTTATTTTTCCTTCTACTCGTGAGATGTTCCCTGTGCCACTGGCTGCAACACAACCCCAAAGCATGATTGACCCAACCCCATGCTTAACAGTTGGACAGAGGTTCTTTTCATTAAATTCTGTGCCCCTTCTTCTCCAAACGTACCTTTGCTCATTCCGGCCAAAAAGTTATTTTTTAACCTCATCGGTCCACAGAACTTGTTTCCAAAATGCATCAGGCTTGTCTATATGTTCATTTGCAAAGTTCAAACGATGATTTTTGTGGTGAGGACGTAGAAGAGGTTTTCTTCTGATGACTCTTCCATGAAGACCATATTTGTACAAGTATCTCTTTATAGTGGAATAGTGTACCACAACTCCAGTGTCTGCCAGATCTTTCTGGAGGGATCGTGCAGTCAAACGTGGGTTTTGAATTGTTTTTCTCACAATCCTGCGAGCTGTTCTGTCTGATATTTTTCTTGGTCTTCCAGATCTTGCTTTAACTTCCACTGTTCCTGATGACTGCCATTTCTTAATTACATTCCAAACAGAGGATATTGACATCTGAAAACACTTTGCTATCTTCTTATAGCCTTCTCCAGCTTTGTGAGCGTCAACTATTTTCAGTTTCAGTTTTCTAGACAACTGCTTAGAAGAACCCATGGTGCTGATTGTTGGGGCAAGGTCAGATGAGTCTGGGCATTTAAAACCTTTGAGATTGACATCACCTGGTCTTCCCAGACGATGATTGAGAACAATCCATGACACTGGCAGGTCTCAGCTTGGCAAAGAGGGCAGTGCATGCTATAAATTCTGCAGGGTGCCCAAACTTTTGCAGACGCCATTTTTTTGTTTTCTGTTATTTTGAAAGTGTAAATGATGGAAATAAATTCTAACTTTTGTTGACATATTATAAGAATGTCTAATCTGTAATTTGATGCCTTTTGGAGATTTTTCCATCTTTCCTTGGCTTCTTTATGCACATTAATACAAATTTTTAGCTGGGGTGCCCAAACTTTCGATCCCCACTGTATATATATATATATATATATATATATATATATATATATATATATACACACACCATAGTTTATAGACTCTATAACTTTCACACAGACTAAATAATATAAATTGTTTTGGTTATTTTTACCCCCAAAAATTTTGCAGAATACATGTTGGCCTAAATTTATGAAGAAAGATAATTTATCTGGAAAATTTTATAACAAAAAATGTTTTTGTTTTCAAACTTTTTGGTATTTTTTCATTTTTATAGCAAAAAATAAACAACCCAGTGGTGATAAAATACCATCAAAAGAAAGCTCTATCTGTCTAAAAAAATAAGAATTTCATATGGGTACAGTGTTGCATGACTGAGTAATTATCATTCAAAGTTTGACAGCCATGAAAGCTGAAAATTTACCTGGACTGGAAGGGGATGAAAGTGTCCAGACTTGAAGTGGGTAAACCATTGCCTCTTTCATTTATATCTAGTGTGATTACTAGGGAATAACAGGTGTTGTGTGTTCGGTACGGTAAAGTTGGGTTAGTGTGCACAAGAAAAAAAAATGCATCTCCCATGATAGTATACCATTCTTAGTCAGAATGGTATAAAAGATAAACATTCACATAGTTTATGAGAGTGTTAGCACTGTATAGCTTTTTATCTGCTGTTTTAGTGCACATAGGTAAGTGTAGTTGGCTTAAGGCGATAAACTCAGTGGTCCTTAATTTTAAAACAGTCTGCTTATTGAGACCATAATTACTCAAAAGTTCATATGATTCCAACAGCATCAGTCCAGAATGATGGAGATGCATTATAGGTAAATATGCTGCATTACCACTGTGTTCTGTAACTAAAAACAAGTGCATGAATATTTAACACAGAGCAGTTTGACAGAAATACATTTATGTGACATAGCAGGTGCTCTGTGAATTGAATTATAACAGTGTAATTCTTAGCAGGTGATTCCAAGGTCACTGATAGCCTTACCAAATAAACTTTTTCCAAAGACCTCTAATCATTGACTTGTTTGAGTATTTATTTTAGGGAAATGTTGTGTAGCCAGGTGCTTGGCTAAAGCCGGCCATAGATGGATCGAATCTCAGCTGGTTCACCAGGGACCGGCCGAGATTCGATCCATCTATGGGCAAGCTGGTTGTACTTAAGTCGATCCATCGATTTTTTTGCATGCGATTACTGCCAGCGGCTATAGCCTCATGCTGTAATCATTGTAATCAATACAGGCTTCCCTGTAGGCAGAAGCCTACAGGGAAGCCTGCCTGTTGGGAGAAAACAATAACTCCATAGGAGAACACTGACTGCATTTATGGGGGCATTGATAGGGGAATTGAGTGATTTTCTTTCCTGCAACACGTGGTTACAGGAAAGAAAACTGAATCAACTATGGCTTGCCTTAGAATTGAAAGTGAGAGAAACACTGCTTGCAGTTGCTCTCTAGAGCTGCTGCCTTATGGTGATGAGCTGGTTAACCAGGCTATATCAGAAAGAAGAGGGAGCTGCTGAGCAAGAAGAGTTCAATAGTCTAAGTCAAGCAGCATTGCACTTTGGGAACTGTAGTCCAGAGGAGAGATACTCTACTGTAATCAAGAGCTTTCCAACTGCATTTCCCAGAGATAGATTGTCAGGAGGAGAGGAAAGAGCTGCATTTTCTCAGGCTGCACAGGATACGGTTTCTTCTTGCTTTGAGGGAGACCAGAGAGTGCACATCTCTGTCCAGTGGTGCACCATCACTGCTGCATATCGGCGGCCAGAGCAGGATCCAGAAATGCAGAGTTCAGAGGTGCCGATAGCCAGAGTCACCTGGGACAAATCGCTGTGTGTGAATGGATGGTGAGCTGCAATATCACTGGGACTGGTGAGCTGCTTCTGTGGGGATTTATTTTCTGCTGCTAGAGAGACTGAGCCCTTTAGAAACTGACCATACAGCCATCTAGTAGCATTATTGCTGCCTACAGGCTTGACTGGGCCCCAAAGCTAGCCGGCTGAAGAGTTAGGACTAAGGCTTCTTTCATAGTGATCCAAACAAAAACACATAAGCATTTTTACTGTGTTTGTTTACAGGGCATGTGACTCAAAAAACGTACCTTGGGTGCATTTTGTGTTTTTGCTGCATTTTCCATTGATTTCAATGGGGAGGTGCGTTTTTGGTGCAGTTTTTTAACAAAAATGCAGCCAGCAGGATTTTAAATAATGCACCTGACCCACCACGGATCAGTGTGAAGTGTTCCATAGGAATACAAGGTCACACGTTTTTCTTTTGCTTTTTTAAATGCAAAAGCAGAAGAAAAACAGATCAGTGTAAAAGCAGCCTAAAGACTGTCCCTTTACAGCTGCTACCTATTGATTATGCCACCTATTGATTATGCTAGGAGGCACCTCTCAGGGAACATTGCACTATATCCTAGCCATTCCTCTAGAGTGCACTCTAGACTAGTTATAGCATTATTAACATTGCAGTTAATGCTTACATGCATTATTTATTGCTGATTCATGAGTTAATCTTAGTCTAGTGGTACAGAACTCTATTCAAAGTTGTCTTGGCATAGTGATTACACTGTCTAACAGACTGTGTATGAATCTACCTTCTGTGTGTTCATTTATGCTCCAACCACCATTTATTCTAACCCGCACCAATGCATTGAGTTTTGTTAGAAATTCTGTATATTTTCCTACAGAACAGACAGTGCACAGTCCACATGTGCTTTTCTGCTTCATTACAACAAGGAAACAGGAAACTTTATTTTAGAGAAAAGACAGAGTTTCCAGTACCACAGATGCAACTACAAAGCTATAAACACTGCTATCTACTGGTTTAGAAATATATCTCTACTGAGCACTGACGTAGCTGTTGCACAAACTACATGAACACTGTACTATAACAAGTTTATTTACCACTAAACGATCTTGTGTCTATTTCCTGAAGCTGAATCACAGTCGAGGTAAAGGTATCTATACAGTGCTTGCAGTCATTTTCATTTAGCCAGTTGTGTAAGTGGGGCTGAGGTTGTTCTTGGAGTCGAGTAGACATGAGCAGTGTGTTTTGTTTCGAATTGAAATTTGGATGAAATTTTGTTATTCAAAGATTTCGATGTATCCAAATTTTTGAATTACAATAGTAACAAATTTAAATGAATCTGAAATAACGAAACTAAATTTTTCCCAAAATAACAAATTATCTAAATTAAAAAACAACTTTGAAAACAAAATCGAATATCAAAAACAAATTTGAAATGTAAACATATAACTGACTATTGCTGATTTCCTTCAAAGATTATGTATACTAATTTTAGAACATAGCTGTTTTCCAAAATTTGATTTTCAAAAAGAATAGAATTGAATAAAATAGAATAGAAAATAAAGGAATAAAATTGAAAAAATATAGAATAGAATAGAAAAAAAAGAATAAAATATAATAAACTAGAAAGAATATAGCTGTTTTCCAAATTTCCAATTTCAAAATTCCATTTTTGAATAGAATAGAAGAAAATAATAGCCGTCTTTGGAAAATCCAATAGAATAGAACAGACTATAAAAAATATAGCCGTCTCCTGAAATTCAAAAAGAACAGAATAAACAGGCAGCACAGTGGCTAAATGATTAGCGCTTCCGCCTGGCAGTATAAGGGTTGTTGGTTCAAATCCCAACCACGGCACCACCTGCTTGGAGTTTATTTGTTTTCCATAAATAAAATAAAATAGAAAAGAATAGCTTAAAACTGAATAGAAAATAAAATAAAAGATTAGACTAGACTAGAATAGAAAAGAATAGAATTGAAAATAATAAAATAGAATAGGAAAGAAAAAATAGTGTAAAATATAATAGAAAAAAATATAGCCATCTTCCGAAATTCAAATTTTGAAATTTGAATTTCAAATAGCATAGAATAAAATAGAAAAAATATAGCTGCCTTCCAAAATTCAAAAATAATAGAATAGAATAAAACTGAAAAGAACATAAAGGAATAGAATAGAAAAGAATAAAAATAAAATAGAATAGAAAAAGAATAGAATAAAATAGAATACAAAAAATTTTATATATTAGATTAGAATAAAATAGAAAGAATATAGCCGTCTTCCAAAATTTTACTTTTGAATAGAATAGAATAAAACAGAAAGAATATAGCCTTCTTCTGAAATTCGAATTTCCTTTCAAGTTTTTTTAGATTTTTGTTATTTTTAAATGTTTAATTACAAAATACAGTTTCAACTGCATAAAAATGCATAAATAGGATCGTAACTACAAGCAACAGTCAATAACTATCATGTGCAAACGGCACATAGTGTAAATAATATTCAAATCAATTTATCAGATAGTAAAAATAAAGCGTGCCTTGTTGTGCCGGATGGTTGGCCAATACACAGAGAAGGAAGTCTAGCAGCAACACAACCACCGAAACAAGTCAAAGAACAAAACATTTTAGAAATACTAATATCTTCCGAACTAAGGGACGTACAGGACGGGTAGCAGGTAGCAGGTCAACCCTGTGGGAGAGCCAAGAAACAGGAATCAAGAGAGGAAAGAGAGAGAAAAAAAAAAATAAAATAAAAAAGTAAAGGCAAACAAAAGGGAATGGACATCTAGAATGTCTGAATTCTCCCGAATGGGTTGAACAAATTAACCTCCCTAGCGGTCTGATTATGTCCATATTTCTGTGCTCAAAGCGGTACTTTTTTTGCATGGAAATATGTATTTTTTTTATTGTAGGCCTGTAATTTTTAGGAATAACTCACTGAAATCTGTCCGAAGAAGAGTCTGGTAAACATCCCAGGTATGATAAAACTTGAAACACGAAATCATAATTTAATAAATAATCCTGAAAAATAATAATACATTTAATTCAATAATATAATCAAACCAAAAACACTGAAATTTGAAATATAGCACCAAGTTCGCACATCACTGAGCAAAGTCGCAAAATCGTTTTCAGTGTCTGATGACGAATTTCCCCACGAATCATTATCACTCAATTCTGTAAGTAGTTCTAATTTACTATCGCTGTTCTCTAGCTGGTCTAAAACCGCTTTCGACCTAAAGGGACGCTTTTTGGACGCCATTGACGTTTCTCAGTTTCCAGGCAGAAAGAACAGTAAAAATGCAGGCAGAGCACAGGACAAAGCACTAGGGACAAAATGTACGTGAAATGCTTTGATACAGTAATGTTTTACTATGTGATTTTAGCGAATGTCACTTTTTGTCATTTTCAAATTTCCCGCCGTTCCGTCCCTCGTACGTCCTGATGTCGCAGGGGACGGAACCCAGATGACAGATGCCGGAATCCGCCGGATTACATTGTCGGGGACACTGCAGGAGTGACATCGCGGGAGCGCAGGACAAGGTAAGTGATCGAGGGATTGCGGAGCAGCGCCGCATGGTAAGTCCGAGTGTAGCTCGGGGTTACCGCTTGTGGTACTGAAACTTTACCCCAAGCTACACTCGGGAATACTGCCAGGGAGGTTAAAGGGAGGTAAAGCTATTCGTTGAAATCTCAGGATGGGCATGCTGGATCCAGGAAGTCCAGATTTTCAGTAATCACTCGAGGGGGTCTGAGAGGATACTGGTTTCTCATTTAGTAAGAAAAAAATCTAGCCAACGATGGACTTCTGTAAAGGGCACAAACTGCTGTTTTCAGGCTTTTGCTATGGTTTGTTTGGCCACCAGTAGTACATGGGTGGCCAATTTAAATTGGTGTTTAGATATGCCTGGGGGTTTTAAAATTAAAAAAGTATACCAGGGGTCTCTCGGAAAGGGGCAGGTGAGTAGTGATTGGAGTTATTTAAGATCCTTAGACCAAAATTCAGAGAGCATGGGGCATGTCCACCATATGTGGAGAACATCGCCTGGTGCATTACAGCCTTGGAAACAAGTATTAGGTGCGAACGGATGAGGAAAGGCTAAACAGGAAGGAACATTTTACCATCTTGTCATCGTTTTGAAGGCTGATTCCATAGTGAGGATATTAATGGAGCGTGTGGTGAACGTTGACAATATCTGTGTCCAACATGCATGGTCTTTAGTGCCTTTAAGGTCCCTCTCCCAACTGGAAACGTAAGTGTGATTATTAGGATTCTGTAAATTAGTCAATTGTGAATATAGAATAGAAATAGGTTTAGGGGAAAGAGGCGTCCGGTGGTATATGTGTTCAAACAAGGACAATTGTGTGGTCGGGTCTTTGTCGATGAGGGCCGAGTTGATCCATTGTTTAATCTGGAGATATCGGAAAAGTTCTGTAGAGGGGACTTGATGTTTTTCCCTTAATTCTGCCCACGTGTAGACTGAGCAGCACGTGAGAAAGGAATGAATATATTTGAAATTGCGAGAAGTCCACCAATTAAATGCAGTGGGGGATTTGAGGCCAGGTGGGAACAAAGGTTTACCCAAGATCGGTAAAGAGCAGTAAATGTGAGGAGAGCAAGCCACTAGTGCATTTTCCCATATGCGCAGTGAGTGGGTCATTAGAGGGCTGATGGATGTGGGTCTGGATTTCGGGGGAAGCCATAGAAGTGAGGAAAGGGAAATCAGGTGGCAAGAGAGTGCTTTTATGGTTACCCAAATGGGGGCTTGTTGTGCTGCATATATTGAAATTAAGGGTGCGATTTGAGCCACCACATAGTATTTGGGAAAATTAGGGACTCCCAAGCCTCCCTGTTTCCTGTGTGTGAGCATAGTAAATTTAGTGATCTGAGATCTTTTATTGGCCCAAATAATACGTAACATGTGATTTTGGAAAGATTTCAGGGCATAGGAGGGGATTGGGACAGGGAGAGTACGGAATAGGTACAGGAGCTTGGGGAGGATGGTAATTTTAACAGCATTTATTCTGCCCATCCACGAGAGAGGTTGGCATGACCAGGTTATAAGTAGGGTTTTGAGGACTGGAAAGTTGGGATATAATTTGCCTCACAGAGGGTTTAGTACGAGTTCGTAAGGTTAATAACAAGGTATTCTAAGTGTGCGTGGGGCCAAGTGAAGTTATAATTTAGTTTTACTAAATTAACTTCCGCCATCGGAAGGGGAACATTAAGGGCTGAGGATTTGTCTTCATTAACTATGAGACCTGAAATGTTGGAGAATTTGGATAGAATGGAAAAAAGGGTAGGTAAAGAGGTGTAGTTGGGTCAGAGTCAAAAGAAGATCATCGGCAAACACGCTAACTTTGAAGGTCTGATGAGCAAACGTGACTTTTTGATGTCTGGAGTATTTCTTATAAGCTGTAGTTAGAGTTCCAGGGCTAGAACAAAATGTATTGGGGAGAAAGGGCATCCCTGGTGCGCTCCTCTGTGAATATGGAAGGTAGAGGATTGTCTGGAAAGGTAACGAACCGTCGCAGAGGGACCGTGATAGAGAGCTTTCACTCAAGATGTAAAAGTGGTTGGAAACCCACATTTTTCTAGGACGTAGTACATTTATTCCCAGGAAAGAGAGTCGAATGCTTTATGTATGTCTAGACTCAAAATCATATCAGGAGATTTGTGCTGTTGTATCAGATGGATAATTTTTCAGGTATTATCTGAAGCCTGTTGGAGGGGTACAAAGACCCTTTGATCTTTGTGAATAAGATGATGTAAAAACAAGTTTATTCGAGTGGCGAGAATTTTCACTAGGATTTTTATATCGACATTTAATAGTGAAATAGGTCTAAAGTTATGGGGGGTCTAGGGGATCTTTTCCTGGTTTCGGAATCATCACTATTTGGGCTGCCGTAGATGATGGGTGAAGATCTGAATGGGAGCGTAAGTGATTGAAAAAGTTGGTCAGAGGGGGAGCCAGTGAGTCGGCAAATTTTTTATAGTATAGTGCCGAGAAACCATCAGGCCCTGGGGTTTTGTGCGTCCGGAGTGATTTTATTGCAGCGACTACCTCTGGGACAGTTACATCAGCGTTTAGTTTGTCTAACATGGGGGTAGATAATTTGGGGAGATGAATGTTCCGGAAGAAGTCGCCTGCCAGCTCCTTGCGGAGAGCAGGTGGGGATTGATATAGTGTGGACAAGACTGTAGCGAAGGTGTCCACGATGTTGGAGGGGTTGGCTGTGGTGGTTATTTGAGAGGCGTAGTCTAATTGGATTGGTGTTACGGATGTGGGCTTTAAGAATGTTGGCGAACATCAGGCCTGGTTTGTTGGTACAAGTATAATATTTGTGTCTTGACCATCTGAGTTGTTTTTCAGTTTTGTCGTCCAGAAGGAGGTTTAGTTCCAAAATGGTGGCCTCTAACTGTTTACGCAAGGAGGGGGAGTTGGATTGTTTAAATTGGGTTTCTAGTTGTGTGCAACAGGAAGATAAGAGAGTTACTTTAGAGTCTCTGTCTCTCTTCTGGCGAGAGGCAATTTGTATAACTTTCCCTCTAAGTGTGGCTTTGTAGGCTTCCCATAAAATAGTGGGAGTTGAGGCGGATACAGTATTGTCTGTAAAGTAGTTGGATATAGATTCACGTATGGATCCTAACTCCGTATCAAAAGAGAGAATGGAGTCATTAAGACGCCAAGAGTAGTGTTGGGGAGAGGAAGCTAGTGACCTACAAGTTAGTAAAAGAGGTGAGTGGTCAGACCACGACATGGACAGTATCCTGACATTAAGAACATCGGGAAGGACAGCTTGAGGGAAGAGAAAAGGGTCTATGCGAGTGTGACAGTTATGAGGTGCTGAGTAGTATGTGAAATCCCATATTCTAGGATTGAACTCTCTCCAAACATCCACCATGGCGTGTTCAGATAAAAGTTCTGCAAATTTCTTTGTGAGGCCGCCTCAGTTGAATCTCAGTGAGGGTCAATGAGAGGGAAAAAAGATCTAGTTGTCTGTCCAACACTAAATTGCTGTTGCCCATCGTGAGCAGGGTGCCTTTCTTGTGTGACATTACCCTCAACAAGTGGGAAAAGAAATGAGATTGATAAGCGATAGGTGCATAGTAGTTAACTATAGTCACGTCAACAGCCATAACCAACCCTTGTAGCAGTAAGTACAGACCCGTAGGGTCCGCTATTTCAAAGGGGCTCTCTGATGATGTGTATAGACACGATACGCGTCAGGGAAGTGCCTTTACACTGCTTGCTGTACATGTACTACCAGGCCAGCTGTCTCTTGATGGCTAAACCACTAATGTAAGTTGTATTTACTTTTAATCGTTTATACTTTTGAATAAAAAAACGTTATTACACTATTGGAGGCCTTCTCTGCGGGCTCTTTATTTTCACGGGAGCCTGTGTCTTGAAGGTATTCTGTACTGTGACTGGGAGCTGAGTGTTGGAAAACCCCTAGTGGCTGTGACTGACATTCCTGGATCCTGGATACCTCCTTCTCAGATGGATGACATCTAGTGGCTACTTCATAGATGACCTCATCCTGTTCCAGTATTATATACAGAGTACCAGGAGCAAGTCTTAATTGCTCCATGCTCATTTCTCTGCGCTATCTGGTTAGTGCAATGTTTGTCTCCTTCCTTTATTTTTATCACGGAAGCCACATAATCATGCCATATTGAGATGATTTATTACCTCTATCAACTCAGCACTTTAATGAACTTTTAATGAATTTTATATGTGTACTACCGATATGCACTATTTATTATCTCAGCACTTTAATGAATTTTAATGAATTTTATATGTGTACTACCAATATGCACTATTTATAATATTTATCTAACATACTTTGCCTTTTAATAGTAAAAACAGAGTGAAGCAATCTTTATCATATTTTTATTCATCCACAAAATTTCAGCAGTGCCATTAATATTTCAAAATGAATATGATGAAGGCACGAAAGCAAAAAAGCCCTATCAGGTTATCAAATAATTTTCCTTGTTAACAAGGAGAGAAGTGGTATATAAAATAGCAGCCAGTTTCATAATGGTGAGGAGGGTGGTAGGACGATCATAAACTGGCCTGTGTTTGTCTAGCCCAGTGGTTCTTAACCTTGTTGGAGGTACTGAACCCCACCAGTTTCATATGCGCATTCACCGAACCCTTCTTAATTGGAAAAATAAAATATGATTTTTAAAATTCAAAACATAGGTATATATTTAGGTATATATTTATACATAGGTGCACAAAATGAACAAAACCGTTAAGAACAAAGAACAAAACCATTAAAACATGATTTTCACACAAAAACATAATAATGAATATTTACTGCACGAATCATATGAGTCGGGTGTGGGTCTTCACCTCCGCCGAACCCGCGAGACTGACTCACCGAACCCCTGGGGTTCGATCGAACCCAGGTTAAGAACCACTGGTCTAGCCTGCTCTTTCTAGCATTTATTTTTATTGTGTACATTGCCTGTGACACAAGATCAGTCCAGTGTACATACTTGGTCCATTCCCAGAATCTGTAGGATGCTGAGACAATGTAACTCCAATGCATGCGTGCAGGAGTTACATCATCAGTGGCCATCCAATGGCTGAACTAAGAAGACAGTGGTTCAAAGAAAGTATTGGATAGGATGTTGGAGAAAGCATGTTTGCATCTGTCAGTGCTAAAGAGTGGCAGACTAGGAAGTGTGCCTTCTATAATGGAAAACTCCATGCTTTCTATGGAATGTCCTCCCCTCTAATCTGACAAGGTAAATTCCACTTTAAAATGGAACTCCAGCTATTTTTTTATTAAATGGGAAATGGTTAGAACGTTTGTCAGGCTTTTACTGTTGTCTGCCTACCCATTACGGGGAGTTTCTTCACTTCCAGTTCTGATAATAGAAAATCTAGAAGATGGGAACATGGACAGTGATACCTGAGAATCATCTGCTTTGGAGGACCTGTCCAAACTTGTGAACTTTATCTGCCATTAGTTGTGATCACTGTATGTAATACATTAGCAGCTAGGGGATGAACAAAACAGCATCAGAGAGACACATTTGCGCTTCCTTTACACAGCTCAGAAAGATCCAGGGTTTTAGTGGTTTGAGTGCAGTGATACCTCCTATCAAAAGGTCTATCTTTGCATTCCATGCATTCAGGAGCTTGGGCAAGCATCATTTTCATGCAAGTTTCCTCATTGGCTCTATGACACATTGGCTGCTTTTCAAGTTACTATTGTCATACATAATTGCAAACTACGATTAACATAGTTACATAGTTAGTCTTGCTGAGAAAAGACAAAACTCCATCCAGCTCAACTGCTAAAAAAATAATAAAAAAATTATAATCCTACACCCACAGTTGATCCAGAGGAAGGCAAAAAAACCCCAGCAAAGCATGATCCAATTTGCTCCTGCTGGGGAAAAAAATTTCTTCCTGATCCCCCGAGATCCCCTTTCCGTGTTTGGAGATTACGTTTCTTTTCCTCCAGACTTAGAGTGCCCAAGTGTCCTCTACACCGAGTTCACTATAGGAACCACCAATGTATTTATACATGTTGATCATATCCCCCTTAATCTCCTCTTCTCAAGAGAGAATAAATTCAGTTCCTCTTATCTTTCCTCATAGCTGAGCTCCTCCATGCCTCTTATCAGTTTGCTTGCCCTTCTCTGTACTTTCTCCAGTTCCCCAATGTTCTTTTTGTGAATTGGTGCCCAAAACTGAACTGCATATTCCAAATGAGGTCTTACTAATCATTTGTACAGGAATAATATGATATCTCTCTCTCTGGAGTCTATACCTCTTTCTATACAAGAGAGGAGTTTGCTCGTGTTAGAAACTGCAGCTTAGCATTGCATGCCATTATTAAGCTTGTGATTTATCAGAACTCCCAGATCCTTCTCCACCATTGATTCCCCCAGTTGTACTCCCCCTAGTATGTATGATGCATGCATATTCTTAACCCCCAAGTGCATAACCCTACATTTAGCAACATTAAACCTCATTTGCCACATAGTTGCCCAATTAAACAGTGCATTGAGGTCGGCTTGTAAATTGAAGACATCCTGTAAGGACGTTATTCCACTGCACAGCTTGGTGTCATCTGCAAAGACTGAAATGGGATTTTTAATCCCAGACCCTATATCGTTTATACATATATTAAAAAGTAAGGGTCCCAACACTGAATCTTGGGGTACACCACTGACAAACCCTAGACCATTCAGAGTATGAATCATTAACCACTGCTCTTTTAATACGATCTTTTAGCCAGTTTTCTACCCATTTGCATACGGATTTTTCCAAGCCTGTAGACTTTACCTTACACATTAGCCGTGTGTGGGGAACTGTGTCAAACACTTTTGCAAAATCCAAGTATACCACGTCCACCACCACCCCTCTGTCCAAGGTTTTGCTCACCCCTCATAAAAAGAAATCAGATTTGTTTGCCAACTTCTGTATTTCATGAATCCATGCTGTCTGTTGCTTAAAATATGTTTTTTCCAGCAAGAACTCATCTACAGTTGCAAGAAAAAGTATGTGAACCCCTTGGGATTACGTGGAGTTTTGCATGAATTGGGCATAAAATGTGCTCTGAACGTCATCTAAGTCACAACAATAGAAGAACACAGTCTGCTGAACATAATACTACACAAACATTAGATGTTGCCATGGTTTAATTGCACATAACATGTAAACATTCACAGTGGAGGGAGGAAAAAGCATGTGAGACCCTAGCTTAATGACTTCTCCCAGAGCTAATTGGAGCCAGGAGTGAGCCAACCTTGACTCCAATCAGTGTGATGATATTGGATGTGTTGCTGACAGCTGTCCTGCCCTTAAAAAACACACACCTGTTTTGGGTTTACTGGTTTCAAGAAGCACTGTCTGATGTGAACCATGCCTCGCAGAAAAGAGCTCTCAGAAGACCTACGATCAAGAATTGTTGACTTGCATGAAGCTGGAAAGGGTTACAAAAGTATCTCCAAAAGCCTTGATGTTCATGTGTCCACGGTAAGACAGACTGTCTACAAATGGAGAAAGTTTAGCACTGTTGCTACTCTCCCTAGGCGTGGTCGTCCTGTAAAAATGACTGCAAGAGCACAGCGCAGAATGCTGCATGAGGTAAAGAAGAATCCCAGAGTGTCAGCTAAAGACCTACAGAAATCTCTGGCACATGCTAACATTTTTGTTGACACATCTACAATAAGGAAAACATTAAACAAGAATGGAGTACATGGGAGGACACCACGGAGGAAGCCATTGCTGTCCAACAAGAATATTGCAGCACGTTTGAAGTTTGCAAAAGAGCACTTGGATGTTCCACAGCACTACTGGCAAAATATACTGTGGACAGATGAAACCAAGATTGAGTTGTTTGGGAAGAACACACAACACTATGTGTGGAGAAAAAAAGGCACAGCACACCAACATCAAAACCTCATCCCCACTGTAAAACATGGCGGAGGGAACATCATGGTTTGGGGCTGCTTTGCTGCCTCAGGGCCTGGACGGATTATTGTCATTGATGGGAAAATGAATTCCAGAGTTTATCAAGACATTTTGCAGGAAAACGTATGACCATCTGTCCGCCAACTGAAGCTCCGCAGAGGATGGGTGATGCAACAGGACAATGACCCAAAGCATACAAGTAATTCAACAAAACAATGGCTGCAACAACACAGAATACGCCTTCTGGAGTGGCCCAGTCAGAGTCCTGACCTCAACCCGATTGAAATGCTGTGGCATGACCTTAAGAGAGCGATTCACACCAGACATCCCAAAAATATTGCTACACTGAAACAGTTTTGTGAAGAGGAGTGGTCCAAACTTACTCCAGATCGTTGTGCAGGTCTGATCTGCAACTACAGGAAACGTTTGGTTGAGGTTATTGCTGCCAAAGGAGTGTCAACCAGTTAAGTCCAAAGGTTCACATACTTTTTCCTCCCTGCACTGTGAATATTTACATGTTATGTGCAATTAAACCATGGCAACATCTAATGTTTGTGTAGTATTATGTTCAGCAGACTGTGTTCTTCTATTGTTGTGATTTAGATGACGTTCAGAGCACATTTTATGACCAATTCATGCAAAACTCCACGTAATCCCAAGGGGTTCACATACTTTTTCTTGCAACTGTATGTGGTCTTTTATTAAACTCTCCAGTATCTTCCCAACTATAGAAGTTGAACTAACAGGTCTATATTTACTTGGTAAAGATTTTGACCCCTTTTTAAATATTGGCACCACATTGGCCTTACGCCAATTCAGTGGTACTATGCCAGTCATTAAAGAGTCCCTAAAAATTAGAAACAATGGCTTTGAAATGACAGAGCTCAATTCTTTAAGGACCCGTGGGTGTATGCCATCCGGTCCAGGTGCTTTATTCACCTTTATACTGTCTAAATATTTTTGGATCATATCAATTGTAAGCCATTGTGGATCACCTAGAGCTGTGTCAATACGATGCCCATTTTGGACAAGATCTCCCCCATGGTCCTTTGTATACACAGAGCTGAAGAAGGTATTTAAGAAATTTACCTTCTCTTTGTCCCCAGTCACCCACTCTAGATTATTTTGTAAAGGGCCTACATGCTCGGACTGGACCTTTTTACTATTAATATATTTGAAGAATTTTTGGGGGTTTGTCCTGCTATCTTTTGCAATCTGTCGTTCATTTTCAATTTTTGTGGCCTTTATTTCCTTTTTTGCATATTCTGTTATATTCTTTGTAATGTTTAAACGATGATAGCGTTCCTTCGTTTTTATATTTAATAAAAGCTCTTTTCTTATTATCTATAGCTTTTTTAACTTTGGCCGTAAGCCACATAGGTTTGATTTTTAGCCTTTTAAACTTGTTGCCCATGGGAATATATTTTGCAGTGTGTTCACATACAGTCTTTTTGAAGAACTCCCATTTCTGTGTTGTGTTCATCGATGCCAATATTCCCTCTCATTCTAAGTCTTGGAGAGCAGCTTGGAAAATTAGCTCTCTTGAAATTGAGCATTTTTATTTTTTCTATATGTGCTCGCTGTTTACAGCTAACAATAAATAAAATCATATATCTATAAATGTTGCGCTCCTATTATCCAACTATATAAAGTGTGTGAAATATACTATTATATATGCAAACTGACAAAAAATGTTCAATATATCAATAAAGTGATCATAATAAAAAACAAAAATAAATCCGTTTATCCAAAAAAAGTCCAAATTTGTGATAAAGTGATTAAACCATAATACAGTGACTTTCTGTGAAACCTTCAGTGAAATTAAATGTGTGCTCACCTCCTTCTAAGCCTATTATACAGGCTTAATAAACTTTTGGTTCACATATCCTGGAACCTACTAGAATTGCTGCAGTATATGATGGATGTTGGGAACTTCTTGCAAACACCTTTCCCCTTTAAACTCTGTATATCCCTGCAGGGATTTCTCCCTCCTTCAGGAAGTTGGTGAGTTTGGGAGCAATTACAAAATGCAGGTGTGTGTAACTTGCAAGCCAAACAAAAAAACCTTAGCGATCACTAACAATTGACACATACTCCAACTGTGCAATTTAAACCATATATCTATAAATGTTGCGCTCCTATTATCCAACTATCTAAAGTGTGTGAAATATACTATTATATATACAAACTGACAAAAAATGTTCAATATATCAATAAAGTGATCATAATAAAAAACAAAAAAATAAATCCATTATCCAAAAAAGTCCAAATTTGTGATAATGTGATTTAAAACATAATACAGTGACTTTCCATGAATCCTTCAGTGAAAATAGATGTGTGCTCACCTCCTTCTAAGCCTATTATACAGGCTTAATAAGCTTTTGGTTCACATATCCTGGAACCTACTAGGATTGCTGCAGTATATGATGGATGTTGGGTACTTCTTGCAAACACCTTTCCCCTTTAAACGCTGTATATCTCTGCAAGGATTTCTCCCTCCTTCAGCTGCTTTGAATCACTAGCACAATCCTACTTATACGTTCCTCAGTGTGAAAGGAGACAATAGGTACATAGTGCTTTATCCTTAAAACAGACTTTATTTTATTCCACAAATCTTAATCAATGCACTCACATTGTTAAGATCAAAAAAACGCTTTCAGTGATAAATGCCTGTATCAGCCGTTGGCATATGTACTTGCCGCTTGTTCTCTCTGAAACCGAGTGACTTCGTAGCCCCACCGCTACGCGTTACGCCATAGGACACATGGCTTCATCAGGGGGTTATGATTCATAATCATAACCCCCTGATGAAGCTGTCACGTGACAGTGACACAAGATGCAGGGCAGAGCCAGAGAAGGAAGTAAGGGGAGCTTGTTCAGGTTGCCACAACCAAATGTTAACCCAAAAGGGGAAGTTCATATGAATGCTCTGTGGTGCACCAGCATTGTGCACAATACTTTGTGAGTGGATTTTAGTTATTTTTTTAATAACTATATGATGATTTTAATGGAAAGCACTATTTTTCTGTTTTTGAGCAGATGAATGGAGGAATAAAAGGTGCCACATAGGATTCACTTTTCTGAAGGTGACAGGTGGAACCAGGTAGAAAGTAGAGACGTTTTCTACTGGGAAGTGGTGAAGCGATACCTTGAAGCTTATTTACCCCATAAAAAGGAAGGCACATTTTGACCTATCTGATCCAAAAGTCAGGAGAAAAGGTGAGAATATAGTGTGAATGGCAAAGGACACACATGTGAGTCACCCATCTGGAGACTGGATCTGCTATAAAAGATATGTAAAATAAGAAAGAAGATTCTTTCATAGTCTATATATTGGACTTCTTCACTTATACATGTGCTGGCGTAATATGCATATATAGTAATTAGTGATTTTGGTGGTTTGATATATACAAAGTTATTGGTAATATCTGTGGTTTAATTTTTCAGAACACTGGATGATCTTTTTGTGAATATTATATTTTGTACATTTTGATACATGTTCACCTTTATTAAAACTAACACTAATCCCCCACCCCCAACAACAGCCTAAAGCCGGCCATAGATGATTAGAATCTTTGCTGGCTCAGCAGGAACCAGCGAAGATATGAACCATCTACGAGCAGGCTGATTGTACCCAATTTGATGTTTGTTGTACAACTTGGGTACAACCAGCATGTTGGATATGTACATGCGATTATTGCCAACGGCTATAGTTGCTAGCAATAATCACTGTGTTGAATGAAAGAAAATCACATCATCTATAGCCTGCCTAAGACCAGTGCTGATGAGCTTTTGTATAACCAAAGACTTGAATATTTGTATGAGGATACAGGTGAACAAAAACCTTTTGACCCAGGCCCTGACTTACTTCACAGCAGCAACCTCAGCCAGTGTTCACAATCTTTCCTCTTTCACTCTTCAGTGTGATGCAGTCTTGGAGTGGGAAGATTTGTGCAGATTCCTTTAGGACAGGAGTAGGCAACCTTAAAGAGGTGGAGATCTATCTGAACGACATGGGAGACATCAAAGATCACTGGGCCCAGTGTCAACTCCTCACAGCTGATTTAAACCCCTAATTGTTTTACTACCGTGTCACAATAGCATGCATTGCACAGCACTGATGGGTTTAAATCGGGTAGTGAGGAGGTAACCCATCGCCTCCTCACCACCTGTCAGACATACTCGGATCGCTATGTAGAGGAGCAGCAGTGCCTGCTGCACTTGTGAGCCCCTAGTTGCATCCAGCAGTGACACTCTTAGGGCTTGTTCATATGTAAATTTGGGGGGGGGGTGGTTTAACCACCCACAATCCCTACCCCATTTAGCTGCTGAGGCAACAGCCAAAGCTATACACATGCTGCAGCAGGAGTTGCTTTTGGTGGGTGCTACCGCCTGTCAACAGAAACCCATTCAAGTAAATGGGGCCACTCTGCAAGTGCCCTGTAACTGCTTCTGTGGGGTTTAAAGGGTTAAAATACGTGGTGAGAAAGCAGCACACCGCTGCCTGTTTAACCCCTTGTTTGCTGTACTGCACAAAGCTGCAGGGTATTTGCAGAACAGCCTCATTCACCTGAATGGGTCATGCTTAGCAGGTTCTACACCCACCAACCATGACAGGGCTTAGGAGCCAGCACTACAGAGCAGACATCGGCTTATGCAGCCCTTGCTCCCTACTACAGTTTCAAATTTACAAGTAGTCCTCTGTATTCCACTCTGTTAGATGCTCTGGCAGGTCAGCAAGCCCTGACCAAGATCTACCAGTCACCTGGCCGAGATCTACTGGTAGATCATAATGTACTGGTTGCTGACCCCCGCTTTAGGAGAACTAGGTGGGGTGGGGTAGAGGTAGTTTAACCCCTTCACGCCTAAGGGTAAAACAAATCCAATTGCCTAAGCACAATTTTGCAACGTTGACATGTGTTAGTAAAACCGTACATCATCACAACTACTTTGTACATTCAGGTGAATTATACCGCATTTTTTTCAGGACAAATTGGGCTTTCATTTGGTGGTAAATGATAATGGATATCTCCTGATTTTTTTTTTTATTATCAAAGGAAAACTGGTTAAAAATAGTAAAAAAAAATATTTTTTTTTATTTAGTGGTGTGTTTCTTGTGATTACCATAACCTACCACCAAAGAACAACCCAAAATAAATTCTCCAGCTCTTGACGATCAGAGCGATACCATATATGTGTATATTATTTGTTGTTTGTACCTGTAGTACAACCCAGAAACAAAAGTGTGCATTTTGTTTTTATCTTTTTTTTTTCCTAAAACACACTGACATTAACACTAACTGACACTGATACCATTTTTTTTTTTTTAAATTCTGACCTCTTGACCTTTGATCCTGACCTTGACCCAAACAATAGCCCTGGCACTGAACTAGATCAAGCCTTCATCTAGGTAATTTTTCTTTATTTTTTATTTTATTTGTTAATATTTATTTCTCTTTTTTTTTCTTTTTTTACAAACATTTTTTTTTCTCTCTATGCCAGGAGTTAGAGAGATGCAATGTATTTCTCTTCTCCATTCATAGAGAGAGAAAAAAACAAGGGGGCCGGGCTGCACAGTGACTAATCACTGTGACAGCCAATCAGAGGCTATTACAGCGATCATGTGATCCGGAATCGGGAGTCCCGGGTCCCGATCGTTAGGACGGGACCCAGGGCTCTCAGTGACGCAGCGGTCTTTGTGCTGGGAGTGCGCAGTGCGGCGTGCTCCCAGCACAAAGACAGGTATGCAAATATGCAGCCCCACGGAAAAAAGCCCAGTTCTGTGAGGCCGCATATTTGTGTGACTTCGGCCTCAAGGGGTTAAATAAAGATGAACCTGTCCTTAAAAAGAAAATCCACATCAAGCGAACTATAAAGGGTACCATTGCTGACCTTTTCCTGAAAATGCTAGTTGCCAAGCTGTCATTGGTCTTAATACTTTTGAGTCACTGACCTGAGAAAATGCAGGTGTCAAACTTGAGAAAAAAACAAGCATCAGAAAGCACCAAAACCAATGAACTAGTATGACAACCTGACACCTATGTTTAGAAAGAAAAACATAACAGCCTCAGTACAAGTTTACTTAAAGGTAAAAAAAAAAAAATTAAAGTTAGATTGGGACATTCTTTGAACATATGTATTATACTGTAAACATTGGGGTTTGATTTACTAAAACTGAAGAGTGCAAAATCTGGTGCATCTGTGCAGAGAAGCCAATCAGCTTCCAGGGTTTTTTGTCAAAGCTTAATTGAACAAGCTGACGTTAGAAGCCAATTGGCTACTATGCACAGCTCAACCAGATTTTGCACACTGTTAGAAAATCAACCCCACTATTATTTAAAATCACTCAGCAGAACAGCACAATATATCAAAGTCATTTTATTAATCTGTACAACAATCACCTCTTCATAAGCTGCAAATCATTCATGCAGAAAATAATTGCAAAGCATCTGTATATCAATATAACCTGTTTTGAAAGCAAAGAAACAGTTCAAGCACAGTGCACAAGTAAAATCCACTGACCTTAGCATCCACATAATCTGATAAAGTACAGCATGTAGTATCTTTAGTGTAATAACTGTAACAATATTGCCACCTTATACCACATTCAAACACAGTGCTGCTGATTCAGAAAACTAAAGAAAACAAAACTGGCTATAAAATGTACTTGAAAAATTTTAGTTTTAAAAATAATTGTTCTATTTTGTGACAGTTAATTGGGACAAAGTAAACATTGAAATTCTATACATTGCTATAATAATTAAATAAAAAAAACTGCAGTCAAATGAAAATTTATTTTGATGGGCACATCGAACGCTCTGTCAAACAATTGTTTACGAACAGTTGTTTGAAAATCTAACAGTGTTTGGCCAGCTTAAAGCATACATTTAGCTAAAACTAAAAGACATAACAGTATGATGTGTCCCTTGTCCTGATTCTTATTCTTTCAGTAGAAATTTTCATTTGTCCTAGCCCAAACCCATCCCCAAGCCCTTTGCCCCGTAATCTTACGGTGCAGTGGGGGTTAATACAGCGAATTGCTGTCAGGAGCTCTCTTCAAGAGAAGTCTACTATGTCATCTTTCCTGCACCATTTATAGAAGCCATACATAGCTTCTATGAATGATACGGATCTCTGGATGGAGGATGTGGGATGGTTGGATAATTGAAAAATCCTCCGTCTCCATTCACTGGTAAAGGAGTGTGTGTGGGGGAGCAATGAAGATTTCTACAGAAAGCAGAAGAATCAGACAAGGAATACATCATACTAACTGAAAGTTATATCCCTTGTGCTGATGTTTCTGTTCTTAATTTTAGCTAAACCTAGGCTTTAAATAAATCTTCATCACCAACAGCACCCACTCATCATCCAGCTCACATTTAATTCTAACTTGCAGCAGAATTACAGTTGTGTTCTCATTTGTTTTGTTTCAATATGTAAAACAGTTAGTTAGCCCCACTTTGTAATATGGGAAGGCAATTGGTTTCCTTGCTGGCTGATGAAATTCCTGGGAGCTGCTGCTTGATATCTACGGAACCTCAGTGTGACCAAGTCTCAGGCTGCACCCAGAGTTTACAGGGCATGAAAATGTACGGGCATACTCTAACAACCCTTATGACCGCTAATCTCCCAGGTACTGCAGAGCATTCCACAAACTTAAAAGGTTGGCTCAGGTGACCCAGTATGCTTATGTTCATGTAGGCAGAAAGGGGAGGTAGTAAGTAGCACAAAAGATGCCATGTATACCACCAGGAACAATAGATATTGAAACAGGTTTTCTAAGATACCTGATCGATGTTCCCTGTCAGCTGGTGATTGTCTATCTGTCCCCACAGACATGAGATTATAATCCAATCAGAAACAAAAACATACATCTTAGGCAATAGTGGCTTCATGCTTAATGGACAATCCAATTAATTTTTCAAATGTTGAACAAAATAGATACTGTTTTCCTGATACAATCAAGCCCAATGATATGTGTAATATGTACATAGATAGAATTTTGAGAAACAGTAGCCTGTACAGGGAGTTTGTTACCCACAAGTCTGGGTAAGTGACTGACATTAAGCAGAGAGTCTGTGCGTAAACAGGCTAAGGGACTACACATTCCAGGTGCCAGGAGCTTGGAGATATTTGTGTTATGGCAATGGAATGCTGAAAATCCCCTACAAGTGGATCGTGTTATTTTTTTTTTACTTTACTCATGCCTGAGAGCAGACAAAAAAAATCTCTAAAATGTATTTCACTGGCTCGACTGAAGTTCAGGAAAAGTACTTCCTCATTTTATATATATATATATATATATATATATATATATATATATATATATATACATATACACACAGCGAGGAACAGAAGTATTTGAACACCCTGTGATTTTGCAAGTTCTCCCACTTAGAAATCATGGAGGGGTCTGAAATTCACATTGTAGGTGCATTCCCACTCTGAGAGACAGAATTTAAAAAACAAATTCAGGAAATCACATTGTATGATTTTTAAAGAATTTATTTGTCTTGCACTGCTGAACATAAGTATTTGAACACCTGAGAAAATCAGTGTTAATATTTGGTACAGAAGCCTTTGTTTGCAATTACAGAGGTCAAACGTTTCCTGTAGTTCTTGACCAGGTTTGCACACACTGCAACAGGGATTTTGGCCCACTCCTCCACACAGATCTCCTCTAGATCTGTCAGGTTCCGGGGCTGTCGCTGAGCAACACGGAGTTTCAGCTCCCGCCAAAGATGTTCTATTGGATTTAGGTCTGGAGACTGGCTAGGCCACTCCAGATCCTTGATATGCTTCTTACGGAGCCACTCCTTGGTTATCCTGGCTGTGTGCTTCGGGTCGTTTTCATGTTGGAAGACCCAGCCACGACCCATCTTCAATGCTCTGACTGAGGGAAGGAGGTTGTTGCGCAAAATCTCACAATAAATGGCCCCATTCATCCTCTCCTTAATACAGTGTAGTCGTCCTGTCCCCTTCGCAGAAAAGCACCCCCAAAGCATGATGTTATCACCCCCATGCTTCACAGTAGGGATGGTGTTCTTGGGATGCAACTCATCCTTTTTCCTCCAAACACGACAAGTTTAGACCAAAAATTTCTACTTTGGTCTCATCTGACCGCATGACTTTCTCCCATGCCTCCTCTGGATCATCCAGATGGTCATTGGCAAACTTCAGACGGGCCTGGACATGTGATGACTTGAGCAGGGGAACCTTCCGTGCAATGCATGATTTGAAACCATGATGGGGTAGTGTTCTACCGACAGTGACCTTTGAAAATGTGGTCCCAGCTCTCTTCATGTCATTGACCAGCTCCTCCTTTGTAGTTCTGGGCTGATTCCTCACCTTTCTTTACATCAGTGATACCCCACGAGGTGAGATCTTGCATGGAGCCCCAGTCCGAGGCAGACTGACAGTCGTCTTTAGTCTCTTCTGTTTTCTAACAATTGCTCCAACAGTTGATCTATTTTCACCAAGCTGCTTGGCAATTGCCCCGTAGCCCTTTCCAGCCTTGTGGAGGTCCACAATTTTGTCTCTGGTGTCTTTTGACAGCTCTTTGGTCTTGCCCATGGTAGTAGTTGGTGTCTGACTGACTGTGGGGTGGACAGGTGTCTTTAAAGAGCTCAGACAGGTGCTACTAAGTTAGATTAATGAGTGGAGTAGAGGTGGACTTTTTAAAGGCACAGTAACAGGTCTTTGAGAGCCAGAATTCTTGCTGTTTCTTAGGTGTTCAAATACTTATGTTCAGCAGTGCAAGACAAATAAATTCTTTAAAAATCATACAATGTGATTTCCTGAATTTTTTTTTTATTCTGCCTCTCAGAGTGGGAATGCACCTACAATGTGAATTTCAGACCCCTCCATGACTTCTAAGTGGGAGAACTTGCAAAATCGCAGAGTGTTCAAATACTTCTGTTCCTCACTGTATATACACACACACACACATACAGTACCTTGGAAAAAAATTTAATACCCCTTTAAATTTTCCACATTTTGTCATGTTACAACCAAAAACATAAATGTATTTTATGTGATAGACCAACAAAAAGTGGCACATAATTGTGAAGTGGAAGGAAAATGATGAATGGTTTTCAAAATGTTTTACAAATAAATATTTGAAAAGTGTGGTGTGCATTTGTATTCAGCCCCCTTTATTCTGATACCCCTAACTAAAATCTATTGGAACCATTTGCCTTCAGAAAGTCACCTAATTAGTAAATAGAGTACACCTGTGTGTAAATTAATCTCGGTATAAATACAACTGTTCTGTGAAGCCCTCAGAGGTCTGTTAGAGAACATTAGTGAACAAACAGCATCATGAAAGCCAAGGAACACACCAGACAGGTTAGGGATAAAGTTGTTGAGAAGTTTAAAGCAGGGTTAGGTTCTTAAAAAATATCCCAAGCTTTGAATATCTCACGGAGCACTGTTCAATCTATCATCCAAAAATGGAAAGAGTATGGCACAACTGCAAACGTACCAAGACATGGCTGTCCACCTAAACTGACAGGCTGGGCAAGGAGAGCATTAAGCAGAGAAGCAGCCAAGAGATCCATGGTAACTCTGGAGGAGCTGCAGAGATCCACAGCTCAGGTGGGAGAATCTGTCCACAGGACAACTGTTAGTCATGCACTCCACAAAACTGGCCTTTAGAAGAGTGGCAAGAAGAAAGACATTGTTGATAGAAAGCCATAGGAAGTCCCATTTGCAGTTTTCAAGAAGCCAAGAATGTGCTCTGGTCAGGTGAGACTAAAATCAAACTTTTTGGCCTAAACGCAAAACGCTAAGTGTGGCGGAAAACTAACACTGCACATCACCCTGCACACACTATCCCCACTGTGAAACATGGTCGGAGGCAGCATCATGTTGTGGGGATGCTTTTCTTCAGCAGGGACAGGAAAGCTAGTCAGAGATGATGGGAAGTTGGATGGAGACAAATGCAGGGCAATCTTAGAAGAAAACCTGTTAGAGTCTGCAAAAGACTTGAGACTGGGGTGGAGGATCACCTTCCAGCAGGACAACGACCCTAAACATACAGCCAGAGCTACAATGGAATGGTTTAGATCAAAGCATATTCATGTGTTAAAATGGCCCAAAGTCCAGACCTGAATACCATTGCGAATCTGTGGCAAGACTTGAAAATTGCTGTTCACAGATGTTCTGCATCCAATCTGACAGAGCTTGAGCTATTTTGCAACAGAATGGGCAAAAATTTCACTCTCTAGATGTGCAAAGCTTGTAGAAACATACCCAAAAAGACTTGCAGCTGTAATTGCAGTGAAAAGTGGTTCTACAAAGTATTGACTCAGGGGGGCTAAATACAAATGCACACCACACTTTTCAGATATTTGCAAAAAATTTTGAAAACTATTATTTTCCTTCAGCTTCACAATTATGTGCCACTTTGTGTTGGTTTATCACATAAAGTCCCAATAGGATACATTTACGTTTTTGGTTGTAATATAACAAAATGTGTACAATTTTAAAGGGTATGAATACTTTTTCAAACCTCTATATATATATATATATATATATATATATATATACTCACCGGCCACTTTATTAGGTACACCTTGCTAGTACTGGATTGGACCCCCTTTTGTCTTCAGAAATGCCTTAATTCTTCATGGCATAGATTCAACAAGGTGTTGGAAACATTCCTCAGAGATTTTGGTCCATATTGACATGATAGCATGCCTTTCTATCATCTCAAAACAGTCTGCCCATTGTCTTCTGACCTCTGACACCAATCTGGCATTTTCATCGACACAACTGCCATTCACTGGATATTTTCTCATTTTTCTCATACTCAGATGAGCCAGTCTGGCACCAAGAACCATGCCACGTTCAAAGTCACTTAAATCCCCTCTCTTCCCCATTCTGATGCTCGTTTTGACTTTAGCAAGTTGTCTTCACCACGTCTAGATGCCAAAATGCACTGAGTTGCTGCCATGTGATTGGTTGATTAGTAATTAGTGTTACCAAGCAATTGAACAGGTGTACCTTAATAAGGTGGCCAGTGAGTGTGTATACACACACACACACAATGTGAACCAGTAGTCCTGCCAATTTGTAGAACTCCAACAAGCATATTCAGCACTCATTTTTCTACAGCTCCTGTACCTGGATGTAAATTGGGGCTTACCATATAAATGTAGACTTTCAGGAGTAATTCAGAAAGGGGGATTGTCCTGTAAAGTATATATACAGAATGTATTCTATGGAAGGAAATGCTAGTATTAAAAAGATAGTGGTTTACTAAAGGGACATTAACAGACAATGTTTTTTCATGATGTGTAAAATAATATTCAACAACAATTTCATTTGGCCAATAAATAGAATACAAAATCAATAGCAGTAGTGTACACACCATCCCAGGTAGTATTAAGATGTCAGTGGGCCCAGGATCACAGTAATGAGTCCCTTATCAAGTTTTCTCTGGAGTGTGAAACATATTACCATTAAGCTGCCACTAATATCACACTGTATCTTGCTAAAGGCAACATTCATATGAGCCATGCAAGGGGGTGCTTGTATTACCTCCCTGATATACCCCAATCATGCTTGGCATATAAGATTCATGTTAAAATTAATGGTCCATTACAGATGGGTTAACAATCCCTCAGTTAAAGTGCACCCGCATATGGCTATTTATTAAGTGCAATTCTTTACTAATACATTATAACTCTTTAAAACAAATTACTTTCATCTTTATCCCTGGAACTCTAATAGGTTGATATATGCACACCTCTTTAACTGAAATAGTGCTGAATCAGACTTTCATTTGTGTATTTCAGTACAGAAGTAGAAAAAGATGAACCTACTTATAAGTCTGTATGAATGATCACTGGGCTGCATAAAGGAAAACAGGTTTCTTAAACATTAATGAATGAAATGGCAAAAAATAATTTATGTCTAACGCTGTCACCTCTTTTTGGCATAAACCAAACAAACTGCTTCATTCACTACAAGGATCTCAAACCTAGAATATCTATTTATCCTTAATTTATTATGAGAATTAACAATATAAACAGCTCAATGAACAATTACTATTTAAACACTATGAGCTGAAAGTGAATATAAACAATAGCCACTAAAATAATGATATATTTTAGTTATCCCTTTAAGTGGTTCTAAAGGCTCAAGGTTTTTTATCTTCATTAATTCTATGCATGAAGGTTAAAAAACCTTCTGTGTGCAGTGGCACCCCTGCACCCCCCCAATCCTTACCTGAGCCCCCTCCAATCCAGAGACACTTGGACACATAGAGCATCGACTCAGGAGCGAGCATGTAGCACTGCTCCAGGGGGAGGAGCCAGAGCGCCAGCGGAGGACCCAAAAAGAATAGGATTGGGGCAGCTGCGTGCAAAACTAATGAACAGAACAGTTAAGTATGACATGTTTGTTATTTTGTTTGCATTCCCGGGTCGATCATCGGGTCCTGGACAGAAATTCCCCGCCAGCACCCGGCGATCGCTGAGGAACACTGACAGGGGAGAGGCCTGTATGTAAACAATACAGATCTCTCCCCTGTCAGCATCAGCACGCTACTTTGTATTGCTCTGTATGCATGCATGCATGCATAATACAGAACAATACAAAGCAGAATGCTTACACAGTAAAACACACACAGCACAGTTAGTAAAACAGCACACAGTTAACCCTTTGATCGCCCACGTTAACCCCTTCCTGCCCAGTGTTATTACTGCAGTGTCAGTGCTTTTTATTAACACTGATCACTGTATTAATGTCATTGAGGATGTCAGTGGCAGTTAGTCAATTCCCCCCAGTGTCAGAATGCCCACCGCAGTCCCGCTATAAGTCGCTGATCGCCGCCATTACTATTATAAAAAAAAAAATTCCAGTATATATACCGCCAATAACCAATTAATTTACACGTATTGGGACTTTTTTCAGCAAACACACGTAGCAGAATACATTTTGGCCTAAATTTATGACGAAATTTGATTTTTAAAATTTTTTTACTGGATATGTTTTATAGCAAAAAGACAAAAAATGTTTTTTCAAAATTGTCGGTCTTTTTTTGTTTATAGCGCAAAAAATAAAAACCGCAGAGACAATCAAATACGACCAAAAGAAAGCTCTATTTGTGGGAAAAAAGAACAAAAATTTAATTTGGGTGCAGCGTTGCATGACCATGCAATTGTCAGGTAAAGTAACGCAGCGCCATATCGCAAAAAATGGCCTGGTTAGGAAGGGGGGGGTAAATACTCTGGAGGGCAAAAAAATAAAACAAAAAAACCCCGAAGCTTTAGCATCATTTTAAGCAGCCAATTCACGATTAAATGTTTCTTCATGGACTGAATCTTGGAAATTACAAATTACAAAAGAAACTCAACAGGTCAAATATTTATTAAAAAGGGATTAAAAAAATATTTTTAAATGTGAAATCTGAAGAGGACAATGCTTTTCAAGTATGCACTTAAGCCTTTATATTCATGTGACACACAACTAGGACTCAGAGCACTGTTAACTGAGCCACGCACTACCCAAAAGGTCAGTTTTTGAATCTGATGAACCTGTTCAGTAGATCACAAATTGTACAACGCCACAACGTATGGTTATGCACTATTGTGTGCTGTCATGCCCTGCATCTGGAAAAAATGGTGCATGTCCAGATTTTGCTGCATTGTGGTGTGTTGTGCCTATTTCAATGAAACGCAGGTTAACAGACCATAATGCAGTGTATAAATCTGAATAGGCCCTAAGGGGTGTACTGCATATGGTCAAAAACAAATCACTCTGCTTTTAAAGTGTTACTAAACCCAGGACCCTGCGTTCACTATATCTGGTCTCCCACAGTACACACAACATGAAAATGCAATTAATTTAGTAAATATAAACTGCTAAATACCTTTTTTTCATCAGCAGTCACAGCAGTTTTGTGACTTCTGTTCAGCCAAGCACCAGTTAAAGCTTGTAGGAAGAGTTTTCATTTTGCTATGACTGTCCTGTGTGGCTACAGGACCCTTGACCCTCTGTTTGGACAGCGCTGTTTGACTGATCACATGCAAAAAAAAAACCTCTCTAGCAATACACACCAAACTGAGCACATGCAGAGTGACTCTACATGATATGTCTTATCAGGATGTAAGAGGGGGACACTGGAAGAAGGGGAGGATCAGGGAAGACAAGATCAAACAGCATTTTAACAGAATGCAGATGATTAACCCCTTTGGTTCCACAGTAAGTATAACAAGCAAGCTTTACTGCATAT
Organism: Staurois parvus; assembly: GCF_062004578.1. Taxonomy (NCBI): domain Eukaryota; kingdom Metazoa; phylum Chordata; class Amphibia; order Anura; family Ranidae; genus Staurois; species Staurois parvus. The sequence goes on from NW_028317813.1 coordinate 12,817,454, forward strand.
ACAGACTGATTTTTACTGTTGTGGGTTTAGTAACACTTTCATTTCAAATAGCATAGTTCGACAGTAATACTGGGTCATACCACTCATGAATGATAATTTAGTTGTGATGTGGAGTCTGGTGGGCTAAGTCATCTGCCGCTTTCTTCTATCCCTTGAAGATCCCAGCTCAGCTGTGGCCCAATTGGTCATCTCACTCCCATCCCACAACAAAGGTGCTTCTGTTCCTCCTGCTCAACTCTTCATAATATTAAATAAACATTTAATGGGGACAGGGGACCCTCTCAAAAATGCCCTCAAAAGACAGCAGACATACGGTAAGTACTCATGCACAAAAATCTTACCATCAAGAGTCCCTGAGAGAAATATGAAATCACTGGGCAATTTAAAGAAGAATTATGGGGTTAATATATATAACTAACATATGTACTCACTTCCATGCTGCAGCATCCATGTGACAGTGCAGCTGTTCAATAGAGATGACAGATCACAGGACCGCTGACCTGTCAGCTCTAGTCTGTTTTTAGTGGAGAACAGTCCCTTCATCCCACTCTCTTCCTTCATCTCTCACTGGAGCCACAGACTAGGGAGAGAGTGGGTGCAGCTGGCTCTGACTCTTACCTGCAAGTTAAAAGGGGTAGCAAGCTGTCAATTAAGCACCCAGCTGGATCTCAACTCCCTGTAAGTATAGCCAGGAAAAAGGTTTGGCATAGTTCCCTGAAACTGACATACCAATTTTGAGTGGACTGAGCCTCTAAAACCAATTAATTGATTTAAAGGACACTTTGAGGTCAATTTACTAAAGGATTCCGCATGCCATATGAAGGTCACGTGACTCATTTTTAGTAAATATCGCATGAGATAAAGTCAATTCATCAAAGAAAAATATCAAATATGAGATAAATATCGCACATTTGTTAAAAATGTGAGATAAATACTGCAAAAATTGAGATAAATCAATTCACTAAAAAACAGACATTTGTTATTTATCAACTAGTGTAGGCAGCCAGTATGTTAGTAATGCACAAAATAACAATGAGGGAACTCTGCACTGGCCGGTAAGTTAAAAGAATACAATTGGGAAGATTTAATGAAATTGGAGCATACAAAATCTGGTGCAGCTCTGCATAGAAACCAATTTAGTTTCTAGGTTTTATTATCAAAGCTTAATTGAATAAGCTGAAAGTGGTTGTAAAGGCTCTAGGTTTTTTACCTTAATGCATTCTCTGCATTTAGGCAAAAAAACATTCTGCTAGCAGCTCCCCCCACAGCCCTCCTGAATACTTACCTGAGCCCCATCTTGATCCTGTGATGTGCATGGGAGCAGAGACTCTCCCAGGTCTCCCTCTCCTCATTGGCTGACACAGCAGCATGAGCCATTGGCTCCCACTGCTGTCAACCACAGCCAGTGAGGAAGGAGCAGGGTGTGGGGCCGAGTCACGCTCTGTGTCTTATAGACACTGAAAGCCGGCTCAGGAGTAAGCATGAACAAGTGTCCCCAAATCAATCGGTTTGCAATGGGGCTCTCAGCAAGGAGGAGGGGCAAGGAGCGCTAGCTGAGGACACGATAAGCAGAGGATCAGGATTGCTCTGTGCAAAACCATTGCACAGAACAGGTAAGTATAACATGTCAGTTATTTTTTTAAAATAAAAGGCAAGCCCTTACAATAGTTTGAAGTTAGAAGATGACTGGCTACCATGCACAGCTGCACCAAACTCTGAGTGCTCCGGTTTTAGTAAATCTCCCCCAAAGATTCAGTGTGAAAATGTTCTACCCTGAGCTCAGCAATGAGAAGAAATTGTAACATTTCACCAGAGGGAAATGATTCTGTGAAGGAAAGCACACTAGAATGTTTTCACAGTTTCACAATATTTATGTGTGAATGAATTTACAGAACAACTATCTTCCTCTGGTAAAGTGTTAGCATTTAAAAAAATTGCAAATAATAAAACATCAAACATAAGGCTAAATTAAAGTGCTAAATATTGCAAAACATAAATTTGTAATGCGTTTGTTAAATAACGCATGTTTTGTTGAATTGACTACTTTTGAGGTAAATACTGCATGAGTTATTTTAACTTAAAAATTCAAGCCGTATTTATCACTTAATGAATTGACCCATTTAGCATATACAAGTAAAGCATAGATAAACACGTGAAGCCAATTCACTTGCATTAATCCTGGGTGAAAAAAATGATAAATAGATTTTTACATCTTTCAGAGGTCATTTTCTAACACACATCTCTTAATATTCCAGGCAGACGTTTGGATAGATAAGAAAAAAAACAGCTTGTAGAATCAGGCACCACAATCTGTCAGCAGATACCTGTTGTTCAGCAGCAGTGAAGAACAGTCACACAAAGCAGCTATGCAAAGAGCATTTTTTTTCAAAACACACACACAATCTCTCATGACAATGCTCAGGCCTCCTGATAGGTTAGCCTGGTATAGGGGCTGCATCGTGGAATGGGAGTGAGTGTGTGCCTAACCTTTACGTCCAGTAACTGGATAAACAGCATTGGAATCTGGGTGGCTCTAGGCTGCCCTGATTCCGCAGCAATAAGTGTTTATGGCCATCTTATTTCAGCAGCCTCTTGCAGGGGTAAATCTGGCCAAATTCCTGTGAACTGGTTGAAATTAGAACCATAGGTGGCCCTGCCGACACCACCCAGTGTAATAAAATCAAAGGAGTCGGGCGGAAAAACGTTGGTTTAAAGCTGGCCATACATTATACAATTTTCTTGTACAATTTTCCTTCGATTTACCAAAAACCATATAATATGAGGTCAAACCTAAACAACATTTTCATTTTTATCCAATTAGGCAGGTCCTTGCACTACATAACTGAAGGTAAATCTGAAGGAAATTGTACAGAAATTGTGCAAAAAAATTGTAAGAAAATTGTGTAAGGTATGGCCAGCCTTAGAGTGACTGCAGCCAAGTAGCTGAAGTCACTGTTTGTGTATTCGGACAATCACAAGTTGTCAGAATAATATAGCCGAAAACAGGAGATTCATCTATCCACGCTGTTTAATGGGCATGGGTGTATTTATAGAATTATTATTATGATTGGCCTGCCTTAGTTTTTCCACAGCTTAAACACATAGGCCAAGGTGTTCCCTTAAGCCACCCACACACAAAAGACAGAGCCCTTTCCTAAAGCTGCAAGGATCTTACCTGCTAAAAAAACCAATCATCTGAAATACAGGCATGTATTTCTGGTGATATAAAGGTATTTTGGTAGCACAGGAATACATATTGTGTTTATTTGTTCAATTATCTTGGAGTCGTTGACAACCTCCATAATTTTCTCAGAACTGGTTTACTTAAAGTGTATGTAAGCCCAAGAACAAAAATGCAATATAATGCAGATTACCAGTCCTTAGCTGTGGTAGCTGCATTCATTCTTCGTTTAAGACTTTTTGTATTATTTTTACCTGTGGTCCTGCTAGTAACATACTTCTTGCCCTAGAGGGTCATAACGCTCACTCACTGCACTGTATCTCTTAAAGAGCAGGACTGTCATGCTAGATCAGGAAGTGTGTTAGGACTATAGAATACTTCCCCATCCCTTCATTTCTAGAAAGCTGGGGAAGGTGTTCTGTAATTCAGTTCAGTAGGGCTGATAATATAGCCTGAAATTTAATTCTTAGCTCACTACAGGATGTTAGGAACCCATGGGATTTCTGATAGAATCAATAGGTATTTTTTCCAAAGACATAAAAAATACTTTCAATGAAAAACTTAACAGACCTAGGGGGAGAAGATAGAAGTTCATTGCTAGGGTTTACATACACTTTAAAGGTGCAAAAACATGTTCATCCTACGGTAAACTGCCATAAAATGCCACTTCTACACATCAATTTTTTTGGCAACATTTGTATATAAATAACCTGTTTCTTCAAACTGCTATCTAATGTCTGAGGATAGCCTTACTGGACCAGAGATGATTAAAAAAAAAATGTGCTCTTCTCTGGATAGCAATTAGATGGATGTGCACGAGATGGAGGGTTTAATACAGGATTGGCCAATGAGATCAGAAATGCTATCTCTTCCCAGTCCGCCGTGTCTCTTTGCCATTACTAATGGAATTTGGTGCTCCAGGGAGTGAGTGGTTAGGCTGGCTACGTGTAATTCGTCCACTTGATGGATGAGCAGTTGCTGGGGGTGGATGTACAGTACTGCTTTGGTTGTTGGTTCCATTACCATTTGGCAAATCAGAAGCTGAAAATGAGTGAAGAGACATTCTAAGTTTTCAGGCATCTTCTCTTTCTTTATAACAAAATTAATCTGTGCTTCGCCCATGCAGATAAAACAATTGTTCAATTTAATGCTTATGTTTACCTTCCCTTTGTTTCCAACCACTGTGCTGACCCATGGAAGGAGCCCAGTATGAGCTGTAAGTCATGACTTAGACATTTTGCAGGGCTGAGGACTTGTTCCCCCACAGGGCTTGGTGTCTTAGCAGCCAATCACCAAGCACCAGCAGTCTCATGTGGGAGGAAGAAAAGTGAGTAATATGATCCTCCATATCTGAAAGTACTGAGTGTATAACATTTCTTAGCTGGGCAAATAAAATGGCAGAGAAGCAAACAGAATGGAAGTATAAGCAGCTGCAGGGCATTGCCATTAAAGTGAACCTGTTGCATTCCCTTTAAGGGCAAAGCATATGTTTATTTTAAGCTATACAAATGTTTGCATTTCTTCTTACATTAAGTAAACGTAGTTATTCAGCTGAGTTATATATAAATGAATATTTAATAAAGGAGCATGTAATTAAAGAGTTATTTTCATTATTACCTGCTGGAGCCGCACTGCTGGAGGAGCTGTGATTGGCTGTTCCTGGCAGGCTGTCTGCTTGTGCCTGAGATGACAGAGTCAAATGTAAGTTATAAGCCCACAGAAAGCAATCATGGCTAAACACGAGAAACCTTGCAACCCTTGGAGGCTTTAATAACTTGTAAAAGTGTAAAAGAGGGAGTTAAGAATTGTTTTAGGATCTGTTATCATTTTGACATTGAAACCTTGTGAGTCCTAATTAAAGTGGTTCTAAAGGCAGAAAGATTTTTCTCCTTAATAGAATCTATGCATTAAGATAAAAATCTTTCTGCACACTGTCCCCTTCAGCCCCACCTATACTTACCTGAGCCTGATCTCAATCCAGCGATGTGCATGACAGCAGAAGCTCTCTCGGTTCTCTGTCTCTTCATTGGCTTAGAGACAGCAGCAAAAACCACTGGCTCCTGCTGCCGTCAATCACAGCCAGTGAGGAGGGAGCATGAGGCGGGGCAGAGCCTCACTTTGTGTGTCGATGGGCACACAGAGCAATGAATGCCCCTATAGCACGCGGTTTACTACGGGGCATTTGGCAGAGGGGAGGAGCCAAGAGTGCCAGCAGGGGACCCCAAAGGAGGAGGATAAGGGCTACACTGTGCAAAACCAGTGCACAGAGCAGGTAAGTTTAACATGTTTGTTATTTTTAAAAATTAAATGTAAGCCTTTACAATCACTTTAAATCCTAAATGCAGCCAAAATAAAAAACACAAACATCAACACAAGGGACATAACTTAACAGTCAGTAGGATGTGTCCCTTGTGCCTTGGGTGAAATCCTCCTTTGCCCATGCAAACCCCTCCCGACCCGCAGTCTTCTAATGCAGAGGAGGTTAATATAACTGTGGGGGGTGTCACAGGCTCTCATTTACAGTGCCCAACTATGCCTGCCCTTTCTGTCTAGCTGCTCCATTAAAAGAAGCTGTGCTACAGCTTTTATGAATGAAACGGGATCTATAAATGGAGGACGGGTGGATGATTGATAGATCTGCCACCTCCAAAAATGTTATATATAACTGAAATTAATCTCAACAGGAGCTATCTTCTCTTAATTAGGATTCAGAAGGGTTCTATGTCAAAATTACAGCAATCACATTTCAACTTGCACATGTATGGGTGAGTGCAGGCAGTAATGCATGTATAGCCATGCACAATGTATTCTGTAATGCATGTCAATGGGCAAAATTACATAGTCTGGCTGAAAAAAGACAAAAGTCCATCCAGTTCAACCATTCAATTACACTGCAGATGTGGCTCCCAGGTACCACAACAGCCATATTTAATTTTAAGCCTGTATGCCCTAATGAATGTCCTTGTACAAGAGTCCTTTTTCTGTGCTTAGAGTTTCATGTTGTTTCCTTGTACAAAAGCCTGTATGGCATGAATGAGTCATTTGTTTACATGTCTGGAGCCGCTTAGAGCTGCATACAAGCGGCTTACGTAAGTGAATGGATATGCAGAGGCTGTATAGACACAGCTGTACATCTAAGTTTGACAGGCATGCAGGGAAAGGTGTATGGTGCATAATGCCACCCCCCACCATGCAACAAATTCATGTACTTCTTTCTGACAATCACAACAGAATTCTAAAGACTGTCGATGACACTCTTACTGAATTCCAGGGAATATGTAGTAAGACGGTGCCATCTTTGATCACCATGTCATCAGGACAAGCAAAACTCCTATTTTCGTCTTCACCTGACAGGTTAATGCAGCACAGATGTAGTTAGAGACAGATTCCCCTTGCTCCAGAGGTAAGGGAGCAGTTGGTTCCTATCTGAACAGAGATTTTTCTAGCTTTGAAATTGTTCCCAATAGCAAAGCCTTCTGTTAGAAGCATTTGCCTTCTCTCTCCAGAAGGTATCCCTTTGTGGTCTGATCTTTGGCCTATCGCCACAAGACATTATGGGGTCAATTCACTAAAGGTTACCGCATGCAGTATAAAGGTCACGTGATTCGTTTTTCAGAAATATTGCATGAGATATTAAGAGTCAATTCATCAAAGTAATATATCGATTGTGAGGTAAATACTATAAAAATGTACTTTTACGTTATTTGTCACCTGATGTTTGCTGCCGGTATTTTAGACATGTACAAATTAACAATTAGAGCTGACCCACACTTATGCAGTGCGGATTGAAGCTCAGGTTTCATAGCTAATTGATACAGTAGTTGTTCACTGGTTCATGTCAGGTTTACATCAGGTTCAGGACAGGATTAGCTCTCCAGATTATCCTGTTCACACATATGCGGTTTAGAAACAGTTCCCATATAAGTCAATAGCCTGTAATCTACACCTGAACTGGACCCGACTGCTCAGAAATCGGACAAGACTCTCTTTTTCAAACTGAACTCAATCTGCACTGCCGGTGCACCGGACATATGTGAACAGGCACCATAGGAATCAATGTTATTTCACATGTTCAAACCACATCCAATCTGCATATATGTGAACCAGCACTTACAGGAACTCTGTACTGGCCAGGAAATGAAAATATACAATGTATTAGTGTGAAAATGTTTACCTCTGATCTCAGAAATGGATACAAATTGTAACATCTCATTAGAGAGAGACTGCTTTTGTGAATGAAAGCACACTAGAATGTTTTCATAGTTTCACAATATTGCTGTGTGCCTTCTAGTGCAGTGTTAGACTGCAAAAAAAAACAAACAAAAAAAAAACGTTAAACGCCTAAGATACTGCAACATTTAAGCGCCAAATATCGCAAAATATTTACCACATTTGGTAAATAACCAGTGCATTGAGTACTTTTTAAATAAATACAGCATGAGTTATTTTACTTGAAAAATAAAGCAGTATTTATCACTTACTGAACTGACCCTAATTACATAGGATTTAATAAGTGAGAAAAGATGGTGCCTCACCACTAGAAATGATCATACACAAGTTTTCTACTACTGCTAACAGAAGAGACATTTACCTGTTTGTTTTGAGATTGCTGTGTCAGTAACTCAGGGTTTGGTTCACTAAAATTAGGCACTTCAGAATATACCATGCAAAATCTGAAAAAGAAAATTGACAACACAAAAATGGATCAATAAAATCAGAAAATGATCAAACATTTGACAGCAGATGCTGATTTTTAACAAGTGATATACAGAACAAAGAAAATACTGTGAAGGACTCACATACACCAATGCTTTGGTATGGTTCTAGGTATGGCTGAGAATCCATCACTGCAAGCTTACTGTAGAATCCAGGACCGATCTAACTAATCTTAAAACTGCTCCCACACCCTTCTAACACCTATACCAGGGGTGGCGAACACGCGGCTCTTCGGCCAAAATGAATGCGGCTCTTTGCCTCTTATCATATTTTGTATACTGTGGCTCTTTGCCAAGTTTCATGTTTCTCTTATTTTCACCTGTTCCTCTATCCAGCGGCGCGCTGTCTTCCGGCTTCTGTAGTGTGGGCACTGAGCATGACAGCCGGGTGCCAAGTGCGCATGCGCAAGAAGCGGTGCTTTTTGTGAATGGTAAGGCGGTACCTGGGACACATGACAGATCCCAGAAGCCGCCGGACCAATCACAAAGCGCAAGTGCTTCTCGCTCATGCGCACTGGGCACCCGGCTGTCATGCCGAGCGCCATTACAGAAGCCGGGAAGACAGCGCGCGGCTGGATCGAGGAACAGGTAAGATCAAACAAAAGCTCTGCGGAAGTAAGTGCGGGTACCTGTCAAATTCAGGTACCCGCTCCCCACCTCCCCAAAGGTCAGCAGTCATCTGTACTGTCCGCAGTCTCTGGTCATCCCTGTGCTGTCCGCAGTCTCTGGTCATCCCTGTGCTGTCCGCAGTCTCTGGTCATCCCTGTGCTGTCTGCAGTCTCTGGTCATCCCTGTGCTGTCCGCAGTCTCTGGTCATCCTTGTGCTGTCCGCAGTCTCTGGTCATCCCTGTGCTGTCCGCAGTCTCTGGTCATCTCCTGTACTGTGTCTGCAGTCCATTAGTTCAGAATTTTTTTTGTATACTTGTGTGTTAGAGTGAGAGAGAGACAGGTGCCACAGCAACCTCCAGGGTAGTTGATGTGTTAACTGTGGCTAAGTTGCATTTGATGTGTGTGTTGAGGGTGGACACTTACCTTGAAATGAACACATTGTTGTTTTGTAAGAGGAAGAAAGTGTTATGGTGAATAATATGGTTTTAATTATGTGTTTTTGTGTGAGTGTTTGTCTGTTTTGGCAGGTCACTGCGTGGTGTGGCTCTCTGACTTTCAGTTTAAAATTTTGGCTCTTTGTGTCTAACTTGTTCGCCACCCCTGACCTATACTAACTATTATGAGGAAGAAAAATGCATATACTTACCTATTCTCAGGCTGCTCTGGTCCTCTGTGTCCTCTGCGTCAGCCAGCGGCTTAATGGAAGAGAAGAGAGCACTCCGACAAAAGCTGGAATGCTTGAGCAGTGAAAACACCCATAGTCTGACTATTGGCCATCCAATGTCAGTGGTCAATCCTCTCCCAAATAAACTGTTGCTAGCTGACAGAGGGAAGCCAATCACATGAGTGGAGAAAAGCAGCTTGAAAATGGAGTACATACATCTTTCTTCTACAGGGTGACTAGTATACATTCACTGGCCACTTTATTAGATACACTCGTTCAATTGCTTGGTAACACAAATTGCGAAATCAGCCTATCACATGGCAGCAACTCAATGCTTTAAGCATCTAGACATGGTGAAGACGACTTGAAGTTCAAACCGAGCATCAGAATGGGGAAGAAAGGGGATGTAAGTGACTTTGAACGTGGCATGGTTGCTGATGCCAAAAGGGCTTGTCTGAGTATTTCAAAAACTTCTGATCTACTGGGTTTTTCACACACAACCATCTCTAGGGTTTACAGATAATGATCCGAAAAAGAGAAAATATCCAGCGAGCAGCAGTTGTGTGGACAAAAATGCCTTGTTGATGTCAGAGGAGAATGGGCAGACTGATTGCTGTAACATTCAGATGGTAGGGACAAAATTTGGCATAAACAACATGAAAGCATGGATCCATCTAGCCTTGTATCAATGGTTCAGGCTGGTGGTGGTGGTGGTATGATGGTGTGGGGGATATTTTCTTCGCACTAGCAAAGTGTACCTAATAAAGTGGCCAAGAGTGGTAAAGAGTTAAAGTGCCAACAGAATGGATTCAGATTCAATACTGATACAACCTGTAAACTGTATACAAGAATATGAACTGCTAATCATATGACTGTGAAAGGAGATTCAGGGAGGTCAAATTATATGCTGTATATTATATAGATAATAACAAAGAGCATCCACAGCAGGCAATGGATTTGTAACAGCATAAATAACAATGTAGGCAAAATGTTTGTGCATATGCCTTGATTCCTACTATGCATACTTATTAAAGCCCTGACAGGTAGATAGGTTGGCAGTGGTGAAGTACCAATGAAAGCTCTGTGAACTGAAAGTTATTATTATTATTATTATTATTATTATACAGGATTTATATTAAAGCCTTACTCTCCGATTTTCTGCAAGTCACCTCCCCGTCCTGTGTAAAGAGTCAGGCAACCTTTGAAGACAGAAGCATAGCTGCAAATAGACAGAGAAAGATCAGAGAGAGCAAACAAAATGATCAGAGACCAAATCAACACAAAACATTTTTAATTCTAGATAAAATAAAGTAGAGCTTCGAACTAGAACCAAAACAATTAATCAACATAATTGATTATAATCAATAATAAAAATGCTTGTCAACAATTTTCATTATCAATTGGTTGGTCATTAGTTGGCCTGTATACAGAATGCATTATTTCTTTAGATATCAGTATACACAGTGGAGCACAAATACAGCTCAGCACACCGTCAATACAGGTCAGTAAGTGCCTGAACTTGTGAATGGGAGAGGAGCAATGCCTCATGGGACATGTAGTCCTAGGCAAGAAAAGGAAGTGATGTAAGTGCTCTGTCCAGGGAAGAGCGGCAACTGAACCCAGAGAACCTGGAGGCTGATAGACAGGAGGTAAATTAGGCCATTAAAGAAATTAAATTTTAATTACTGAAATTTAAAGTACCTGTAAACGTTTACCAGTAGTGCACATTATATTTTAAAATGATTATATCCATCCAAAAAAGCCTTAGCCTTTAGTTATACTTTAATTTAAAAGATTTATACCCCTCCACCCTTCATGTCTGACTCCCAATTAAAACACCCTGTATATCCTACTTCTGGATATTGTTTTCCCCAGTAAAAACGTCTGGGTATATTTATTATTATATATATTATATAGGTTATACATAATGTTTTTTATATATATATATATATATATATAAAACTTTTACTGTCTCACAGTATATATTAACCCCTTATAGTAGTGATTATCTGCAGCTGAGCTTTATTTGGTTCTGTACTACAAAGGGCTAATTTTTGTTTTTTAACCCCATCATGCTAGTTGATACAACAAGCATGCTGCTGCTACCTAAATGACAAAAGGTGCAGGTAGCTTGTATCAAGCTATCTGTTTATGACAAAGGGAGTCAATCACAATATAATAATACAGTCCTGTCCCTGAGCCTGTTGATATGTACCAAATTCAACCTCTGTAATAAATATAAATATATATATATATATATATATATATATATATATATATATATATATATATATATATATATATACACACACACACACACACACACATAGGGCTCAAAATTTAAAGTCCTGAGCTACTAGCCAGGCCTTAAGTGTTACTCGCCACCAGTTTCCCCACCCAACCCCTACCCTGCCCTGCCCCGCAACAAGCCATTGTAATTTATTTTATGAAATTACACTGTTAAATGTTACCCACATTACATCAGGGTCTCCAGAGTCACCCCATATTACATCGAGGCCTGCAATGTCCCACTAAACACTCAATTCTACTTAGACCAAACACTGCATACAACTATAACTCCCCATAATCTTTTACTCACCAAATCATAACTCTACCAAGCATATCCTACCTACTATCCAACCCAGCAATACCTCAAATGCCCCATACTCTACCACCCATAATAACCACATAATCCTGAACCTGTCCAAACCACCCATACATGTATGTTTACATCAGACACATGTACACACAGACACATGCACATACAAACACACACACAGAGACATGTACACACTCAGAGACACATGTACACACAGACACATGTGCACACACATGTACATACATACAGACACAAATACATACACACAGACACATGTACCACACATGTACATACACATGCACATACACCCAGACACATGTACATAGACACACACACATATATATATATAAAATATATATATATACACACACAGTGTTTCCACAAAAATAGGACACTGTCTTATATTTATTTTTCCTCAAGAAGACATACTATGGCTTATTTTCAGGGGATGTCTTATTTTATTAAGTATGGGGAACAGCAGCTTTATTGGTGTTTGTGGGGGGTGAGAGAGACCCACAAACTGTTGCTGGTTGGTGCTGGGGGAGAGAGACCCACAGTGCTGAGTAAAACAGCAGGCATAGCTTTACTTCCTACCCCTGAGGACACACAATACGGTACCTAAAGCAGAGCGTCCTGCTCCTCACTTCACTGAGGAGACTTTTACTTTCACTTTCTACCTCTTCACTGTCTCCCTCTATGAATCAGCTTGCAGCATGCACAGAATGACAGAATGACCGGGAGCCAGTCTTGTTGATGGGGCTGCCCGTAACCTCTCCATTCACCTCCAAGATAGCAGCTATCACAATGGGGGAGATGAGAAGGGCTGCCCGTCCATCACTATGTCTTATATTCGGGGTATGGCTTATATAGCGCAAATGCTTAGAAATCCTGCTAAACACGGTATATACTGTATATATATATATATATATATATATATATATATACAGTGGGGATCGAAAGTTTGGGCACCCCAGCTAAAAATTTGTATTAATGTGCATAAAGAAGCCAAGGAAAGATGGAAAAATCTCCAAAAGGCATCAAATTACAGATTAGACATTCTTATAATATGTCAACAAAAGTTAGATTTTATTTCCATCATTTACACTTTCAAAATAACAGAAAACAAAAAAATGGCGTCTGCAAAAGTTTGGGCACCCTGAAGAATTTATAGCATGCACTGCCCCCTTTGCAAAGCAGAGACCTGCCAGTGTCATGGATTGTTCTCAATCATCGTCTGGGAAGACAAGGTGATCTCAATCTCAAAGGTTTTAAATGCCCAGACTCATCTGACCTTGCCCCAACAATCAGCACCATGGGTTCTTCTAAGCAGTTGTCTAGAAAACTGAAACTGAAAATAGTTGACGCTCACAAAACTGGAGAAGGCTATAAGAAGATAGCAAAGCGTTTTCAGATGTCAATATCCTCTGTTCGGAATGTAATTAAGAAATGGCAGTCATCAGGAACAGTGGAAGTTAAAGCAAGATCTGGAAGACCAAGAAAAATATCAGACAGAACAGCTCGCAGGATTGTGAGAAAAACAATTCAAAACCCACGTTTGACTGCACGACCCTCCAGAAAGATCTGGCAGACACTGGAGTTGTGGTACACTATTCCACTATAAAGAGATACTTGTACAAATATGGTCTTCATGGAAGAGTCATCAGAAGAAAACCTCTTCTACGTCCTCACCACAAAAATCATCGTTTGAACTTTACAAATGAACATATAGACAAGCCTGATGCATTTTGGAAACAAGTTCTGTGGACCGATGAGGTTAAAATTGAACTTTTTGGCCGGAATGAGCAAAGGTACGTTTGGAGAAGAAGGGGCACAGAATTTAATGAAAAGAACCTCTGTCCAACTGTTAAGCATGGGGTTGGATCAATCATGCTTTGGGGTTGTGTTGCAGCCAGTGGCACAGGGAACATCTCACGAGTAGAAGGAAAAATGGATTCAAGAAAATTTCAGCAAATTTTGGATGGTAACTTGATGCCATCTGTGAAAAAGCTGAAGTTAAAGAGAGGATGGCTTCTACAAATGGATAATGATCCTAAACACACCTCGAAATCCACAGGGGATTACATCAAGAGGCGTAAACTGAAGGTTTTGCCATGTACTTCACAATCTCCTGACCTCAACATAATTGAAAATCTATGGATTGACCTTAAAAGAGCAGTGCGTGACAGACAGCCCAGAAATCTCAGAGAACTGGAAGACTTTTGTAAGGAAGAATGGGCAAAGATACCTCAAACAAGAATTGAAAGACTCTTGGCTGGCTACAAAAAGCGTTTACAAGCTGTGATACTTGCCAAAGGGGGCAGTACAAGATATTAACTCTGCAGGGTGCCCAAACTTTTGCAGACGCCATTTTTTTGTTTTCTGTTATTTTGAATCTGTAAATGATGGAAATAAAATCTAACTTTTGTTGACATATTAAAAGAATGTCTAATCTGTAATTTGATGCCTTTTGGAGATTTTTCCATCTTTCCTTGGCTTCTTTATGCACATTAATACAAATTTTTAGCTGGGGTGCCCAAACTTTTGATCCCCACTGTACTTGTCCCATGTAGTACATTGCAGAGCTATTCCTTTTTTTTTTAATACCCCAAAGCACTTCTGTGCCTGGTGGTGACCTTCATAGGACAAAATGCTACCTGCCCATTTTTCTGTTGATTCTGGTGCATTGGCAGGCCATGAATGAGGAATTAGCAAAAACTGGAGCAGACAGAATATGGAGCAACTGTGCATGGCAACTAATCAGCTTCTAGCTTTCATTTTCAAAGCTTAACTGTACAAACGGAATACTGAAGCATAATTGGTTGCCATGCACAGTTGATCCAGATTCTGTCTGCTTCTTATTTAGTAAATGCATGTTTTTTTTTCCAATCCAAACAAATTTTATTGTCAAGGAAACTGAAAAGTAGAAACAGTGCTTGCAGAATCTTTGAAAACATGAAAATACAAACAAAATTATATGTCGTGCTACTACGTGGATGCACAGATCCTGTGACATATTAAAGACCAGAAGCATTGACCAAACAGAACATGAAATATAAGGATCCATGACCACCTTGACAATATATAACATAAAAAACGAAGGCCAAAACCAAGTAATTAGTTCACCTGAGACACCATAAAGAGGACTAAAGGTATGCGTGAACACCCCGAGGGAGATATGGCATTATCTGCTGTATAATAAAATGTCACACTTGCAAGAGCCTATCTACTAACAACTGAGAAGGGGCAAGTCCGGGTACATCTAGACAGCCCTGCCACACAAGCTGAAATTTGCAGTAAACATTACGATGTTGATATGTGAATTTTTCCCTTAGGAGTAGCGAGTTGACATAGTCTATCCATTGCTTTTTAGTTGGTGGGACCGAAGACAGGCATTGCCTTGCAATTAATTTTCTAGCCAGATATAGAAGCCTAGATATCATAATATACACTCCGGGTTGTAACATCTCCTGATCCAAAGCTCCCAGCAGACAAGGTAAGGGATCCTGGGAAACAGTATACTGTCATACTAAGAAAAAGATCTAAAGGACCTACTTCCAATATCTATACATCTTTGGGCATCGCCAAAGCATGTGGATAAAGTCGCCCTGCTGCACCCCTCATCTCGGGCAATCAGGGGAGTCTCGCCTATCCCACCGGTATAGTTGCACAGGGGTCCTATCTGCCCAATGGAGAATAAACAATTGTGACAATTTATGAGAGGGAGAAAGAGAGACCACTGGTACAGACTCCAGGACAGCATCCCAGGCATCTTCGGCAATCTCCCCAATGTCCTGGGTCCACTGCGCCCTACTACGGAGACTAGCGTGATCCTGTACAGTGGCCAACAACTGAGAGTAGATCTGAGAAATCATGCCCTTCTTATGTGCCGCCTGAGAAACGTCTTTAAGTAGAGTGGAGTCTGTCAATGTGAGATTGGAGAATAGAGACTGGGCCTACACAGTGTGACGTTTCTGAAGGTACTGGTAAAATTGCTTATGGGTAAGTGCAAATTCAGTTTGCAATTGTGAAAAGGACTTTAAGACCTCCCCAGAATACAACTGAGCTATAAATCTCAAGCCCCGCTCCTTCCAACTCTGAAAACCCTCCAACTTTACTAATTCTGCATAACTCTTGTTACACCATAATGGGGTACTAGGAAGACACTCAGTGACATGAAAAGATACTTTCACCGCACTCCACACTCACCTTAGAAGAACCGTGGTAGGAGCCAGAGATGGAAGGACCAGCAAAGCCATCTCAAGATGAGAGAGAGTCGAGAGATCAGGAAGGGAAATTAAGTATCAAGTAAATCCCAGCCAGCTAGGTGCTGCACCTGAGCTGCCAGGATATATAGTCTGGGCTCAGGAACCACCAACCCCTCTTAATCTTTACCATATTGTAACGTGGATAAGTTTATCCGAGCCATCTGTTTTTTCCACATGAGGCACTTAAACTGGGTTTCTATACGATAAAACCATTTTTTAGTAATCCATACAGGAGAATTGTGGAATACATAGAGACGTTGCGGAGCCCAAATCATTTTGATTAAATTAACCCTGCCCACGACAGAGAGAGGAAGTTTACACCAGCTGTTACACTTCAATTTATGCTTTTGGAGCAGAGGTAAAAGATTGAGAGGTACATCCTGCATTGGATCAGGAGAGACCACCACTCCCAGATACCTAAATGTAGGCACTACTTGTATTTGCTGCGGTCCAAGGACATTAATACCGATTTATGCCAATTAATTTTAAATCCTGAAAAACCGCCAAAAATGACCTATAAGAGACTTAACAGAGTCTAAGGATGTAGAGGTATCACCCAAATACAATAATGTGTCATCTGCATAAAGGGATATCTTTTCAGTGAGAATGCCCCTATTGAAACCTACAATATCCAGAGATTGCCGCACTAAGATTGCCAGGGGCTCCAGTGCCAAGGCGAGCAGAAGGGGCGAGAGAGGACACCCCTGCCTCGTCCCCCTCTGAAGCCGAAAGGAGTCCGATAGATCCCCATTAATGCGAATGCAGGCACTAGGGGCCGCATATAGGATGTGTACTCACTGAATAAATTTGGGTCCGATGCCAAATCTAGACAACACTTCCCATAAATACGTTCATTCCACACTGTCAAAAGCCTTGACAGCATCTAAAAACAGGATAGCTATCGCCCCCGGGTTATCCACTGGAATTTGTAGATTAAAAAAAAAGTCTGTGAATATTATTGGTCATCGCTCTAGAAGGAATAAACCCCAGCTGATATTTATGCACAATTTTACCAATGACCTTCGCTAATCTAGAGGCCAGAACCCAGGCCAGCAATTTAGCACCTGTATTCAGGAGGGAAATAAGTCGGTAAGAGTCTGGTTTTAGCTAATCTTTTCCTGGCTTCACTAACACTATAATAATGGCTTCATTCATTGAGGGGGGTAGACCGCCCCCTTTCATTGCAGCATTCAGCACAGTTAGCAAGGCAGGGAGGAGCGTCTCACCATACTTGTTATATATCTCAAACGGCAAACTGTCAGAACCTGGGGATTTATTATTAGGAGTGCCCATCAAAGCTTCTGAGAGTTCCTTGTAATTGGCGATTCTAGATCCCTCTGGTCAGCCTCAGAAAGAGTAGGGAAAGGGCAGGAGTCCAAAAACTGCGTAAGCTTAGAGCAGTTGGTGAAAACTTTAGAAGCATATAGGTCTTCGTAAAAATGTCGGAAAACTCTTAGTATATACACATGACCCGTGCAGACCTCTACAGGGACATCCTCTATCCTATCTATAGTGGACACCTCCTGTTGTGATTTCGCCACAAGAGCAAGGAGGTGTCCTGTACTCTCACCTTCCTCAAAGTATTTTTTTTTTAAAAATACCTCTTTTTGCCAGCTGTTTGGGCAATCGCCGATTCACAAAGAGCCTGGGTTTCCTTCAAAGAATTACGATTGCGCGGCCTTGGATCTAGGAACATCTGAACTTCTCTCTGTTGAGCATCTAAGCATACCTTGTCTTCCCACTCCCTGTTCTACGCTTAACCGCCGAGATCTCGCGTATAATCAAACCCCTCGGGAAGGCCTTCAACGCATCCCAAACCAGACCGGATGAGGCCAGACCCTCATTCCGCTGCAGAAAATCTGACAACGCCCCCAATATCAAATCAGACTCTGGGAACAGTGTCAGCCAAAATGGGTTAATTTTCCACAGCGGACGATAGTGGGCATATCACACCTGCAATTTAACCCAAAAAGGGGCATGATCAGACAGAGCTCTGGGCTTGCAGGCGGCATCTAATACATATGGCATGATAACAGACTTACCAAGTCCCATAGCTATACGTGAAATCCCATCATGAGTAGCAGAATAACAGGAATAACATTCTGCAGTCGGATATTTTGCCCGCCACACATCCCGGAGGCCCAATTCCAGCAAGAGATTAGCAAATGGGGTAGGTAAGGAGAACAGCTGTCTATCCCTATTGTCCAGTGGCAATTTATCCAGAGCAGGCAATAAACAATTGTTATAATCCCCCAATGCCAATAAAGGAACGTCGGGATATACTGCCATAAATTGCGCTAAGCGTTTAATAAGAGTAGGAGAGTAGGGTGGGGGAATGTATAACGCGGCCAAAATGCAACGAAACCCATTCAAAGTGCACAGCAAGAAGACATATCTGCCCTTCCCATCAATCCACTCCTGCATATGAGCAAATTGAACAGAATTAGAGGTGAGGATACTCATTCCTCTAGAGAACGTAGAATAGAAAGAATGATATTGTATGGGGAATAAGCGAGAGCGGAGTGAGCATACCGTGTCAGGTTTCAAATGGGTTTCCTGCAAACACACTACAGACGGTTTCAAATGTTTAAGCAAATGGAAGATAGCCCCATTTTTGGTTTTGTCCCCTAGGCCTCTTACATTCCAGGAGAATAATAGCAATTCCTTAAAAGAGACAGATATAATAAATATTGAAGGGGTATGAGGAATATCCCAGGCATAAACATATATACAGTACATCCCCGCAAAAAGAAAAGAAAGCAGAGAGGCATTAGGGAGGATTGGAAACAGAATAAAAAGCAAGAGCAAACAGTAGCCAGGACCATGTGGGCTAAGGTGGCCAGGTGGACAGCTTGAAAAAAGTAGGAATGACAGACATTTTAACACACATTCCATGATATATAGGCAACCCAGGTGAACCACTAACAAATCAAAGGAGAAAACTAGCAATGCCTCCAGTGGATATGCCAACAGTGCCATGATTTTGGAAGCTTGAAACATAGGCAGGAGGCCAAAAGGTCCACTCGGGACCAAAAACAGGTTGGGGTACACACAATGTCCCGTGGACATGCATGCAGCAGTTAGGTGCAGGGATATCGTAAGGTGGGAAGAACACCAATTTAAGGGAAAAAAGATAAAAAACAAGGGGAAAATTTGAAAGCAATACCCCAATGTACTTCTGAGCTGAGTTCAGGGCACCAAGGATCATCAGGGTCCTCAAGATCAAGTCACAGGAGAATTCGCCAGTCGATGTATTAGGACTATCAAAAAAGTGAGATGTGTCCTAAATCACCTTACGCTTAGCAGGATATAACATGGCATATTAAAGGCCCAAAGCACGGAGCCGTTTTTTAACATCCAGAAATTTTGAGCGTTGCTTTTGAACTTCCACTGAGAAATCTGGGAATAAGAATATTTGGACATTATCAACCGACAGGTTACCTTTGCTCCTGGCCTTGGAAAGAATGGTATCTCTGTCTTGGTAGTTGAGTAGTCGAAACAAAAAGGGCTGAAGAGGAGCACCAACCGGTGGTGGACGTGCCGGGACTCTATGTGCAAGCTCCACAGCAAACATGGGGGAAAGAGAATCACTTCCAAAAGGTGGAGGTTAGCCAGGTTTCAATAAAGGCTACAGGATTATTACCCTCTACACACTCCGGTATTCCACCTGCTCTCACACTGTTGTGGCGTAAACAATTTTCTAAATCCTCCAATCTAGAGGCATTGGTAAAAGAGACCGACTGCACATACCACACATCCCTGTGTAATGGTTGCCAGTCATCCTCCACAGTGCTCACTCTCCCCTCCAAAACTGTAGTGCGGTCCTGCAACTTTTGCATATCTTGATGCACCAGGGACAGTTCCACCTTCATCCCCGTCACCTCCCCAGTAAGATCCGCAAAAGATGAGGTGCAAGTAGTGACCGCTAAGAGAATCTCTCTAAGGGTGTGTTCAGGATTATCATCAACAGGAGCAGCGGCCTGTGCCAAATTAGACATGGAGGATAGGATACTCACTCCAGGGCTGCTGGATGGGATCTCCCGGTCTGCCAGAGCCGAGGGGGTCCGAGCACTACCAGCAAAGTCTAAGTCCGGATCAATGGTGAAGTCCAGGAGCTGTTTTTGTGAGGTTTTTCTGGTGAGCAGCCTGGCAAAAAACTTTTGTGCCGCCTCCCTCTGTTTCTCTTTGGTTGCACATTGTCCAGCCAACTCAGGTAAGGCCCAAGTCCCTTTTCCCCGATTAGCCATCCCATAGCAGGAGAGGAGAGGCAGCAAATGAAAGCAGGTAGGACATAGCTTACCCCGGGGACCAAGGAGACTACTCCGAACGGAGAACGAGGTGCCAAACAGGAGAAAAGTCAGGATATTTGGTGGAGCTAGCTAGGCACACGTCCTACTGCATGCGATGCTGGCCACGCCCCCTCAAAACATGCTAATGCAAGGCATATTGATGGGATGTAGAACAACTGGAACCACCAACTGTTCCACATCGTCACCGCTCTAACAGTAAAGAACCCCTTACGCAGTTTAAGATTGAACCGATTCTCTTTCAACTTCATTTTGTGGCCATGTGTCTTCTCCAGTGACCTAAGAATAAATTGTTTCCTCCCAATGCTACCATTTAAAAATGTTGAGATCATATCCACTCTTAAGTGTCTCTTTTCCAGGGAGAATAAGTTTCATGTTTGCAGTTGTTCCCCATAATTGAGTTCCTCCAGCCCCCTTATTAGGACTGTTTCCTTTTTCTGGACTCTCTCCAGTTCCAGCAAATCCTTCCTGAGGACAAGAACTGGATGGCACACTCAAGATGTGGCCAAATCGGAGTTTTGTATAGTGGTAGAATTATAGTTTTATCTATGTACTAAATGCTCTTGTCACGAACACTGATGGCGACCTCTAGTGGCCCACTGGCCGGAGCCCCCCAGGGCGCGGAGTCTAAGCCCAGGTCTGCTGGTTCACCAGAGCCCCTGATGGTGGGGATGGACTTGAAGCAGACCAGGACCAGGTCGCGACCCCGTAGTGAACCCAACCGTGGTAAAGGCAACCGCCAATGGCGTGTAGCGGGTAGGAGCCAGATGTAAAGAGGTGTGACGTGGTCAGGCAAGCCGGGTAGGTAACAGCGAGGCAGACGGTACAGATCGGTAGACAAAGAGTAATCGGGTCACAAGTCGGGTTCGGTAACAGCAGGTCAGACAAATGGAGCAGGCAGAGGATGGTCAGGGCGAGCCAAAGGTCAGGGCAGGAGAAGACAGCGGTATCAGGTCCAGGCAGGGTCAGCAACAAGACAATCAGCATACAGGAAGAGCAGGAACACAGGAACAGGGAGAAGACCATCAGGCAACTTGTGCCTGTGCAGGGCTGGTTTAAGTAGCCCGCCCGGCGCTGACAGGCGCGCCTGGGTCCTAGTGCCTGCCCAGCGCCGTCATAGGTGACAGGCACGCCTGGGTCCTAGTCCCCGCCTGCCTGCATGTCTTGTCAGACACCTACGCATGTGCAGACTCATGCGTCGCGGTGGTCCCTGACATTGCCCCCCCCTACGGGCAGCCTCTGGATGCCCAACTGACCTCTCCTTTGTGGGTGGTTACGGTGATACTGCTGGATTAATCTGGCAGCGTGGATGTTTTGGGCAGGTTCCCACGAATTTTCCTCCAAGCCATAGCCCTTTCATTTAATTAAGTATTGTACCTGGCCTCCCCTCCTTCTGCAATCCAAAATTGCCTCCACTTCAAATTCCTCCTTTCCATTAATGTCCAAGGCTACCGGAGGTCTTGACTTACGTTCTGGGAAGGGATCTGGAATTGCTGGTTTCAACAAGGATACATAGAATACTGGATGTATTCTAAAGGACTCAGGCAAAGCTAATTAAAAAGCCACCTCATTGATTTGCCGTTTTACCGAAAAAGGGCCTATAAATTTAGGTGCCAGCTTTTTTGAAGGGCAAGCCATCTTCAAGTTGGTAGTAGCTAACCAGACTTGGTTTCCCGGGCGTATAGCCAATTCTCCCTTTCTCCTCCTATCAAATGCTCTTTTGTTATCCTCCTGGACCTTAGTTACTGCTTCCTGTAGTAATTTGCTGTTAGAGGAAAAGAATTTTACAATATCTTGCGCTGCTGGTACTGGGTTTTCCGGAATTAAATCCGGAAGGAAAGTGGGATGCAACCCATAACTGGCATAAAATGGTGATTGTTTCGTGGCGGAGTACTTTGCATTATTGTAGGCAAACTCAGCTAGAGGTAGGAGTGCCAACCAGTCATCTTGGAGGAAGGATGTATAACACCTGAGGTATTGCTCCAACGTCTGATTGGTCCGCTGTCTGCCCATTCGTCTGTGGATGATATGCCGAGGAAAATGATAACTTGATTTCCAGCATTTCACACAAGGCTCTCCAGAATTTTGACATGAACTGAACTCCACAATCAGATACTATATTTCTAGGTACCCCGTGCAATCTTACCACTTCTTTGATGAAAAGCTGTGCAGTCTCAGAAGCTGATGGTATATTTCTGAGTGGCAGAAAGTGGGCCATTTTAGATAAGGGGTCAACCACCACAAATATTGCTGTGTGGCCTTGCTAAGGTGGCAGCTCTACAATGAAGTCCATGGACACCATCCTCCATGGTCTGTCAGGTACCGGTAAAGGTCGGAGTAGCCCCCAGGCTTTACTCCGTGTAGGTTTGCTCCTGTTGCAAATGGTGCAGGTCTTGACGTATGTTTCACAGTCTTTGACCATACTTGGCCACCAAAACATGTGCTGGGTCAGTTCCAAAGTCTTGCTGATTCCGAAATGCCCCGCCAGTGGATGGCCATGGCAGTAGCCCAAGACCAGAGTTTGAGCTCCCTCAGGGATCACAATCTGTTACCCTTTCCATAACAACCCTTCTCAATTTTGTACTGGGATTCCAGATGGGTTGGGGGCCCCCATAGATGCGGTTTGTAGCTTGGACAGAAGCTCAGACTGTAGTAGCAGGAAGTTTCCTGCAGGCAAAATAGTATCAGGCTTCGGAATTTCTTTTGGGTCTTCAAACATTCGTGACAGCGCATCGGGTTTCGTGTTTTTGGAGCCTGGCCGATAAGTTATGTGTAAGGAGAACCTTGAGAAAAACAGCGCCCATCGGGCTTGCTGTGGTCTGAGGCGCTTGGTCGTTCTTAGGTACTCCAAGTTCTTGTGATCAGTGTAAATCAAAACTGGATGCCGGGCTCCCTCCAGCAGATACCTCCATTCTTCTGCGGTTTTGATTGCTAGAAGTTCTCGATCCCCAATATCATAATTCTTTTCTGCGGGGAAGAGTTTCCTGGAGAAGAAGGCTATTGGATGCATGAGGTCTTTGATGCCACTTCTCTGTGACAGGATAGCCCCTACTGCACATTCTGATGCGTCTATTCTGATGCGTCTACCTCCAGAATGTAAGGTAGAGATGCGTCCGGGTGACTCAAGATGGGGGCTGTCGGGAATAATTTTTTCAAGGTCTCGAAGGCCATCTCTGCTTCTGGCGTCCAATGGAAGCATAACCCCGATTTAGTAAGCTGAGTGATGGGGGAGACCAAGCCCGAGAAATTCTTAATTAATTTTCTGTAAAAGTTTGCGAATCCCACGAACCGTTGAACTCCCTTCTTGTCTGTGGGAACTGGCCACTCCAGGATTGCGGAGACCTTCTGGGGATGCATGGCAACCCCTGAGGTGGAGATGATCAATCCCAAGAACTGGATGCTATCTTGCTCGAAGCAGCATTTCTCTGCCTTGGCATACAGGCCGTGCTGCCGAAGCCGCTCCAGCACATTTTTGACATGGTCTCGATGAGTCTCCAAGAACGGGGAGAAGATTAAGATATCGTCAAGGTAGACGATCATGAAGATATCCAAATAGTACTTGAAGATGTAATTTACAAAGTGTTGGAAAGTTGCTGGGGCATTGCACAATCCGAAAGGCATCACCAGGTACTCGAAATGCCCAAATCGGGTACGAAAGGCCGTCTTCCACTCATCTCCCTCACAAATACAGACCAAATTGTAGGCACCTCGAAGATCCAACTTAGTAAAAATAGAAGCCGCCTTTAACCTTTGAAACAACTCGGGAACCAGAGGAAGAGGATAACGATTCTTCACAGTAACCTTGTTTAATTCCCGGTAGTCTACACAGGGCCTCAGTGAGTGATCTTTCTTCTCTACAAAAGAAGATCCCGGCTCCTGCCGGTGACGTGGACGGGCGGATAAACTCCTTCTTGAAACTCTCCTCAATGTAATCCTTTAGAGCCCCCAACTCTCGTTCCGACAGAGGGAAAATACAGCCAAAAGGAATCTCTGATCCTGGGAGGAGGTCTATTGGGCAGTCATATGCTCGATGTGGGGGAAGGATGTCTGCTCCTCGAGGACTGAACACATCAAGATAGGACTGGTTATCCGGTGGGATTGTTTGGATCAATTCTTTGTCCATGGTCACACAGCCTAGGGACTGGGTGACTCCGGGCGTCTTGAGGCAACAGTATTTTTGGCAGTAGGAAGACCTAAACTGAATTGCACCAGTCTCCCAATCAATGTGAGGGTCGTGGGCTCGTAGCCAGGGAAGTCCTAAGATTACTGGAAATAGGGGTGACGCGATGGCGTCCAAACAAATGAACTCCTGGTGGTGCCCAGCTATTGTAGTGTGGATTGGAGGGGTCTCTTGGTTTACCAACCCGGACTTTATCCGAGACCCATCTGCCAAAAAGATATTCAGGCCTTGCTCCTTGGTCTGCAATGGAATCCGTTGCTGCGCTGCAAAACCAAGATCGACAAAGCAGCTACAGGCCCCCGAATCAATTATGGCTGTCGCTGATACGACTCATCCGGGAAGTTGGAACAAGACAGACACAGCTAGATGAGTTAAGTTGTTTAGACAGGCAGGAGATACAGCAGATGCAACAGATGGACATTTACTCATCTTTTCAGGGCATGTACGGACTATATGACCAGCTGCTCCACAGTACAGACATAACCTGTTCAGTTGGCGCCTCTGACTTTCCTCAAAAGACAGAGAGGGCCGCATTAGACCGATCTGCATTGGTTCTGGAGCTTCAGCCCCTTTCTGACCTGGATTTCTCATTGGGGAAGTAGAGTGAAGCGGAACTCCGGGTAACACCCATGTGGGCCTAGCCACTTGATTGGCCCTTTCTTGTTGGCATTCCCGAAGCCTGCGATCGATTTGGATGGCTGTGTGGATCAATTCCTCCAGGGTGTCTGGAATGCCAACTCTGGCCAGCTCATCTTTGAGTGGTTCGGACAGGCCCAGATGGAATTGGTGGCGCAGTGCTGCATCAGTCCACTGCGTGTCCCCACTCCAGTGCCTGAATTCAGCTGCATAATCCTCCGCTGCCCAGCGGCCTTGTTGCAGGGAATGCAGGGTCACCTCAGCAGAGGCGGCTCGCTGTGGATCATCGTAGAGGAGTTCCATAGCCTTGAAAAAGGATGACACAGAATTTAAACTGGGATGATGATCCTCTAGTAACCGATGGGCCCAGCCTTGGGGTTCTTCCTGTAATAACGAGATGATGAACCCCACTCTTACGGATTCTGAGAAAAAGGTTCGGGGTTGGAGGTCTAAGTACAGCAAGCAGGAGTTCTGGAAGGCATGGAACTTCTTCCGATCCCCATTAAAACGCTCTGGCATAGGTACCTGTGGTTCAGGTGGAGGAATGGTGAGTATTGCTCTGGCGGGGATTTCCGCGGATTCCTGGGTCGCAGATGGACCTGCCGTGGTTGTGGACGTGGCTGTTGGTTCGGTGAGCGTCTGGATCCGCCCCTCCAGCTGCGTGTATCCCTTTTGCAGGGTTTTCACCGCCTGGGTGAGTGCCGCCAGATGCTGGCATATTTCGTCCAGCGGGGAAGGACCTCTTCCTGACTCAGTCATGGCCTGATGGTTCTGTCACGAACACTGATGGAGACCTCTAGTGGCCCACTGGCCGGAGTCCCCCAGGGCACGGAGTCTAAGCCCAGGTCTGCTGGTTCACCAGAGCCCTGATGGTGGGGATGGACTTGAAGCAGACCAGGACCAGGTCGCGACTCCTGAGTGACACCAACTGTGGTAAAGGCAACCGCCAATGGCGTGTAGCGGGTAGGAGTCAGATGTGAAGAGGTGTGACATGGTCAGGCAAGCCGGGTAGGTAACAGCGAGGCAGACGGTACAGATCGGTAGACAAAGAGTAATCGGGTCACAAGCCGGGTTCGGTAACAGCAGGTCAGACAAAAGGAGCAGGCAGAGGATGGTCAGGGCGAGCCAAAGGTCAGGGCAGGAGAAGACAGCGGTATCAGGTCCAGGCAGGGTCAGCAGCAAGGCAATCAGCATACAGGAAGAGCAGGAACACAGGAACAGGGAGAAGACCATCAGGCAACTTGTGTCTGTGCAGGGCTGGTTTAAGTAGCCCGCCCGACGCTGACAGGCGCGCCTGGATCCTAGTGCCTGCCTAGCGCTGTCATAGGTGACAGGCGTGCCTGGGTCCTAGTCCCCGCCTGCCTGCATGTCTTGTCGAACACCTACGCATGTGCAGACTCATGCGTCGCGGTGGTCCCTGACAGCTCTTTTTAATGCATGCTAATAGTCTGCTGGTCTTTCTTGCTACAGCTTGGCATTGCATGCTATTGCTAAGACTGTGAACAGCAAATACCTCCAGATCCTTTTGCAAGCATGGTTTCCCCAGAGGTTCTTCACTTAGTGTGTAACTTGCATTCATATTTTTACCTCCCAAATGCATTACTTTACAGTTTTCTACATTGATCCTCATCTGCCAATTAGCTGCCAACCCCTCATTTTATTGAGGTATTCTTATGAAGTTTCTATATCCTGTTGTGAAGTTATTGCACTGCTTATCTTTGTATCATCAGCAAACAGTGTAATAGAACTATTTATTCTAATGTTTACATAATTTATGAAAAAGTTAAACAGAACTGGTCCCATGACAGAGCCCTGGGGCACTCCACTCACAACTCTAGACCATTCAAAAAATATGCCATTAATCACTACCCTCTGTACCAGATTTCTACCCAAGTACATATGAGCTCATCATTGCCAAAAGGCCTTAATCTGTAAATTAAGAATTTGTGGAGTACTGTATCAAATGCATTCCCGAGATCCATATACAGTACACTATGTCCAGAGGCCTTCCTCTATCTAAATTACAGCTCACATCCTCATACAATATTAAAAGGTTGATCTGGCAAGTTTAATCTACTCTAGTTTTAGTAGATTCCCCTCATAATGTGGGTTGATGCAAAACATCAAAACAGCATACTGTGAATGGGCCATAAATGTTAATGAATACCTATAGTATTTAGATCAAAACAACAGCTATAATGAGACACTTAATATATAGTCAAGATGATGTTCAAATCTAAAACTGTCTTCAGTTTATCTGTGTTGTATAATCATCATCTCGACCAATCATTTACCCTTTTGTAAGTCTGATGATATCCCCAGGCTGGATCAAGCTTCCCACATCATCCCAAACAGAGATGTTGATGCTTCCCGTCTTGTCAGCCACTTTACAAGTTCTCACTTCATGTCCATCCTTTGTCTTGGTGACTCTGCCTGACAGTTAAAGTTGTGAAAGGTGGTTAATAGAAAATGTTTTACCCACAATTTAACATTATTATGCATTATTAGTGAAACTGAAAACTGATACTTGTATAAAAAAAAATACTGTACGGTATAAAAATATGCTTCCCTTTAATACAATATAATAAATGAAGCTCAGATTCTTAGATTGTAAGCTCTAATGAACAGGGCTCTCTGTTTCCTCTTGTACCAAATTATATTGTAACTGTTATGTCTACCTTCATTTTGTAAAGCGTTGCGCAAACTGTTGGCGCTATATAAATCCTGTATAATAATAATAATAATAATGCTGTAGTCACTCCTGTTCATTTAAATTTTAAATTAAAGCCTTGATTGAGAATATAACTATTGTGAGCAGTGAACAATGACAAATATTGACTTTAGATCCCCCAACATAGCTAACAATCTTGTGAGTTTACTAAAGCAAAATATTACACCCAACTAAGAAATTAAAGGCATTCAGTTGAATTCATGAAGATTTGCATAAGGATAAGGATTTTTATTTTCAGCCATGTGACTGTAATTTTTAAATCTCTCTATAATCAGCTGAAAAAAACTGTCTCTTTTTAAAAATAATGATCTTTATCCTTGTATATTGGCTTTGTGAATTGACCTATCATACTCTAAATTTCCTTTCAAGAGCATAAAAATAAAAACTACAGTACCTTAAAATGTTACATACCTGTTTCAAGAACAATAAAAATCACACTTAAATTTTTGAGACCAGGCTTCACATCTTTTACAAAGGTTTCAGTAGTCATAATTGCTCTCCTGTAAAGCTGACGCTTTAATCACTGTAAAAAAAAATAATTCAACAGTTATTCATACAGTGATGTAGTTCTTCTGACTTAACTACCTAGAACTATAAGCCAACCAGCACTATAGGAGTGTCCACAATGTCATATTCCATAATAATGTACCTGCGTGACTTTATGATTGTTAACATCACTATCATGAATGACGTAATGTAATAACTTTATATATGTTCATCATCCCCATTATTTAGCAGAGTGTAGAATCTAACAATACTGATGCAGGTTATAGAGGTTTGTGTGGTCATTTTTTTGTTTATTATAGTGTTAACAAGATCAATGGTTCAGCACCCCAGCCTCATTACCATAAAACAAGTTATTAGCACTGGTACTTAAACACAAATATTGCTATGTATTTCTGACAGACTGTCTTTTGTACTCCAATTTTCCACACTCCCCTGTTTAAAGCAGAACTACACTGCATCTAAGCACCACAAACCAAAAACGCTATGTAATTCATTTTTAATATTTAAAGCAAACTCACCCTTCCAACCATGTCTCCATGCTTTAATTTGCTGAGAAATTACTTTGAATAACACCCCCTAGCATTTCTGGCCATGGCGATCTTGAGTAAGGGCAGATGATTCATGTAGCATTTACATCCTGGAATCCATCTGCCCTTAGCTCATGAATGCAGGCAGGAGGAGGTGCTAAACTGAGAAATCCCCTACTCCTCGCCTGAAGATGAATGAAGGGATGAATGACATAATCTGCCTAGGCATGAAAACCAGGAAGTAACTGAAGAAATGTGAAAAAAAAAGTTTAAAACAAGTAAATATGATATACTTTACTATTTGTTTACCAATGCTAGTAGCATAAGGATTAAAAATAGTCAATGTTGATTGAGAGTGAAGTTCCACTTTAATTAGGCTACAAAGATGCTAGGTGTTATAGATTTGTTATGTGTCTGAATATATGGTACACAAAGTGTTAGGATCACCTTCAAAACACAGAGTTCCCAAAGGATTCAGACCACTTTTATTTGAACATGGTTCAGCTTTATACAGCAACAAAATGTTTTTTCAAATGTGGTCTGTTCAGTTTTCAGCATTTTCTTAGCACAGACTAAAACTGCCCATACACTGATCAAGGATCATGATAGAATCTAAATGTAAGAAAAAAAACGTGAAGCCAAACACTGGAAAACAAGCTTTGCTTCCATGGGCTTGTTTCACATAATGTTTTTTACTTTAGATTTTTTTTTAAGTAATCACGTGACCGCCACAGCTCCACCCAAATATCCACCTAGACTGAATGGAACAGTGGAGCAATGCAAAGCAATCACGATCCTTGAATCACCCACTTGACATGCAGGAGTGTCATGTGGGGCAGCAGAGAAGACTAATAAAATGGGGCGTTTTTTCGGTAAAGAGCATCCAGGTCCATAAATGAATGCATTGATTTCATGTGTTTGAAATGACATAATGCTATTTACATTTATAGTTTTTTTAAAGTTTTTTTTTTCCATCAAGAGACCACTAGAGTTCCACTCACATATTGCACATTGACTTAGGCAAGCTATAGATTACATAATTTTCTTTCCTTCTACCAAGGGTTGCAGGAAAGAAAATCAATTGATTCCCCCATCAACACAGTCAGTGTTGATGGGGGAATCTTTCCCATACTGCTATTGAAATCTGCTGGCATAACACAATGATCACTGCTAGTGGCTATAGCCGCCTGCAGTTATCACAAGCAAAAAAATCTGACAGGCTTGTTGTACAGAAGTTTATCAATGAATCTATTTCAGTACAACCAACTTGCCCATAGATGGATCCATCTATGGTTGGCTTTACTGTAGAAATGGAGAGGACTAATTTATAAGCCTTCTAATATACCAATATATTGACCTTGATTTTATTGATACCATACACTACATACTGTATAAACTACAGTATGTGCACAAGGGTTTAAAGTGTCACTAAAATAAAAAAAAAAGGAAACCCTTCCTAATAATTAGTCTTTCTGTGGTCTTTGTTTAGGTCTGAAATCTGTATTCATATATAAACTACTTGACAATATTAGGCAGTCACCTATAGTTCCTTGTTGGTGGTGGCAACGACCTGCAGGTACATAAAAACTCTGAACCCACACTGCACATGCTCTGTTTCTTTAATAAAAGTAAGTGTGTACCCCTAGCCTGGCCCATGCTACAAGGAAGAAAGGAAAAAGGCATATGACCCAAATTGAATAAAGATGTAAAAAAGTAAATATTTCCCTTATTCATAAAGCAGTTTACATGTAATGATTGACAGTTGGTGTGACCTTTAATAGTATCAGGGATTAGAATCACTTTAGTAACACTTTAACAGGAATAAGCACTTGAACAGAAGTCATGGAAACGGGAACAAATACTCAGAGAGGGCTTTGCTCAAGCAACTCCCAAATGCAATCAAATTGTTCACATACAAGGGCTTTGTAGAAAAATCAATCACTTTTTATAATATAAATAAACTTTCTGAGTTCACCCCATGTCGGCATGCCTCTGAGTTAACGTGACACCCTGACCCGCCAGGACAACCGCCCAAACAGCACTAAGAATACTATTTATACAGGTATGCTGTATTAGGTTAAATACAGCATCTTTTTTTGTTGTTTTATTCCGCTGTGCACCTGCCTAGATTCATGGTCTCTTGGGCAGAAGATTCCTTGTTGGAGGTAAATCCTTTGATGGGAATGTGCTTAGTGCTGGGGTTAGCATTGACTGGTCTAAATAACTGGAGGTTGGTATGGCAGAGGACTCATCTATAGTTTCTTAATTCTATCTATTCCCTCTTTGTTGTGATTACAGCATCTGCCAGGTGTGTCTTACCTTGTCTCTCTCGTTTTTTGTTTCCCATCACCATTAACCCTGTGTTTGCTACCCAAGTGCCCTGTTAATGGCATGAGCTCCACTCTGGAGCACAGAGGGTGCACAGATTGGCTGTAAGAGGCAAATGGCATTTTGGGCCTCCTGGGGCTTCTTGGTCTCCAGGGAGTTTTTTCTTCCAGGTCAGATGCGGAGGGGAGACATGGTTTGTTGGGCTTTCGGGTTGGCATTTTCAGTTCTGATTTCAGTGGTAAGGGTGGTGCCATAGCTTCTCCAGTCTCATTCTCCAGAGGGTATTTGTGTGAGTGTTTTGCTGTTTTCCTCCCATGCTTCCTGCTACTATTGTATATTTAGCTCTGGCTTTTTTCCTAGGATAGGTCCCTAGGGCTGGCCATAGAAGGTTCAAATCTCATCCGGTTGAGCAGGGACCGGCCAAGATTTGAACCGTGTACGGGCAGGCTGAATGTACCAAGTTGATCGATTGATCAACTTGGATACAACCAGCCTGCAGGATTTATTTGCAATTATTGCTAGTGGCTGCTATACGCTCCCTAACCAGCAGAAGACAATAGCTTGGCAGGAGGGATTCCCCTTTCACCACTGGTTGTGTTGATGGAGAATGGTGCGAAAGAAATTTGCACCATCTATGACCTGCCTAAGCCTGCATTCACTCCTGGACAGAGCATATTCCAAGTGTTTTTTAATCTTTTTTCAGGTGTTTTACAGTGTTAGAAGTGGTTTTTGTACATGTATCAAGCTTCATGAGTTTTTTTTTCTGGGCTGGCAAGGGGAGGAGAACAGTTCTATAGGAGGAGAGGAATTCTACAGGCATAAAAACAAGCACAAAAACACACATATTGCGTGCATACATGTGTAAGGGATCAAAAACATCTAAATATGCTAGAAAAAAGATTTTTTTTCTGAGTGTAGGGCGTAGAGCATAGGACTACTGAGCGTACAAGCATGAACAAGCACAAATTGCAAGTATAGATTCTGCGTATTCAGGTGTAGGGAAATGAGCAGAAAAACACTCAAGTGTGAATGGGGACTTACTCCTCTGGCTGCATCTTCTTTCTGCTGATCTGCTTGGTACATCTCCTCTTGTTCTCGATTGCTGGCTGATTGTCTCACACCCTGCTTTCTTGCATGATTACCATTAATCCTTCCAGCCCTAAGAGGGGAGCATGAAGACCATCTGGAATGTAGGATGTGTTGCTGGCTTCAGCATCAGATACAAAAGAGAAGGCCTCATGGAATTTTTTCTTCCAGGGGTAGAACTCAGAACCCAAGCATATGGACTCCATGCCCAGGTCCCAGCACTCAAAGCATTCCTCTTCTCCTCACTCCAGCCACCACCATTCCTCTTTTGGCAGGAGTCATAAGTGCTTGTAAACCCTCAGATATACTCAGTGAAGTGACTGGCCAAAGGTGATACACAGAGATTAAACAAATCCTCCTACATATGTTGTTCCTGTGTATCTATAGCAGTCTTTCCCCTATACACATTCAGAGTGCAGAATTTACCACAGGATCTCTCAGCTCTGAAAAGCATGGGGTGGAGAGCTAAAGGTACATCAATGAGGAGAGCTCTGAGAGATGATTCGAGGGAAGATACAAACCCCCTTTACACAGCACACAGGAACAGAACTGAGGCTGTCAATCTGCTGGAGGTCCCTCCAATGTCACCACTTTTCCCTTGGTATCAGGAAAACTTGTCAGAAATTATTCATGTTGACAGCAGAGGAACAAAGCAGCAGACACAAAATGAGAGTGCTCAGAATTGAGACAAATATACAGTGTAGAGGCATATGCTTTGTTCATATGTCATGACTAAGGTTTACAACCACTTTAAACAGGCAACTGAGGAGAGTATGGGGCAAGGACAAGGAGTCCCTGAAGAGGAAGAAGAATGCATACAGGAAGATGTTTCTTCAAGGTCACTATTTTTCAGACCATGATCAAAGCGTGGAAGAGGGGTAACTGGAGTCTTTCAGTTTTGATTTTGCAATTATGGCTCATTCACAATGGCACTAATGCAGACCACTGTCTAAAAAGTGATCCACGGTGGATCGATTTTTAGAGGGTGGTATAGCAGCAGCTGGCAGATGTTCCAGAGGTGCCACTGCTGCCTCCTGATGCCTGTTTTTTTTTTTTAATTGCCTTAAACCAATTTTACATTGTGGGACCATGCTGCAACTTCAGTGGTTGTGTCGTCCCCATCAATCTCATTTGGCTTTGAACTCATCATGCCCAAGATGTGTACTGCCCTGTCAGACTAATGTTAGATTTCCAGTGGGTGGCCAGGCAGTAGTAAAAGCACATTTCAGCCATCTTTTTTTATCACCACTTACCCCCAGCCTCCCATGTGAAAACCCCCCTATTCTTTCATTTGTAATGGCCATCAAGGAGGCTATTAGCCCCCTTTAAAGTAGAGGAGGTATTATCCTTCTATTAAAAATGAGTTACCCACCTTTCCAATGATCTTTGAAATCAAAGAATTACTGGAGGAAGTGCCCTTGGTCTTAGAGGTCCTCCTCCCTTCTTTCCATATTTCTCTCCTACTTCCTGTGGCATCTAAGTTTAGCACAATTTTTCTTACGGCTATTGCTTTTGCCTGCAGAGTTAGAATTATAAACGTTTTTTATGTGAAGAGCCAAACTGTCAACTGTTTTCAGTAGGGATGCACTGATATATTGGCCAACGAAAATTATCGGTTGAAAATAGGGTTATTGGCATTTTGCTGTGCCCCATAGACTTCAAAAGAAAAAACGCCCCTTAGTGACTTCAATGCAAAATCGCATCCCATAGACGTTAATGCCAAGTCACGTCTTATAGACTTCAATGTAAAATCACATCCAATAGACTTCAATCGCGTTCCATAGACTTCAACACAAAAAATGCCCCCTAGTGACTTCAATGCAAAATCGCGTTCCATAGACTTCAACACAAAAAATGCCCCCTAGTGACTTCAATGCAAAAACGCCAGCCACAGTAATTGAATTCTAAAACATTTTTTTTTAAATGTCCGTTTCGGTTTTTGGCCAAGTGCATTCTGAATTTTCAGTTTTGGTACCAGAATTATCATTTCAGTGCACCACTAGTTTTCAGATAAGGTCATCTTTAGGCCCTGTGCATCTACCTCCACCAGGTGATTTCAGAATTTTACTTCAACTGGAAGACAGTCCTGCCATCTTTCCCACCACAGTCTCCTTTGTCTGACTCCTTTTTCTCTTGAATGGCTGGGTTTTGTGCTTCTAATTTCATAGTATCTATAAAGAACTAAGGTTTTCAGGAAGTCTGACAAGTTCTTTATTCTTCCAAAGTTCCAAAAAAAGGGGTGCCAGTTTCCTCCAGGCTCCTATGTGGTTGGATTGTCAAGGCCATTCAGATGGCTTACACATCTTCTTGCCTCCCCCTGCCTCAAGTGCTCACTTGACAATGAGTGTTCTTGGGCTTGTTACGCTAAGGTCCTGAAAAACGTGGTATGTAATGCGCCAGTTTTTTTAACGCGTTAATATGATACTATGCCTTGATTACATTTTTGTAGCAGCTTCAAGTCTGCTGTGTTTTCTTTCTTCCCATAGTATTGCTATTTTAAACCCCACAGGTATGCCGACATAGGGTGAGCCAGGAATATGGAAAATTGTTTTCATACCAACCTGTAATTTTTCTTTCCTGGCTCTCCTCGTTTTGGCATAATTCCTTCACTGGTGTCACTGGGGAGTAGGAGTTAGAGCCAAATGTACGCTACTCTTAGGGGTTGTCCTGGTGGGTTAAGAAGGAACAATGACCCAAAGGTATGTCAACATGAAGAAAGCATAGAAAGGAAAATAATAGGTAAGTATGAAAACAATTTTCTATGTCTGTACTTAGCTCTGCAATACTACTGCTATTCATTCCAGTATCTTATTGTGATACGTAATCTACAAAACTTCATTGACATTGGTACGAGATAAATCAATCTAACAGGTAGGAATGTAATATACAAAAGGTAGAGTTTGTTTCTGCTACATAAAAGCCCTAAATAAATAAGAATTTACCAAAAAAATGTAAGTGGTTGTGAAATTCTATGCTGCCCTACCCATGGACAGACAAAGGTTAAAGCCTCTTGCCAAGCAGCAAACTGCTGTATATTTTTGTTACTGCACACGAGTGAGCTCTTGGCCTTGTGATGAGTGGACTACAGATTTTAAGAACCCACAAAACGGAGGGAGAAAATTATTTTATGGAGAGTACAAAAATTGTATTTTCTCCATCGTCTATTGAAGGATACAGCTTCATGGGTTTAAGCAATGTAGGGAACTCCAAAAGTAGTCCAAACAGAGAAACAAGACACAAAAACAACAAAGACAAACCAGCCCCCCTCCCCCCCAAAACCTTTGCACTTGCAGAACTTTTCGGCTAGAACTAGCACCTGTGGAAGCAGATATGTCAGCACTGTAAAACTTACTAAACAGGCTAACAGCTAACAGAAGACCATGCTGCAGCATTAGAGATCTGAGCTTAAGGGGCCCGAATATGAAAAGCCTCACTACTCACTACTTTAGCGGAGTGGTTGGAGGTAAACCCCGAGGGTCCTCATGGGTGAAGGGAAATCTCACTGTAATGAACCAAAACTACACATAGAGAAGGCAATACAATATCTTCATTAGGATTGTAAAATTCAGGGCTAATGTTTTATTAGGTACCACATCCTAAGCATAGTCTATGTAAAAAAAAGGAAAAAAAACGGGGACTTTTAAAGTACCCAACAACATAAAATTTCATAATTGTTTTTACATCTTGGTTTAAAAATATATGTGCTTTATGTAAATTTAAAACAATAGATTTTTTCACATTACCGCAGAATGGATAAGACGATAACCTCATTCATGAGAATAATCTCATCCCCAATACTATTTTATATGCATAATATCCAAGTATAGTATTACAGAAAATACTCAGGTAAAAAACATTCAATTTAACTGGTATACAACTGGGTGTGAAAATAGCTCTCAGCTCAACGCGTTTCTCAAAATCAAGTTCCAATTCTTCAGGAGTGTGAATGAGGCAATGATATAAAGGAAGATAGTGCACAAAGATTATACTGCCAAGTGTCTCCAGGACTGCCAGGGCATACCGACAAGAGACCAGGGGATGTAAATACCAAGGATATAGCGTCATCAAAACTGAATCTATGCAGAATTTATCTTACAAGTCTCAAGATGATAGGTGTCCTAAGGTAAGTATATCCCACACAAGAAGTATTCCAAAAAGAAAATCGTAGCAAGGGGACTCATACTCTGTGTCCCAAGGAAGAAAAATTATAGATCAGGGCATAATGATCCAACACAATGCTCCCAAGGCGTTCACTTCATCTGCCATTGAGGTGCTAGAGGATCCACATTCTGTGTCCCCAGCGCAGAAACATGTCTCAAAAAAAAACATTCCTATGGAGAGACCATTCCCCTGGATTCAGACGTTTTCTGTTGAGAAATTCCACCTGCCAATTCTCCCCCTCTGAGACTGCTTACACCCAGGACAGGATAGACTCTACATTCAAAGTTAATGCCTCAATGCTTGTACACACTGAAGATTGAAATAGGCCACACCTGTGACATTGCTTGAGTGAATCAGAACTGGATGACTGGTCAAAAGGGAGGTCTGATTACAGCGGACGAATCGGTAGCAACTCCAGGATGTTAACTGTACCTTTGACTTAGAGACATAATGGATGCCTACAGCTGCCAATGTGCTCTAGCTGGGCTTCTAATGTTTCCCGCACCTTTATGAAGAGGGATGGGGAGGGGGGGGATTGGCTTCCTCCAGGCATACCTGCCCTTTATTTATCCACTGCTATATATGCTCCAACTTGGAGACTCAAAATTATAAGTTGGGACGGCACTATACAACTAAATCCTCTATTTTTAGCGTGAATTGTTATAGAGCATCAATCTGTTAGTTGGTAAGTATTCTGTGATTTTTTTTTTGTGAACTTTGGATTCCTCTAGAGACCAACAAACCCGAACAGACAGATGGTCCAGAAATCCTCAACTCAGAAGGTTGGAATTCATCATGCCATGTAAGTGAAGAAATAAAAACCTGCCCATTGACAATGCAGGGGACGGAAACCACCATGACATAGATATCTTGGTTTGACCATGTAACCTGACCATCATGTCTAGGGAAGGGCTTGTCCCATGCTTTGAGAAAAATATTGAGTGTGGATACCATCAATTCCAACACCCGCACGCAGCTCTGCAAGGAAGATAAGCAACACCATCTAAGTTGTTGAACCTGACCCCGAAGCTTTGTCAGCTTTCTTGAAGAAGGAAGACCTTACCTTAAATGGTAACCGGGAGAAGGCCAAAGTATTCCAAGCTACTGGAATCAGAGCTGAATTTCTGATATTTAGGATCCACTCAAAGTTCCCCAAGGTCTGCAGCGTGACTGACACACTGGTCCAAGGTCTGAGGGATCTGTTCGTAATCAAAGTTCCCAATAATCAGGATACCTTCAAGATTAATAAGACCCAGAAACAGGACAAGGACTTTTGTTAATACTCTTGGGGCCAAGGCAAAGATGAAGGAAAGAGTCACAAACTGAAAGTGGTTATCAACCATGGCAAATCGAAGAAAAGTCAGTGGCCTGGAAGATGAATGGAGGCAATACCTGAACAGATTCCATTCTACACTTTGGAGTGTATTGAGGGCTTTCAAATCTAGGATGGGACGAAGGTTTCTTTTGGGTTTTGGAAGTGTAAACAAGTTTCCGTGAAACCCCTGCAACTTTTTGATTAAAGGAATGAAAAACATTTTCCCGATCCAACAATCAGTGAATGGCTAAGACACAGTCCATCCAACTTTACTGAGATACGGGAAACCCTATCTTGCAACCTGTGAAGACTACCTCTTTGGAGAATAAGCATCTGCGATATGACCTTCCCAGATCTC
This sequence comes from Staurois parvus, assembly GCF_062004578.1. Taxonomy (NCBI): domain Eukaryota; kingdom Metazoa; phylum Chordata; class Amphibia; order Anura; family Ranidae; genus Staurois; species Staurois parvus. The sequence goes on from NW_028317813.1 coordinate 12,855,623, forward strand.
TGTGAAGACTATCAGACATTCCCCAACTGGAGCTCATAGAGGTGGACCTTCATGCTGAAGGGGATTTATCTGCACTTTTTGAGCTCTTAGTATGCAGAAACCAAAGAGGTGGAAGATGTACTAGTCCTGGAACTATAGGTTGATCTGGAGGAGCAAGAGGAACGTTTTAAGCAGTATAGAAAGATGTCAACCTGCAGTGATGCTCCTTTTTTGCACAGTTGTGGTAAGAAAGTACTTTTACCTCTATCGCCTTTTTAATAATTTCATCCAGCAAAAAGCCGAAAAAACATGTTCTCCCACAAAGGCCAGTTGTACCAATTCCTTCTTACACTGTGGCGCTACTGAACAGCACTTTGCTCTGCAAATCTGATGCAAACAAGAGGTATACCCAAGACAAAACTGGACAAGAATCTAGCACTGCATCACATGAAAAATGTGAGGCAACAGTCATCTGATCAACACAATCATTAAAGTGGGGATCATCAACACCAGCAGCCACCCATCCCACTAAGCACCAAATGGATTGAGAAAGTGCTTCCAATGTTTTGTCAGTAAGGTCCTTAAAAGATGGAACAACTGAGACAGGGATGGCCAATGCTTGTTTATAAAGATCTTCTAGAAAGCGATATAGTGTGTTGAGCTGTTTAGGAACAAGGAATTGCTTGGCCAGCAATTTGGGCATGCGCGGTCTTGGCCACTTGATTTGTTTGTACAAATACTATACCAATCTTATGAGAAAAATTTTCGTGTTTGTCCCTTTGGATATTTCCACATGACCTCTCGAAACCTGTGTACTAACAATCAGATTATTGGACAAATGTGATCCAATTTTCTCATCGTGTGTACCAGGCACAACAAGGAGGTTCAATTCATATTGCCCGACGCCTGGGATGTGTAGTTCCAGGCACTGGGCAGTTAGTTATTTTTTTACCTTTAGCCCTGCTGTGAGCAAGCAGCGGGGCTCACCTGTCAGGCAGCAGCACTGCCACCTGATTGCGTCCACACAGCGCACTATAGTGCCAGCCTCCGCTGGCCCCGCCCGCTATCTCTCCCGGGCTCTGCTTGCCCATCTGCGGGTCCGGGACCAGTCAGTGGCTGCCGACGGGTATAGGGGTGGGAGAAGAGCGGACACATCCACTCCCCTCCCCATCATGACCTGGAAGTTATGTGACATCACTTCCGGGTCACTGTTGACAGATTCCTGGCCATCGAGGCCAGGAAACAATGTAACGCAGTGCGATGTGCACTGCATTACATTCAGTGTAGGACAGGGGAGACATCCAGGGTCTTTTAGACCCTGGATGTCTCAAAAAAGAGAACCTGTCACCAAAAATCATCACATAGGGGACTTTTTGTTACATCAAAACATATAAACCCCAGCGCTGGGGTGCCTACGCATGAACACAACGATTGCAATACACTTTACATATTGCTGCACACGCCAGAATGAGAGCAATAATTCTAGAAACCAGACCTCCTCCATAAACTAAACTAATGACCTATAAGGGGCTTTAAAAGCGTCACCTATAGAAAATATAGGGTACTGAAGTTCGTCGCCATTTCACAAGTGCACGCAAATTTAAGGTTTGACATGTTGGATATCTATTTACTCGATGCAACCTCATTTTTTATATTATACAAAAAATTGGATAGTTTATTGATTTTTGTGCTCTAAAATTAACTTAAGTGTGATAATATCGGGCAACAAAAAAAATTGGAACTACCACCATTTTTTTCTCTAGGGTCTGCTTTCAGAAAATATATCATGTTTTGGAGTTTTGTGTAATCTTCAGGCCTTAACTGATTTTTTTAAACGGGTGCAAAAAACACAAAACAGCCCTGGCAGCGAAAGAGATAAAGGATAACCCCAACACTCCCCTTTCTGGGGACAAGAAGGGAGCAGAGGAGAAGATATACAGTGCAATGTTAAAAATATTAACCACTTGGCTACCGCCCTATAGCAGATATTCTGCTACAGGGCAGCAGATCTGCGCAAAATCACGTATATATATAATTCATTTCTAACGTACTGCATTCACTATTTTTGGTGCGATTTGCATAGACATCTGTGTCAGATGTCTTGAAATTCGCACCTGAAATCGGCATCTCACCCAACTTTGAAATCATGCGACTTCACTGTAAGTCACACGATTTCAAAGTCGGGTGAGATACCGATTTCTGGTGCGATTTGCAAGACATCTGACACAGATGTCTATGCAAATCGCACCAAAAGTAGTACATGTACTACTTCAGAAATTGGTGCAACTCCGACCAAGTCGGAACCGCACTAATTTGACTGCTCTAACTGCGGACAATAGGGTGCAACTTGGCATACTATTTGCAAATCGCATGTCACTTCGCACCCGATGTTAGCGGGGCTGTCACTTTTATCAGGGCAAGTAGATTGCAGCACCGATTTAGTCCCTGGTCAAGTAGTTATTTCAAAAATGTCCACAACCCTGCATAAGGCTGCGCTCACAGCTGGTTGGTTTAAAAAGGAGGGTAGAATCAGGCGTTTTGGCCTGCATTTTCAGAAACATGGAAAAACGCACTTGTAGATCGATTTCAGTGTGTCTGACATTCACGAAAACACTTTGCTAAACAACCTTGGCTCGGTGCCAAAATTTTGGTACATGAGCTTTTTTGGCACATTTTTACCTGCACTGGTGAGTCAATACAAGCCCACTGGCTTTCAAGGTAAAACGCAATGCTTAGGCATGGTAGCCCATGACGGTTTGGGGGCAGTATGTACAGAGTTTGCAGACCCCCCTGGTGACCCTCACCCACAGGACTATCACCGTGCATTTCCATAGTTTATGAATGGGAAAAAAAGAACTTCCTTCTGCCTGGATTATTTCCACCTCATACCAAAGCATGAAGGAACCTGGCTATGCCTGTCATTATGGGAAGTACTGACTTCTGAAGTGAAAGCATCACCTCCTGGGAAGTCCTAAAAGCCCCCTCATACCTACAAATCGCCAAAATGGCGGCTACATGTACTGAATGCCGTAATTACTGGCTGTATCGAGGCCCGTGACGTCAGGAAACATTGACTGGCAACTCCCTCCTGATTGGACGGACAGCCGTGTTGCGTCAACAACTCGAGAATGAGTTAAAGGACAACCTCACTGTTGCCACAAAACTCCCCCAGCCCTCCTCCCTAATCCTGTCACTTATTCTGGAGCAGTGACCCCCCCATTACGGAGTGTATCTACCTCTCCGTCACTGCAGCGGCCTCCTCCGTTGTTAACATCCTCGGTACAGAAATCTCCGGCACAAGCCGCGCCTGCGCAGTAACTCCCCATAGAATTGAATGGGGCTGTACTCCAAGGAGGGGGCAGCCAGCGCCGGAGGTTCTGCACCGAGGATGTAAACACCGGAGGAGGCCCCCGCCGTCACGGAGAGGTGGGTGAGCACGTGGGGGTGGGTGCGCCAGCTTACATTTGGTAAGGGGCTGTGGAGCAAGGGGGAGGGGGCTGGCTTTGGTGAACTTGTACTTTAAAGGTTTTCCCTATCCCCAGGAAACATCCAGCCTTAATCTCCCGCCCCTTCTCAAGCCCCGCCCACTCTTCTATCATTGGCCGTTGAGCGCAGTAGCCACGCGCTCTTTGGGTAACTCATCTCGACGATTGGTTGAGACGGGCAGTCGTTTAGGGAATGTGGGGCGTGGCTTGGCGGTGGGTTGCGTAGCAGCAGAGCTGTGAGACCGGTGGTGGCGTCAGCGCCTGTCAGGGGGAGCAGAGAGACGGAGTGTCCGGGGTCCGTAGGCTCCCTGCCCCGGGAGAGGCGGCGTCCGCTCCACTGGGGTCGGGGTTGGGCGCGGTAAGTACTTTTCGGTGTCTTTGCTCCTCCCCGGTGCGCTGTAGAGAAACGTGTGAGTGAAGAGGAGGCCGCTGGAGGCAGGTGTGGGGAACTCTGTTGTGAGGTATTGTATGGAAGGGCAGTCGGTGTGGGCACCTCAGGCCTGTACTGGGGGAGGAAGGCGGTAACAGCAGTTACTTGGATGTTTCACTGAGAGTTGTTCGGGTTTAAAGAGCCGTTCGTGCTTCCGTGTAATCAAACCGACTGGACACAGAACGAATAGGATGAATGTTCAGGCTGGAGGGAGCCATTAGCATCAGAATCATTCTGTATGGAACTTTGGCTTGGAATGTCACCTGTGTGCAGTTGACAACTAACGACAAATCATCTCTGACCCGACAACTAACGACAAATCATCTCTGACCCGACAACTAACGACAAATCATCTCTGACCCGACAACTAACGACAAATCATCTCTGACCCGGACAGTCCTGTAGTGGAATGGAGTCCTTTCTAGTGCAGGCAATTTCCTGTATTTCTGTACTGTTTGTAATGAAATCCTGAAATGATATTAAAGCTTAACATTTTATGAGCAATTCTTGTAGTTTACCTTTTCTCTTCAGTAAGCAAGTCCAAAGATCCCTGAGGCAGGTTTCTGCTTATGGCTGGGGTGCTCCTTTGCCCCACAGAGACCCTATGGGGTCACCCTTGAATGCTCATATCTGGGAGAGAGACTGCAATCACCGGCAACAAGCGAGGACCGAGACCGGGCAGGCATGCCTGGTGGTGCTTGGATTCAAAGGGAATTGAGGGAGGGAATTCTCTGCTGTTAGTGTGCACTCCCGGACTGGAAGTTTGGCCTAGTAAGTGCTTCTGATCCTGAGATCCTGTTTGGACCAAGCTGGCCCAAACAAACTATTTCCTTTACTAAGGCAACATTTGTACAGGCAATTTGGTCCAAGGTAAATGACGGTGACAGGAATTTGATGATTCCTGCAGCTGTTTTTGCCACCTGAAAGAGGGTAGCTGAGGCCACTGAGCTCAGATATGAAATATGAGCAAAGCATATCCCTCTGTAGTGTGTGCTTGTCGGAATTAATAGAGCCAATGGCTCATTTACACTTGCTTCGACTTCAACAAGCGCCTACTGCTTCAACATGCTTTTTTGATGTTACAGTGGTGCTTTGATAATGCTTTAATGAAGGTGCTGTGTGTGTGTTGATATCTCATACCTGCAATACCTCCAAAACAAAGCTGAATAAAAGCCTCTCAAAAGCTGCAGGTGCTGTAAACGAGCTTTGTCATAGACTCCTGTGGAGGGGTTGAAGCATCACTAAAGCGACATGGGGTATAATTTTTGAAGCAAAGCAAACGCAATGTGTAAACAGGGCTGTAAGCTATCCATTTAAGTTAGTGACCGTTGCTTTGATTGGCATTTAGAATGCTTTAAAAAAAGCATGTCTATTGCTATGTTTTGAAGCTGGTGTAAACTAGCCCTAAGTGCTCTCTCTCTCTCTCAATAAAATGGTGAGGGACCTCCAGCAGAGTGAGAGTCTCACCTCCGATCCTGTGAGTTATGTGAAGGGGGTTGTGTCCCTTTCCTCCAATCAGCTCTCTCTGAGCTCTCCTCACTAAGCTCTGCAGTGTGTAACTTCAGCTCTCTGCCCCCCCCCCTTTTTTTTTTTTTTTTTTTCTCTGAACCCCCAGACAAGCTTAATAAATTCTGGACTTTGAACAGTTGTAGAGAAGACCACAGATTAACATATACAACTTATGTAGGAAAATTTTAGTCTGTGTGTATCACCTGATGCCAGTCACTTCACTGGGTGTATGTAAAGGTTTACATCCACTTTAATGACAGGTCAGCGGCAGCTGCTGCTATCTGTGACTGTTTGCACAGCTAGTGATTACCTGCTGTGATTGCTGCTGGACGCACATCAAGCAGTGATCACCACAGGTAATTTCTGTCATTAATGTGTACAGGCTTACATGAGGCAAAACAGCTGCAGGAATCTGTAATCGCTGCTGTCCGTCTCACAAGACCAAATCATCTGTGTGAATGTAACCTAACCGATACACTCGTTGGGAGGTCAGTATAAATTGTAGCATTACCTACATACAGTATACAGCAAGGTGTTCCGGCAGCAAGATGGATTTTCCATTCCCAGAACAAAATTGAGACTGGTTGCAAGCTACTCAACTATTCATAGTCATGAATTCAAGGCATCCACTGATTGGCTGAGGTGGAGAGGCAGGCAGACAATGTCATTCATAAGAATACAAGGCTACCTATGAATGGCTGAGCAGTGCTCAGCCCTACTTACTTTTGTTATGGGAATGGGGTAGAAAGTGCTCATCCTGCTGCTGGAGCACAGTGCTGTATACTGTATGTAGCGAATGCTACATACAGTTTTTACAACTCTCTCATGGGGCACATCTGTTAAGCTGGCCATAGACCGAAATTCAGCTGGTTTATCAGGGACTGGATGAATTTTGATCTGTGTGGGACTGCCCCTGTTTGCAAGGAGTTGGTATGTTTGTGTGATTAGAGAAAATTGTTTTATTTCGTTCAGTAAAGGAAATGGTTTGGGCCAACATGGCCCAAACTATTTAAAGTCGTAGTAAACCTGGAGTTAGACTTTATTTCTAAGTTTAGTAGTTATGCAGTTTTGTCAGTTTTTTGCATGTAAATCTATTCCTTAGCAACAGAATGCAATAACGTGCTGAAATATTTCAAGTCTCAAAGTGGATCTGAGAGCAAAAAATTGCAAATTGCTAGGCCTATGTATTGCAGAGGAGTCATGCAAGTTCTCTTCTGCAATAAAATACTTACCTGCCTACCTTCTATCCCCTGCACAATGTATTCTGGACATGTGCAGCGCATTTTACATTCCTGCACAGAGTGCACTTCTATGCATGTGTGGTAGTGATGTCTTCTCATGTCGGTCAATAAAAACTGTTGGAGAAGGTCACCCTTAAGAATCTGGGGAGAAGATGCCATCAGATCTTTGGTACTAAGGTAAGTATTTGCTCCTTTAATTCTGCTTTCATTGTCTTTAATTTGTTATAAAGTCATGCACAGGGATGTTCAATCTTCAAAGAAAGTGACCATGTGATGTGCCTATGTCTAGTTAGAAATTAAAGGCCTCACTCAACGTCTGCAGAAGACCATATGAAGGGGCATTATCCCTGTGCCCAGGAGTTACAGGTGTTCATGCACATCCTGTACAAATCAATGAGAGGCTGACAGAGTTCACTGTATGCACATCAGAGGTTACATTTGTACAGGGACAGATGAGTTGTCCTGGATGCAAATTGCAAACTCCAGTAACTGCTCAGATGTGCAGGTAAATGCGTACAGATCAAGGCTTGGTTCACATATGTGCAGGTGGTGCCACTGCAGATCTGCATGAAAATCTGTGCAGCTGCATCACCCGCACAGAGGAATGTGGACCAGCGGGCAGGTGCCATTAGTTCTAATGGCACGCCGCCTGCACTGGGAAATGCAACCATACTGGGAACCGAGGTTCCCATGTGGGCTGTGTTTTCAGAAGAAGTGTAGGGATGTCTTCCCTACGGGTCACGGGAGTCCATTCAAATGAATGGGCTCTTGTGCCCACACAAAGTGCAGCCCGCACGGCTACATATATGTGAACCAGGGCTTAGCCTCTGTCATTGAGTACAGCCGTGGCCAACAGCCCATACAGATTAAACACCTGTGACTTCTGGACATGTAGATAATGCTTCTTTTAGCCCTCTTTGGCCCTTATGAGTGAGTTCTACTGAGTAACTTCACCCTTGCCCATAAAAAGTCATCCCCAGTGACCACACACATTTGATGCATGTCTGTCCTGGAAAAGCATGCTCACAAGCCCTGAAAATCATGTGTTGTCCTTTTCTCCCTCTCTGCTCTAGTTTAACAAAAAAAAATTACGCCTCATGCACACAGGACATTTTCCTAACTCTCCTTGAAGCCTTTCCTCCTGGCAGCAGCTTTTTGCCAGTAAAACATGCCCAACACTTGTAAAAGTGTGTAACGCATTTAGATGCATTTAGCCTCTTCAAGTACTTGGGCGGTAATTCATTGGCCACAATAAATAATTTATTCTGGCCATTGAAATAACACTCAAGCCCTAAATGGGCCTAGTGTTAATGCACATTTAGAAGCATCAATTGTTTTTTCTGCCAGAACTTTCCTACTCCTGGACTCACTGGCAGTGTCGTCCCCCCCCCCCCCCCCCCCCCCCAAAAAAAAAACTCCTCTTAGTGTGTGCACAGACACATAGGCTAACATGAAGGGGACTTTAGGGGCTGTAAGAAAAAATTCCAGACGCCCTAGAAGCCGCTGTAAAAACGTCCAGTGCGCATGAAGCCATGGGATTCAAAGTGTGTTTTCTGTAGAAAGCCATTTATTGCTATATATATTTATTGGATGCAGCAGGGATATTATTATTTGATCATGTAGCAATGCTGTGCTGTCCTGATTTGTTTTTGTGACTATGTTAAAGTAATAGTGTTTAATATCCTATTAATACTCTTCCAAGGTCTGTGGTTTTCCTAGATTGTTTACCTGACAGACTGAACCTGTAATCTACCATCTTGGAAGTGATTGGATGTTATTACTGACATGGTTGGCATAGCTGTTGCTGTCTATTGGTTCAGATTTCTCTTTTCCAGTGAGCATCCCCAGTACTGGTGGTAACTGGTAGCCTAGGTTCACACTAGCCAGCACAGTTTTATAGTGCCTGCTGGTGATGTCTCTGGTAGGGAGCTGTGCAATGTGCACTTCAGCATATCACAAATATCTAAAAAAAAAAAAAAAAAATGTTCCCCAAATTTATATGAAATGCCACATAGTGACACTTTATTCATTTCACTGCAGTGCAGTGATGTGATGTAGAAAAATGCAGGCATGCAGCACTACATACTGCACATCACACCAGTGTTATGGTGTGACCAGGGCATATAGAAAAGAATCTACAGATGAAACTTGAAAAATTTGAATATCGTGCAAAAGTTCATTTATTTCAGTAATGTAACTTAAAAGGTGAAACTAATATATGAGATTCATTACATGCAAAGCAAGATGGTTCAAGCCGTGATTTGTCATAATTGTGATGATTATGGCTTACAACTCATGAAAACCCCAAATCCACAATCTCAGAAAATTAGAATATTACATGCAATCAATAAAACAAGGATTGTACATAGAACAATATCGGACCTCTGAAAAGTATACGCATGCATATGTACTCAGTACTTAATTTGGGCTCCTTTTGCAGCAATTACTGCCTCAATGCAGCGTGGCATGGAAGCTATCAGCCTGTGGCACTGCTGAGGTGTTATAGAAGACCAGGATGCTTCAATGGCGGCCTTCAGCTCTTCTGCATTGTTCGGTCTCATGTCTCTCATCTTTCTCTTGGCAATACCCCATAGATTCTCTATGGGGTTCAAGTCTGGCAAGTTTGCTGGCCAATCAAGCACAGTAATCCCATGGTCATTGAACCAGGTTTTGGTGCTTTTGGCAGTGTGGGCAGGTGCCAAGTCCTGCTAGAAAATGAAGTCAGCATCCCCATAAAGCTAGTCTGCGGAAGGAAGCATGAAGTGCTCCAAAATCTCCTGGTAGACGGCTGCGTTGACCCTGGACTTAATGAAGCACAGTGGACCAACACCAGCAGAGGACATGGCTCTCCAAATCAACACAGACTGTGGAAACTTCACACTGGGCTTCAAGCATCTTGCAGTGTGTGCCTCTCCATTCTTCCTCCATACTCTGGGTCCTTGGTTTCCAAATGAGATGCAAAAGTTGCTCTCATCAGAAAAGAGGACTTTGGATCACTGAGCAACAGACTAGGTCTGTTTTTCTTTAGCGCAGGTAAGACGCTTCTGACGTTTGTTTTTCAGGAGCGACTTGACAAGAGGAATACTAGATTTGAAGCCCATGTCCAGGATCCATTTGTGTGTGGTGGCTCTTGATGCACTGACTCTAGCCTCAGTCCACTCCTTGTAAAAGTCCCCAACACTTATGAATGGCCTTTTCCTGACAATCCTCTCCAGGCTGCGGTCATCCCTGCTGCTTGTGCACCTTTTTTTCTTCCACACTTTTCCCTTCCACATAACTTTCTATTACTGTGCTTGGATACAGAACTTTGGGACCATCCAACTTCTTTTGCAATTACCTTTTGAGGCTTTCCCTCCTTATGGAGGGTGTCAGTGATGGTTTTCTGCACAACTGTCAAGTCAGCAGTCTTTTCCATGATTGTGATTCCTACTGAACCAGCCAGAGACCATTTAAAGGCTCAGGAACCCTTTGCAGGTGTTATGGCTTAATTAGCTGATTAGAGTGGGACACTTTGAGCCGAGAATATTGCACCTTTTCACAATATTCTAATTTTCTGAGATTGTGGATTTGGGGTTTTCATGAGCTGTAAGCCATAATCATCACAATTATGACAAATCAAGGCTTGAACTATCTTGCTTTTCATGTAATGAGTCTATCTCATATATTAGTTTCACCTGTATACCTACATTGTTCCACTGCTGAAAAGTTCAGGTCACTGCTCATAGTGTAAATGGTCCCCAAGTCTCATAGCAGTTTATGCAAGGCACTCGGTTATCTCCATGTTAATAATCAGTAATTGCATTAAAACCGCATCACATATTACATTAAAAACCTATCCCATCACATATAGTAAAGGTCTAAGGCTTGTAGTCTTGGTGATATAATGCCAGAATACTTACCTTGTTACCTCTGACACTCTTCACAGCTCCTGCCCCAGCCCAGAAATGTCCTCACATACAATGCAGGACTGCTGGTACTTCTCCTCACTTGTGCTAGAAGATCCCCTTCCTGCTGTCACGAGGGGGTGTATGCTGAACATGTTACACCCTAAATACGGGTGTAACATGTTCAGAAAGGTGATCTTGGCCTTCAATGGTAAAGAGGCTCTGTCTGCCTACTCAGAGCAAAAAGGCATTCTTTTTTAAGAGCAACTCCTATATCATCTTTCTTAGCTCCTCCGTAACCACAAGTCCAATCACTGTGTAAGCTCCATGTGAGCTAGTGTCATACTTTATGTAGGGTTAATTTCTTCTTCGTCCTCCTGTTACAGTGTTTGGGATTGGCAGTTGGCTGCACATGTTTGATTTCTGCATCCCGGCACAAGGTTATATGATTGTTCAAACATAGGACAAGGTATTTATTGTGGGTTTTATCAGACTGGCAGGAAGCATGGTGAAGGTGAGTTTTAGTGGGTCTGGAGTTGTTCTGACAAGAGAATCTGTGCCTTTCTTCAAATGGGTAGTGACAGATTTTCTGTAGCAAGACTTTTTTTTGTTCTCAGTTGTCACTCAAACTGTTCAAGCCAGGGACGGCCTTTTCGAAGGAGAATTTTCAAGGCTTTAAAAGAGAAGTATGGCCAGTGCTCCTTTGGCCATACTTCCCCTGTGACCCAGATTCAGTCAAGAGGCTGATGTGATGTATGAGTTGCTCGAAGAAGTTTTAAAGTGGTGGAAACAATCAGATCTGTTTTTGTATTCCACATTTCTTGGTTTTGTTGAAAAAGGTATGAAGATGGCTCAGATTATTATAAAAACGTGCAAATACATTTTGTTCAGATGTGATATGCAAGGCAATCCTAGATGTGTGTGGCAGCATACCTCCATTTCATTCATGCTGAAATCAACTTCTTGTGCTGAATGAAGAATGTGTGTAAGATACACGACAGCACATGGCTTATTAATACCACTGTGTCTTAAGTGCTAAGTTCACTTAGCCTGTTTTTTTTGTTTTGTTTTTTTTCCTCTAGCTTCTTACCTGTCTCTCTAGGGCTTTCGGTTGGAGAATGCAACTTCTCCACAGCTTTCTATGAATGAATGGTGTGGCAGTGCATGCGAAGCCCCACCCAGCCGTGCAAAAGTGACAGCTGCAGCAGGGAAGAATGGGGGTAAAAGGGGGCTCAGCAACATGTTACATCCTGAATATGGGTTGTATAGGATACCAGGGATGAGTCTTGGATGGCCCATACAATATATTGCCAAAAGTATTTACACCCCTCCAAATCATTGAATTTAGGTGTTCCAATTACCTCCATAGCCACAGGTGTATAAAATCAAGCACCTAGGCATACAGACTACTTCTACAAACATTTGTGAAAGAATGGGTCGCTCTCAGGAGCTCAGTGAATTCAAGCGTGGTACCATGAAAGGTGGCCACCTGTGCAATAAGTCCATCCGTGAAATTTCCTTGCTACTAAATATTATACGGTCAATTGTTAGTGGGATTATAACAAAGTGGAAGCAACTGGGAACAACAGCTACTCGTAAATTGACAGAGCAGGGACAGCGAATGCTGAAACACACAGTGCGCAGAAGTTGCCAACTGTCTGCAGAGTCAATAGCTAAAGGCCTCCAAACCTCGTGTGGCCTTCAGGTTAGCACAGCAGTGTGTAAAGGGCTTCATGGAATGGGTTTCCATGGCCGAACAGCTGCAGCCAAGCCTTACATCACCAAGTGCACTGCAAAGCGTCGGATGCAGTGGTGTAAAGCACGCCACCACTGGACTCTAGAGCAGTGGAGACGTGTTCTCTGGAGTGATGAATCGCGCTTCTCTGGCTGGCAATCTGATGGATTTGGTGGTTGCCAGGAGAACATTACTTGGCTGACTGCATTGTGCAAGTGTAAAGTTTGGTGGAGGGGGGATTATGGTGTGGGGTTGTTTTTCAGGGGTTGAGTTTTTGGCCCTTTAGTTCCAGTGAAGGGAACTCCTAAGGCGTCAGCATATTAAGACATTTTGGACAATTTCATTCTCCCTACTTTGTGGGAACAGTTTGGGGATGGCCCCTTCCTGTTCCAACATGACTGCGCACAGTGCACAAAGCAAGGTCCATAAAGACATGGATGAGCGAATTTGGGGTGGAGGAGCTTGACCTCACCTCAACGAAACAGAACACCTTTGGGATGAGGCAGAGACTTCTCATCCGACATCAGTGCCTGACCTCACAAATGCTCTTCTTGAAGAATAATCAAGCATTCCCATAGACACACTCCTGAACATTGTGGACAGCCTTCCCAGAAGAGTTGAAGCTGTTATAGCTGCAAAAGGTGGGCCAAATTGAACCCTACAGACTAAGACTGGTATGCAATTAAAGTTACTGTGCGTGCAAAGGCGGGCGTCCCAATACTTTTGGCAATATAGTGTATATTTCCCCGCTATTTGGCTTGTGGTCCCTTTTTTTTTTTTTTTAAGGGATACAGTTTGAAGTCGTTGACTACTTGGTTGGGGGGGGAGGGTTCTGAATTAGTCTGGTTGATGAAGAGAAGACTGGATTTCAGTATTCTCTGGATTGACAAGTCCTCCTTCGGGACACTGAATTTTGAGGTTGAAAGAAATATTCAGATGGAAAGCATTACCAAACTCTGGTTTGACTGGGGGAAGAGGGACGGAAGGTAAAGGGGGGCTTTAGGTTAGGGATGGCAGGAGAGGACCAAATCTAGTCTCAGATCTAGTATAGTGGCTTATGCAGTGTAAGACTGCGAGACTGGATCTGTGGGGCAATGGAGGGAACCCAGCAGCATGAATGTTTCAACGGACAGAGCAATCGTGGGTACCATCCTGGAAGCACTCAGTTCCTCGTGATATAGTCACCAGAGAAAGGATAGCCTAGCCTGAGTTCACACAGGAACTGTGCGGGGAAACCTCCCTGCACCAGACCCATGCTGTCACAGATGGAAAAGCTGGGGATTTGAAAAGAGAGCCATTTCACAGGTCTGGGGATTTGAAATCCCCAAAGATTTCTCTCTTCTCCTTGCAGGGATGACCGTACAGGGTAGGCGGTTTCTGACTTTTTTTTTTTTTCTGTGACAGCATTGGGTCTGGTGCAGGGAGGTTTCCCATATCGCTCCTGTGTGAATTCAGGCTATGACAAGCCTGGGTTCACACAGGAGCAGTGGAGAAACTGCATGTGACTAGGAAAGGAATTGCTTTCCTGTTCAAATCGCATGCTATTCTTTATGGTGCAGTTTGCGTCTATGCATTTTGTATTGATGCAAATCGCACCACAAAATATCGATTTCAGGAATCGGGAGCATTTTCAAGAATACTCGTGAAAATACTCGGTATCAGCATCGATATTGGTGTCGGTGCATCCCTACTTTGGACGCTATATAGACAAAATAATCGTTATATGAGAAAGTTCAAAATTTAGTCTTTTGTCATTCACTGCAACAGCAGTCAGATGGGTCTGTCAGTTAAATATGCACGTGATTCATGTTCTTGCTTTTGCAAAAAAAAAAAAAAAATGCTTTAGTATTGCTTTAAGTCACCTGGATACCCTAATTATTTCAAGGAATTACTCCCCTAACCAAAAGTCCTGAGACTGATACAAATATTAGTTTTAACAAAGTCTGCTACCTCAGTTTTTGTAATGGCAGTTTGCATATATTGCAGAATGTTGTGAAGAGTGATCGGATGAATTGCAAGTAATTGCAAAGTCCCTTTTGCCATAAAAATGTACTTAATCCCCCCAAAAAATTTCCACTGCATTTCAACCCTGCCACAAAAGGACCAGCTGACGTCAGGTCAGTGAGTCTCTCGTTAACACAAGTGTCAGTGTTGATGAGGATAAGGTTGGAGATCACGCTCTCTTGCTGATTGAGTTAGAATGACAGACTGGAAGCTTTAAAAGGAGGGTGGTGCTTGAAATCATTGTTCTTCCTCTGTTAACCATGGTTACCTGCAAGGAAACACGTGCTGTCATCATTGCTTTGCACAAAATGGGATTCACAGGCAAGGATATTGCTGCTACTAAGATTGCGTCTAAATCAACCATTTATTGGATTTTCAAGGAAAGAGGTTCAGATGTGAAGAAGGCTTCAGGGTGCTCAAAGTCCAGCAAGCGTCAGGACCGTCTCCTAAAGTTTATTCAGCTGCGGGTTCTGGGCACCACCAGGGTGGAGCTTGCTCAGGAATGGCAGTAGGCAGGTGTGAGTGTAGTGAAACAAAGACTTTTGGAGGATGTCCTGGTGTCAAGAATGGTAGCAAAGAAGCCACTTCTCTCCAGGAAAAACATCAGGGACAGACTGATATTCTTCAAAAGGGACAGGGATTGGACTGCTGCAGACTGGGGTAAAGTAATTTTCTCTTATGAATCCCCTTTCTGATTGTTTGGGGCATCTGGAAAAAACCTTGTCCGGAGAAGAAAAGGCAAGTGCTACCACCAGTCCTGTGTCATGCCAACAATAAAGCATCCTGAGATCATTCATGTGTGGGGTTGCTTATCAGGCAAAATTGTGAGTGAGCCCTACTCCCTTGGCTAAGAACAGCCATGTATAAAGAATGGTACAAAAACATCCTCTGAGAGCAACCTCTCCCAACCATCCAAGAACAATTTTTGGTGATAAACAATGCCTTTTCCAGCATGATGGAGCACCTTACCATAAGTGATAACTAAGTGGCTTGGGAACAAAACCTTGGAATTTTTGGTCCATGGCCAGGAAACTCCCCAGACCTTAATCCCATTGAGAACTTCTGGTCAATCCTCAAGAGGTGAATGAACAAACCTCACCCCCCCCCCCCACACAAAAATTCTGACAAACTCCAAGCATCGATAGCAGCCCATTCTTGGGTACTCAGTCAGGATGTAGACCAGAAGTTGATTGGCAGCATGCCAGGGCGAATTGCAGAGGTCTTGAAAAAATAAGGGTCAACACTGCAAATATTGATTCTTTGCATAAACTTAATGTAATTGTCAATAAAAGCCTTTGACACTTATGAAATGCATGCAGTTATACTTCAGTATACCGTAGTAACATCTGACAAAAAGACCTAAAATGCTGAAGCAGCAGACCTTTGTGAAAATTAACATTTGTGTCATTTTCAAAACTTTTGGCCAGGGCTGTATTTTAATAGCTTCCCGATTGCCCTATTGCAGAAATACTGCCACAGGGCGGCACGGGTGTGCAAAATCACATGTATGTGTATATATACGTGATGTTGCTTTTCCGTGTAGGGGGTGTGCTCCCTACCCACGCCGCCATTCGCCCGGCCAGTGATTACTCGCCGGTGCCCAAGATTACCGAGGATCTCCGACGGGAAGACTGTTTTGTTTATGAACAGTTCTTCTCCCTGTCAACTCGGGCACAGTGCTTTGGGTGGCTGTGCATAGCCCAGCCATCCAAAGCAGCATGCTTACAGTGAAGCACATTGACACGGCCCCCTAGTAAAAAATGTATATGGCTGCTTATTTTTTGCGCAATAGTGGATGTTTTGGATTTGGCACTGTATGTTTAATGATATACTTTATAGATGAGTTTTTTTTTTTTTGTCATTTATTTTTATACAGATGAATTGCGTTTGTATGATGTGGTGTGTTTTTGTGTTTTTTGTTTTTTTTGTTTTTTTTTTTGTTTTTTTTATCTAGTGGCATGATTTTTGTTTTTTAGGGTTATATATGATTTGATTGCGCAGAGTTTAATTTGTATATATTTCTTGTGGAAACACATGACGACAACTGCAGCCAATTCATATATTTTTTTTTTTTTTTTAAATTGGTTTCACAAATTTTTTGGTAGTGTGCAAGTTTTTGATATAATTTTCATCTGCTAATTCTTACCTCCATGCCAAAAGTTGCCACATCTGAATGGGGAATATACTGGAAAGCCAATTCCAATGGCTGAGGAAGAATTCTAACAAAGATGAGGATTATGTGGACACAGATTTATACATTTGTAGACAAGGGGTATGAACTTGGAAGAAACCTTCCAAGAATGTTTGCCCACACACCCCCCCCCCCTGCCAGTATTGGTAGCTAATCATCCTGATGTTATATTTATCACCCACCACATTCCAGGAAAGGTATTTTGTAATATGGACAATATAATCAAACACTGGAATAATCTAAAACAGGAGCCCATATTGAGTCCAGTAATACCTGAGCTCAAGTTAGTCATGGCCAAAAATATTGGCACCCCTGCATTTCTGTAAGATCACGCACCACTTAGCCCAGAAAACTTTCTCATATTTATGCCTTTTTGTTTATATTGGTAAGACACAAAGTGGAGAGACAAAAAGCCAAATCTGACACATAAGCAAATCTCCAAAAATGGACTGGACAAAAAATTTGGCACCCTCAGTTCAATATTTGGTAGCACACCCCTTGGGAAAAAAAAATGAAATTAGTCGCTTCCTGTAACCATCAATGAGTTTCTTACACCTCTCTACTGGAATTTTGTACAACTCTTCTTTTGCCAACTGCTCCAGGTTTCTCCGATTGGAAGGGTTCCTTTTCCCAACTGCTGTTTTGAGATCTCTCCACAGGTGCTCTATGGGATTGAGATCTGAAATCATTGCTGGCCAGTTCAGTACTCTCCAGCACTTTGTCTGAAACCATTTCTGGGTGCCTTTTGACGTGTGCTTTGGATCATTGTCCTGCTGTAAGACTCATGATCTCTGACTGAGACCCAACTTTGAGACTGAGCCCTACATTGCACCCTAGAATTCTTTGGTAATCCTTCAGATTTCATAATACCATGCACACAGTCAAGACATCCAGTGCCTGAAGCAGCAAAGCAACCCCAAAACATCAGTGAACTTCTGCCATGTTTGACTGTAGGGACTGTATTCTTTGCTTTTAAAGGCCTCATTTCTTTTCTGAAAATAGAATGATGGGCTTTACCAAAAAGCAGTAATTTTTGTTTCATCTGTCCACAGCACTTTCTCCCAAAAGGATTTTAGCTTCCTCAGGTAAGTTTTGGCAAACTCCAATCTGGCTTTTTTGTTTCTGTCAGCAGTGGGTCCTCCTGGGTCTCCTAACATAGCCTCCGTTTTCATTCAGATGGCGATGTATAGTGAGAGCTGACACCGTTGTACCCTGTGCCTGAAGGTCAGCTTGAATTTGCTTGGAAGTTGATAGAGGTTCTTTTATTTACCATTCGAACAATTCTTTGTTGCAATCTTTGATCAATTTTTCTCTTTTGTCCACGTCCAGGGAGATTAGCTACAGTGCCATGGGCTGCAAAACTTCGTGACAATGTTGCGCACAGTGCACACAGGAACCTTAAGATCTCTGGAGATGGACTTGTAACCTAGAGATTGTCCATGCTTTTCCACAATTTTTATTCTCAAATCCTCAGACAATTCTTTACTGCCCTTTTCTCTTCTCTGTGCTGAATGTGGCACACACAGCAGAAAGGCTGAACCAGTTTTTCACCATTTTAACTGGTTGCTGGTGTGATTTCCATATTGTCAGCACATGTTAATTAATACGGTTGAGTTCAATTACAAATTATAGGAGCATCACAAACTTGGAATGCAGTTATTTTTTACAATTTTGAGAAGGTGCCAATAAGTTTGTCCAGTCCATTTTTTGCGGTTTTGCATGGGATGTGGCTTTTCCTGTCCTACCAATACAAACAAAAGAAACCTAAGAAAGCTTAAACATTTGTAATTACAACAATTTTCTGAGCAAAGTGGTGCATTATCTGACAGAAATGTAGGGGTGCCAATATTTTTGGCCATGACTGCATGAATAGAGAAGGGCTCCAAGCATCAGAAATGGAATTGCTCTAAGTAAAATTGGTATACAATAACCTGAATAAGTTGACAGGTGGAGTGTTAAAATCTTTTTTTCAGCATCACAGGGATTTACCAGTGTAAGGTGTATCCCTTTTGTTCAACATAGACAAAGAATATGACAACAAAGCAAAAACTTTATCTTAAGAGTTTTATGATTGCTTCTCTGAATTTATGATCTAATGTCTCGCCTGTCCCTGTGGCTTCTTATATAGAGGTTGCTTGATGAGGACACTAGGGAGGTTTGGCAACAACCGCAGGTTAATAGAAAAGGGGAGCACCCACACTTTGTGACTTTCTGTGGATTTATTATGTTTTACAGTTATCGATACAGTACCAAGAAGGGCGATCATTTTTTGATAGGTTTGATAGATTATGTAATGGAGAGATTTTTTTGGTGCTCTAGCACCAAAGGGACTTAATGAGGAATTAAAGATGAATGCCATATTGTAATACAATGGTTTCAGAAACATATACATTAACCACTTCAGAACTGGGCCAATTCTGACATTATCTAATACTCTTTGAATAGATGCAAACAGCCTAGTTCAGGATCAAGCACGCATGAATGCCACAAGAAGTGGCTTCCTATAGGGGCACTCTATGGGGTGGAAAAGCCAGGGGTACTGACAGGAGACCCGAGAAGAGGATGATCGGGGCTTCTCTGTGCAAAACCAAAAGGTTAGAACTGGAGAGGATGAGCTGATGGAAGAGGTAAACGTTTGGTTGGATGCGTGATAGGCTACCTTGAAGAGATGAGTTTTCAGGGATCACCTAAAAGCGGTCAGAGTAGGAGATAGCTGGACAGGCAGAAAGTTCCAGAGGATAGGAAAGCTCTGGAGATGAGCATGGAAGGAGGAGACGAGAACTTGGAAAGCAGAAGGTCTTGGGAGGAGCAAAGGACGGTTTGAGTGATATTTAGAGACAGGATTGGTGATGTAGCTTGGTGCAGAGTTGTGAATGGCTTTGTATAATGTTAATATTTTGAATTTATTTCACTGGACAGTTGGAAGCTAGTGGAGATTACATAGTCTGGCTGGAAAAAACACAAAAGTCCATCTAGTTCAACCATTAAAAAAAAAAAATTATCCTATACCCACAGTTGATACAGAGGAAGGCAAAAAAAACCCAGCAAAGCATGATTTTAATTTGCTCCCGCAGGGAAAAAAATTCCTGCCTGATCCCCGAGAGTACATCGGATCCACATGCAGGCGCAGCGGGGTGGCAGATTCCTTGGCACCCGGCCCAGGAGAGGTGCAAACCTCACTGCAGGGGGCAGATCCCTGGCGCCCAGCACACCACTTTGTGTGGGCTATGTGCAGGGGCAGGGACATGTAATGGGGGAAGGGAGGGGGGAAGTGCGTGGGGAGACCATGACACCTGTTTATCATATCTTCCCTTTAATCTCTTCTCAAGAGAATAAATTCAGTTCCTCTAATCTTCCCTCATAGTTGAGCTCCTCCATGCCTCTTATCAGTTTGGTTGCTTTTTTCTGTACGTTCTCCAGTTCCGCAATGTGTTCTTTTTGTGAATTGTTGCCCAAAAGTGAACTGCATATTCTAGATGAGCTCTTACTAATGATTTGTACAGGGGTAAAATCGGGGTGGATTTGATTTAAATCAAACTGATTTAAATCACAATTTAAATCACTAGTCAGTAAGGCTTGATTTAAATCCTAGTTTTCTACATAAAGACTAATTCTTGCTGGTATAACTTTAATATGCAAGTAGATGAAGATTTTTAGAATAACAACTTTCCATATTAGTTTTTTTCTCCCCAGTTTAATAGGTTAATCATTCATATTTGGACAACTTTTCTGTTGTACTTAGGAAGGAGAAAAATAATCATTCCCTTAATAATAACAATTTAAATAGATTTATTCAACTGAAACAATAACATTCCAGCATATGTTATTTGCTTAAACATCCATGTTTGTTAACTAATTTGGCTAAACAAAATATATATATTCTAAGAAACTTAGACTGTCAGCCCCTTCCTCCTCACACTTAGTTTCACTTTCTTCTTGTGCAGATCTATTCCACTCCAAACAATCAGAAAAATATTGTTTCTATTCTATTCACTGAATTTAGCACTGAAGGGTTTGATTCTGTATTCATAGGTTTGTAGAAGTTAGGATTAAGGTCTTTTTCTTAACTCTGTTCATGTTATAACATTTTGCTGTGAAGAAGAGGCATGTGATCTCCGCTGAGTCAAATTCAGTTTTGAGAACTGCAAAAGTAAACCAAGCATCTGTGATAATATCTTGTAGGCAGAGAAACTGCCCAATAATCTTACAAAAACCTCTGGAAGAGCATGACATTGTGAATGGATTCATGGAATTTATTTACCAAAAAAATTAAAGATATACAGCCTTATTCTACATAATTAAAAAACGAATCTTTATTTCATAATGGAATAACCTTTGGATGGTAATATATTTTCCTCCAAAAAGCATTTTATGTAAAAAAATCCGATTTTAAATAAAAAAAAAATCCAATTTAAATAAAAACCAATATTTTTTTTTTTTTTTTCTTTATCGATTTTTATCCACCCTGGGTAAAATGATATCTCTCTCTGGAGTCTATACCTCTTTTAATACAAGAGAGGATTTTGCTCTCTTTAGAAACCGCAGCTTGGCATTGCATGCCATTATTAAGCTTGTGATCTACCAGAACTCCCAGATCCTTCTCCACCATTGATTCCCCCAGTTGCATCCCCCCTAGTATGTATGATGCATGCATATTCTTAGCCCCCAAGTACATAACATATTACATTTATCAACATTAAACCTCATTTGCCACATAGTTGCCCAATTAAACAGTGCCTTGAGGTCGGCTTGTAAATTGAAGACATCCTGTAAGGACGTTATTCCACTGCACAGCTTGGTGTCATCTGCAAAGACTGAAATTGTATTTATAAACGTAGACCATATATTGTTTACACGTGTATTAAAAAGTAAGGGTCCCAACACTGAACCTTGGGGCACACTGACAGCCCTAGACCATTCAGAGTATGAGATATTGGCAGAGAGAAGTGGCATACACTGAGAACTTTGTAATGTAGAGGAGTCTGCCAGCAGCATTCATGATAGACTGAAGAGGGGCTAGTCTATGGAAATGTAGGCATAATTGAATGGAGCTGCAGTAGTCAAGACGAGAGATAACAAGGGAGTGAAGAGTGGCTTGATGGTTTCACTAGTTAAAAAGGGCGAATTTTGGAGATGCTACTGAATTGAAGTCTACAGTCTTCTGACAGTGTTGGATGCGAGCCCGAAAGGACAGGTTGTAGTCTAGGATTACACTTCGTACTGAGGCATGAGGAGAGTGATTGATAGTTGTATTATTCATCTTGATGGAAAAGTTGAGGCGGGCGGGGAATATCAGCTCAGTTTAGAGAGATTTAGTTTACGGAGGTAGTGTGACATCCATGTTGATACAGTATATCAGTTAGTAATGCGAGAGGAGACTGAAGGGGTGAGGTGAGAAGTAAGAGATTTGGGTGTCATCAGTGTAGAGATGGTATTGGAAGCCATGGAAAGTGACAAAGGAGGTTTAAATGAAGAAGAGAGAGGGCCCAAGAACAGAGCCTTGAGGGACCGCTACAGAAAGGATGTAGAGAGCAGGAGACAGAGTTATAAGTAAATCTAAAGGAGCGCTGTTGATAGGAGGAGAACCAGGAAAGAGTGGAATCTTGGAGGCCAGCTGCACAAAAGGTGCCCATACATTAGTCAGTGTTTTCAATCAACCAGCAGGTTGAATGAAAAAAAATGACCGCATTCCCCGATTCACACATTTGAGGTGGATAGGGGGAATCCTCTGCTGTGTGTCATTGTATCCTGACAGGGAAACTTCCCCAAAATCAGAATACACTGATTAGCACTGCAGGCTATAGCCTGCATCTCCTGATCGTGAGGACATTTTTTTTTATCAGGGAGATTCTACAGAGGGCAATCAGTAGATTGACTGACTGATTTATGTACAACCACGGTGCGCTCACATGGATTGGTATTCAGCTGATTTCTGCTGAACTGGCTGAATTTCGATCCATCATTGGGCAGCTTTAGTGTGCATTCCTTGTCTGCTTTTATGTCATTGGGGAAATCTACAGCAATGAACGCAGTGAGGTGTTTAATTACTCTTGATTCTAATTCTAATCTGGGTTATGGATTTGTGTATTAATCCACCAACTGACATGAACTGGGTTTTTTTTTTTCTTATATGGATATCTCAAATCAAACTGTGAGTAAAACAGTAATGACTGTTGCTTGTCCATTAAATCCATGATACTTATTGGTGTTCATCCTATTGCCAACAAAAGATATGATACTATTTGTTTAGAGCCTTAACACAATAAGATGTCGGTGACTTATTCACTAGACTCCTTTTTAAAGAAAAAAAAAGTGAAATCAATTTTGACTGTACTGAATTTATTGGATTGGAACTCGCCATTTGCTCAAAAATTTTTTTAACTGGAATTGAGCTTTAAAGCCTTTTTGTAGGAAGGATTTCAGAAAAATTTAAAGTGGCAATCTACATAATTTCTTTGTTCAAAAAAACTAGGATTAAAGATTGGGTCAGAAGTAACAAATATGGTGTCCACGAGACACAGTGAAAAGTTGGACATGCAAATGATGTAGCTCTCTCAGTACTGACACAGATCTGTGTCATTGGTAGCAGGGCTCTAAGGTTTTGGATGTCCCTGGACAAACAAACATTTGATGGGAGCACTGTATTAATCAGGGCAGAGCAGGAACAGAAATCCTGAGCACCGTTCAGAATCAGACACAAAGGAGAGCAAGCACTGGGTGCATACAGGCAAACTGCTAAATACCATGTTGCTAGTAGGTTGTAAATGTTTGTCATCAGGCGCTCCTGCATTTTATTAGATTATGCAACCCACATGTTTGCTTAGCTGGACAACCATAGATGGGGACCATGCAAGTGTACACCAGATAGACTGGAACAGAGTCATAACCTCCTAGATTGTAAGCTCCAAGGAGCAGGGCCCTCCTATCCCTCTTGTATTGAACTGTATTGTTGCTGTATTGTCCCCCTGCTATAAAAGCGCTGAGCAAACTGTTGGTGCTATATAAATCCTGTATAATAATAATAACCAGGGGCAACAAAACACTAGCTGATACAGACTTGATCAGATGCTGAAACTTCTATAAACCAATGGGATGAGAGGCCACATCCAATACAGGAGCGATGAGGATATGCAAGATAGAAGTGTCTAGCTTAAAGCGCAGTTCCACCTGGAAAAATAAAAACTGTAGCTGCTTTTAAAATACAGACACTTACCAGTCCCTCGGTCCAGCGGTGTTCTCATTACCGCTGGCTTCACCCGGCTGTCTTCTCTCCCTGGCTCCAGCATCTTCAGTGTGGGCACCCGGCTGTGACAGCTTGCTGCTTCACAGCCGGGTGCCCACTGTGCATGCGTGAGAAGCGCAGTGCTTTGTGAATAGACCCGTAGTCCCACTCCCCCTCCCCCACACTCCCCAAAGGTGCCAATCCTTAATGGGGAGCAGGGGGCAAAGGCTTAAAGCGGAACTTCCCTTTTTGGCTTCTGAGTGGATCTCCGATGTAAGCAGAGGAATAGAGCTTGTACAGGGTCTGTACAGACTACTCACATGGGTTAATCCCAGTTGCCTGTGAGAGCATGACCACAAATACAGAACAAATGGGATGCAAGTGTAGCACGTACTGATAGCGCAGCCTGAACAGGGAAACCCCCTAGATTTGCTACCAGGAGTAAGCATACCAAACCTGTTACAATCTGAGCATACTATGTATCCACATGCATATCTTTGTGATCAGTTGTTTAGAAGCTATTGGACATTTTAAAGTTTAATTTTTGTTTTTTTCCAAGATATTCTTATGCTCTGTACAGTTTGTTGGCAAAACCACCACCTATTGTAAATTAGTCATACTTAACTTGGCATTTACAAAAAGAAGAAACTGGATAATTGGCAAGAAAAAGCTTAAACCCAATTGAGTGAAGTTGAAGCCTGGTGATCCAATCATTAGAGAAACTCCCTGCTGCAGGAGTCAACCCTGAGTAAGCTCTGATGACATAGTTGCCCTGACTGGGCAGTTGACATTGTCCCTTTTTAAAACCTCTAATTGTGTCACTGCTTTTTTTATTGGTAAACTATAATTGCCAAAGTCATGTTAATGAGGTTGTAAAGACTGTAGCACGCAGGCACTTTTTGGGTCTCCTTATTGTGTTTCAGTTTTCTGTCTACTCTGCTGCTTCTTGAGTTCATGGGATTGTTACTACAGGTGTACCTCAGTTTACAAAAGCTTCGGTTAATGTAATTTTCGGTTTACGAATGAAAATCCATTGAAAATAATGCCTCGGTTTATGAATTTTGTTTAGGAATTTGTTTTCGCAATACAAAGTGTATGTCTGTGCTGATTTTTAAATGCAATTGCTGGCTTTTTTTTTTTTTTTCTTCACTATAGCTCACATAATTAGCTGTCACTTTCCCCGGAGTTAAAGTAAACTTTTTTGTTTCTTTTAAGAAACTAAAAGGAAACATTGTTTCTTTTAACTTGGGGAAATAAACTAAAAGGAATCTTTCTTTCTTTTAGCTGGGGGGAAACTGACAGCTGAATCTCTGAGCTATAGTGAAGGAAAAAAAAAAGCGGTAATTACATTTAAAGACCGGCACCATAATAAACAAATTGGCATGGGGTCCCCCCTCCCGTCTATATCAAGCCCTTCGGGTCTGGTATGGATTTTGAGGAAAACTCCCGTGCCAAAATGTAAAAAAAAAAAAAAAAAAAAATGGTGTGGTGGGTCCCCTCCAAAATCCATGCCAGACCCTTATCCAAGCGTGCAGCCTGACAGGTCGGGGGGAAACGAGCAAGCGCCCCCTCCTGAACCATACCAGGCCACATGCCCTCAACATGGTGGGGGGGTGCACCGTGTCCCCATGTTGAAGGGGACAAGGGCCTCTTCCCCACAACCCTGGCTGGTGGTTGTGGGGGTCTGCGGGCAGGGGGCTTATTGGAATCTGGGCCCCCAGATCCCCCCCCATGTGAATGAGTATGGGGTACATGGTCCCGCTACTCATTCACAAAAAGTGTAGTGTGAAAAAAGACAGAACACGATCTTTGACAAGTCCTTTTATTAAAAGAAAAAAATAAAAGAATGCCCCCACAGTAGATCCAGCATCAATCACAATGTCTGCCGCTGACCCGAAAAAAGGTGCCCCCATGTTGAGGGCATGTGGCCTAATATGGTTCAGGAGGGGGGGGTGCTCACTCATTCCCCCCCCCCCCCTTTTCCTGAGCTGCCGGGCTGCATGCTCGGATAATGGTCTGGTATGGATTTTGGGAGGGGGGGCTGCTCGTCAGGAACGGGGGAGTGCCAGGCTTAAACTTTATCACTTTCGCTGCCAGAGCTTAAATTTGCATGGCAACAAATTTAGTACCCTATATTTTCTATAGGTGACGCTTTTAAAGCCCCTTATAGCTCATCAGTTTAGTGTTACGGAGGAGTTCTGGTGCTAGAATTATTGCTCTTATTGTGGCGTGCGCAGCAATATGTCACATGTGTATCGCAATCGTTGTATTCATATGTAGGTGCCCCAGTGCATGAAGGGACTTGAAATTTTTTTGGGGGGGTTTATATGATTGGATGTAACTTTAATTTTTTTAAAATAAAGTTAAGTAAAAAAAAACTTTTCCATTACATAGAGAACAAAAAGTCTCCTTTTGTGATGATTTTTGGTGACTGGTTCTGTTGTTTTGAGACATTTAAGGGTCTCACAATCTGGGTCAGGACAAGATGGGCAAGCGGGGGGTGGAGGCTGGCAACATAGCGGGCTGTGTGGATGCAATCGAGCTGCGGCACTGCCACCCGAATGCCTCCACCTGACAGGTATGTGAGCCCTGCTGCTTGCCCGCGGCAGAGCTAAAGGTAAAAAAAAAAAAATACCTGCCCGGCACCTGGAACTACATGTCCTGAGCGTCGAGCAATATGAATTGAACATCTCTTCCTAGTGGGGGCACAAATTGCAATAAAAACTTGAGGATGTAACTCTTCCTTACTCTATCAAAACTAAACACTGCTTTGCCTAGAGATGCATTTTTGTTTACATACTAACCTCTGAAAAATTTGTAAAGGTATCTTGCATTCTGTTTCTTTATGTAGTAATAGCCTAAGAAAGGGAGCACTAAGAAATAAATACGTGATATCCCCCATCCCTCCCTCATATTACCATACAGAGTGTCCATTTGCTGACCTCTAAGGCTGTTTTATTAGGTACTGCCTACACAACTCTTCCTAAAGGCCTGGTAAATTTGTGGAGCTAAGATGCATAACTGCTGTTATGCATCTTAGCTCCACAATTATGGCTACATTCATAATCACTGGTGTGGATGTAGCCTTAATAAAACTGGTGCACACAGAACCAATCATCTTCTAGGTTCTGTTGTCAAAGCTTAATTGAACAAGCTGAAGTTAGAATTTGGTGCAGCTGTGTTTAGTAACCAATCCGCCTCTGTGTGCATCAGTTTTAGTAAATCTCCACCACTGTGACAAACTAGGCTGCTGCCAGGTGCATGCACCGCTGTGGATCTTGTGTATTTTGCCTTGGAGTAGGTGAGGTGTCAGATCTTGAATATGATTGGGTGGTGCGATACATTAACAAATGACCAGTCTGGCTTTTGAGGCATCTGCAAATACATATTAGAGGCCTTTCAATGCTCAGGAAAGTTTGGACTTGGCTTGGTGGCTGCCTCGATGAAAAAAATGAGTAGTGAGACATCTCGATCGTTCATGAACAAATAACTCAGCTGCTGAAGCCTAGAGAGGTATTTTGCACAAACGTACACTGGCTTTTGTTTGCTCTCATTGCAACATTTAAAGCGACTCGTTGAGAAGCTGAAAGGCAAATCAAAGCTCAAATCTCAGAAGCACCTGACAGCATACTGCATTTGACTTAAAGTGGAATTCCAGCTAAAACCTAATTCCTCTGGCCAAGTCAAGGAAAGGGCTTGTATGGAGATTGCCTTCAGATACAGCATTAAAGTGGAATTTCAATCTAATGCTAAACCTATTCCCAGCCTATTCTAAGCCTAATCTTTCCAACCCTGTAAAGAAAAGATTGCTATACTTGGCTATTCTGAGGCCACTCAGGTCTGATTTCCAGCAGTGGCTTCTGTAGACAGAGAGAGAGAGAGAGAGAAACAGCCAAGAAATTAATAGGAGATGACGTCACCCATAGACTTGCTATGGGACATCCGTTGTTGGCTGACTCTGCTCTACAAAGAAGCCGCCGCTGACAGCTCAGCCTGGGACTGGACAACCTGCAGATTGGGCAAGTATAGCGATCTTTTCTTTACTGGGTTAGATTAGGTTTAGAATGGACTGGCAGTAGGTTTAGCGTTAGATTTGGTTTTGACTGGAGTTCCACTTTAATTCTGTTTCTGAAGGCCATCTCTATACAAGCCCTTTCCTTGACTTGGCCAGAGGAATTAGCCACACACGTGTACAGGCTTAAATTAGTTCAGTACTCATATACTTCTAGTCATCTCTATAACTGTGTGATGCTTTTTAACAGCATACAGTATAAGTAAAGATTTTGCTTTGGACATTCATGCAGTAGGAGTAGTACAGTGGGAGTTGCACTTGGCTTCTGGGTGAGAAGTATTTGACACATCCACAGTAATCTGTAGTGCTTTATTGATTTCATGATCAACAGTGAGTAGCTATGTTAATAAGTGTAATGGTGAAGCGTCTTTTAATATTGTGGTGTGTGTTTTTGTTTTTATAAGAGAGTTGATGAGACTGTCATCTCTGTATTTGATGTAGGATGTGGGGTATGTTAAGTGGATGCCTGATGTAATCTGTATGTGATTTAAAAAAAAAAAATATATATATATATATATATATATATATATATATATATATATATATATATATATATATACATATACATACACACACTGCATCCTGAAAGGTATTCACTGCGCTTAACCTTTTGCCACATTTTGTTACAGCCTTATTTCAAAATGCAGTCGATTCATTTTTTTCTTTTCTACAAACAATACCCCATAATGAAAACGAAAACTGTTCGTTTTGAAATCTGCGCAATTTATTAAAAATAAACTGAAAAAAAACACATGTACATAAGTATTCACAGCCTTTGCTCAATACTTTGTTGAAGCACCTTTAGCACCAATTACAGCCTTAAGTCATTTTGAGTATGATCCTACAAGCTTGGTACACCTTTTTTTTTTTTTTTGGTCCATTTCTCCAATTCTTCTTTGCAGTACCTCTCAAGCATGGATGGGGAGCGTCGGTGTACAGCCATTTTCAGATCTCTCCAGAGATGTTCAATTGGGTTCAAGTATGGGTTCTGGCTGGGCCACTCCAGGACTTTCACAGAGTTGGCCCTGACTAGTTTGCCAGTTTCTGCTGCTGAAAAACATCCCCACAGCACCACCACAATGCTTCACTGTAGGGATGGTATTGGCCAGGTGGTGAGCGGTGCCTGGTTTCCTCCAGACATGACGCTTGGCATTCAGGCCAAAGAGTTCAATCTGTTTCATCTGACCAGAGAGTTTTGTTTCTCCATGGTCTGAGAGTCCCTCAGGTGCCTTTTGGCAAACTCCAAGCAGGCTACCATTTTTGCCTTTTTATTAAGGAGTGGCTTCCGTCTGGCCACTCAACCATACAGGCCTGATTGGTGGAGTGCTGCAGAGATGGTTGTTCTTCTGGAAAGTTCTCCTCTCTCCACAGAGAAATGCTGGGGCTCTTTCAGAGTGACCATCGGGTGCTTGGTTACCTCCCTGGCTAAGGCCCTTCTCCCTCGATCACTCATTTTGGCTGGGTGGCCCGCTCTAAGAAGATTCCTGGTGGTTCCAAACTTCTTCCATATATGTATCAGGGTGGATTTGATTTAAATCAAACTGATTTAAATCACAATTTAAATCACTAGTCAGTAAGGCTTGATTTAAATCCTAGTTTTCTACATAAAGACTAATTCTTGCTGGTATAACTTTAATATACAAGTAGTTGAAGATTTTTAGAATAACAACTTTTCATATTCGTTTTTTTATCCCCAGTTTAATAGGTTAATCATTCATATTTGGACAACTTTTCTGTTCTACTTAGGAAGGAGAAAAATAATCATTACCTTAATAACAATTTAAATAGATTTATTCAACTGAAACAATAACATTCCAGCATATGTTATTTCCTTAACATCCATGTTTGTTAACTAAGTTGGCTAAACAAAATATATATATTCTAAGAAACTTAGACTGTCAGCCCCTTCCTCCTCACACTTCGTTTCACTTTCTTCTTGTGCAGATCTATTCCACTCCAAACAATCAGAAAAATATTGTTTCTATTCTATTCACTGAACTTCTTGAAACTTAGCACTGAAGGGGTTGATTCTGTAATCATAGGTTTGTAGAAGTTAGGATTAAGGTCTTTTTCTTAACTCTGTTCATGTTATAACATTTTTGCTGTGAAGAAGAGGCATGTGATCTCCGCTGAGTCAAATTCAGTTTTGAGAACTGCAAAAGTAAACCAAGCATCTGTGATGATATCTTGTAGGCAGAGAAACTGCCCAATAATCTTACAAAAACCTCTGGAAGAGCATGACATTGTGAATGGATTAATGGAATTTATTTACCAAAAAATTAAAGATATACAGCCTTATTCTACATAATTAAAAAACTAATCTTTATTTCATAATGGAATAACCTTTGGACGGTAATATATTTTCCTCAAAGCATTTTATTAAAAAAAAATCCGATTTTTAAATAAAAAAAATCCGTGTGGTGTTTTTTTTTTTTTTTGTTTTTTTTTAAATCATTGATTTTTATCCACCCTGATATGTATCATGGAGGCCACTGTGCCCATTGGGACCTTCAATGCTGCAGAAATGTTTCTGTACCCTTGCCCAAATCTGTGCTTTGATACAATCCTGTCTCGGAGGTCTACAGACAATTCCTTGGACTTCATGGCTTGGTTTGTGCTCTGACATGCACTGTTAACTGTGGGACCTTATATAGACAGGTTTATGCCTTTCCTAATCATGTCTAATCAACTGAATTTCCCATAGGTGGACTCCAATCAAGTTGTTCAGGATGATCAGTGGGAACAGGATGCACCCAGAGCTCAATTTTGAGTGTCATGGCAAAGGCTGTGAATACACGTGTGTGTGTGTGTGTGTGTGTGTGTGTGTGTGTGTGTGTGTGTGTGTGTGTTTTTTTAATCGTTACTCAGCAAGCCTATACATTGGTTGTACCCAGTGGGTTGAAAAAAAAAAAGACCAAGTTCCCCCATCCACGCGTTTTAAAGGTGGATTGGGAAATCTTTTCCACTGAGCTTTTGAAGTGTTACCGCTTTCAGGATACACTGGTAAGTGCTACGGGCTATAGCTGGCGGCGCTAATCGGGCAGAATTTTTCTAATAGACTGGTTGTACAGAAGTCGAGCAGTAGATCAGTTTTCTTTACAACCTGCCTGCCCGTACATGGATTGAAATTTGGCTGGTCTGTGGTTAACCAGCCAAATTTGGATCCATGTATGGCTGGCTTTAACAATACCGTGTAGAATGATCATTAGACAATCTGTTGCTTGCATTGATAATG
The DNA here is from genome assembly GCF_062004578.1 of Staurois parvus. Lineage (NCBI taxonomy): Eukaryota > Metazoa > Chordata > Amphibia > Anura > Ranidae > Staurois > Staurois parvus. The sequence continues at coordinate 12,886,610 of NW_028317813.1, forward strand.
ACAAACCACATCAGATGGCTTTGTATTAAACACTTACACACATCCGGGCCTTAGCAATTGGTCTCATGTAGTTACACAGAGCGCTTTCTAGCTATGCCTAGGGTTGTGTTTCTAAGGTTCATCGTTGTCTACTGTATTGCTGCTGTGTTGTTCAAGCTAGCACCTCTTCTTGTTCTAGGTATTTTTAGAAAAGTGATGGCATAGCAGAGAACTGTGAAGTGGTGAGAATTGAAGTAGCTGAGTTTGTTCCGTATGTGAATTTAGTGGAATAATAGGCTGTATGTTGCATAATATTGACAAGTGACTATTCTTTCACACCTTTCATTAGTGACAGGCATATAATTTACCCAGACGCTACCTTTTAGGTTGGAATGTGTAATTACAAGCAGCAAGAAGCCCAACTCCAGCCAAACTTTTTTTTTTTTTCTGTTGGATAGAGCAGGGAAGGATCGGAGCCTCTGTCTAGTTTTAGTCATTTGTGCCCCTATTGGTCAGATTTTTTTTTGCCTCAGCTGCTGCCAAGACAGGAAATAATGGGAAATTTCTCTCCTGTAGTACAGTTAAAGGAAAATTACAGCGACAGAGGATTACAAGATCTGGCACTGTTTTTTACTTTCTGCACTTTCCTATTATGGTGACACCTGTACCTCCCATTTCTTGTACTCGTGTCACAAGGACAAAAATGAGGGAAAACTTCCTTTATGGGGTTCCCTAATAGAAATGTCACTTCTATTCCTTTCAAAAACTACATTTACTGTAATAAATGCATTTAGGTATTTTAATGTACTGCATAATTGAGTGTGCCCCTGAAGTAGGTATAATCGCTAACTGGATGACCATTTGTTAAAGCATCATCATCAATAATTCCCAGTTTTTCTTCTATAAAACACTGTCTGCAGTTTTTCATCTTTTTCTTCTAACTCGGCAGTGCTGATCTCTTGCAGCATCCTTCAGATGTATCTGCCTACGCTCCAGCGTCAGCTGCACATCATTGCCCTCGACAAAGGGGGATCACGCCTCCACAGTGTGTTTCTGCACATTCACTTGTAGTCTCAACTCCAACAACAAATTACATTTACATGTTAAACCGTTTATTATGTTTTAGTAGTGGGCTTATATTTACTTTTAATGTGCCAATAATGTTTTAAAAGGAAGCTGTCAGTTCCAGTCAGGTTTTTATTGCATAAAAAAACTTACCTGCTTGCTGGCAATATTTCTTCTAAATGTGCATTGAGCCACACGTGATGGTGCCTGAATAAATTGTGAGCACATTGTCCCCGGCTGGCCCATCATGGCCATAGATCTCAAACTGGGCGACAGTTGGCATTGGTGGTGATGGAGCAACTGGAGTAATAGTAGCTGTTGCAAAACTGGATAGGATGTTGAATTTACTGCAGTTCTACAGAACTTTTGACATAATGTGTGAATATGTACAGCATATATTCACGCTATAACCTGCAGCACTGATCGAGTGACAAACATTAGAGTGGGTGAACGGGAAAAAAATGACTCATGTATGGGCTGTCTTAGAGTGGAAGCTGTGGGGGACCACTCTGAAGCAATCATGCTGGAACTTGGAATAATATAATTTTTATTTATTTTTTTCATATAGCTTCTAATTCATATATTTTTATTGCTTTGCAAAAAAACAAAAAAAAATTGTTTTAAAGAATATGTAAAACCCAACATTTCGTATTCCTGATATGTGCCTGCTGTACCATGTAGTTATATGAAAAAGTATCTTGTTCTCTTTGTATTGCTTCCTTTGTGTGAAATCCTTGCTGTTCCAGCCAGCCCCCATGCCTTCCTGTCAAATACTGACCCCACTAGGTAGGTACAACATAGTCTGTGTTCTGGCTCTGCTGGGAGAGCCAGGAGCTAATCCAGTGATCAGGCTTGTGCTGACACCCCTCACAGCCAATCACTGGGAAGATCTGTGTACTGCTGTTCCTCCTCCCCCATCTCTCTAAGCTCTTTATGCAGCAAATAACGAACAACATACCCTGGCAGAAATTAAATTTTGGCATTGATATTGAAAATGACTGATTATGCCAAAAAACTGTCTTTTATTAAAAGTGGAGTTCCAGTCATTTTTGTGATTTAATAAAAACTGTAGCTGCAGACTTTTAATAAACATACAATCCAGGTGTCCAGCAATGTGCTCATCCGCACCATGCCTTCTCTCCCTCTTTTCTCCCTGGTGTTGGCATCTCAACTGTGGGCACCAGGCTGTGACAGCTTGCGGCTTCACAGCTGGGTGCCCACTGCTCATGTGTGAGTTGCGCTGTGCGTCCTAATTGGTCCAGCAGTCTTGTGGAACTTGTGAAGTGTCCCAGAAGATTGCGGGAGGAAGGAGGGGGGCTGGAGTTCTGCAGCGAACTGAGCCAGAAGTGGCAGCGGCTATCAGGTATCCGCTCCCCCCCCCTAATATGGCAGTGCCGGGTGGGGAGGAGGCAAACAAGCGGAGCTTCCACTTTTGGGTGGAAATCTGCTTTAACCCTTGATGCAGACGTAGCACAAATATGTGGCCTCACAGAACTGGGCTTTTTTCCGTGGGGCTGCATATTTGCATACCTGTCTTTGTGCTGGGAGTGCACCGCACAGCGCGCTCCCAGCACAAAGACCAGGGTGTCACGGAGAGCCCTGGGTCCCGTTCTAGCGATCGGGATTCCCTATTCCGGGTCACACGATCGCTTTGATAGCCTCTGATTGGCTATCACATTGATCTGTCACTGTACAGCCTGCCCCCTTGGTTTTTTTTTCTTCCTCTTTGAATGGAGGAGAGAGATACATTTGTATCTCTCTCCTTGCGTAGAGAACATAAATATTAAAAAATAAAGGAAAAAATACCTAGATGAAGGTTTGATCTAGTTCAGTGCAAGGGTTAGTGTTTGGGTCAGGACTTATTTTATATAAAAAAAAAAAAAAAAAATTTGTCTCAGAATCCATGTGTTTTAGGTAAAAAAAAAAATGCCAAAATTGTCTCTGGGCTGTAGTACAGGCACAAATAACATATACACATATATGGTATTGCTGCGATTGTCAGGAGCTGGAAAATTTATTTTGGGGATTTTTTTTTGGTGGTAGATTATGGTAATAACAAGAAACACGCAGCTAAATTTAAAAATATATATAGAATTTATTTTTTTTTACTATTTTGGGCCAGTTTTCCTTTGATGATAAAATAAATGAATCGGGGATATCAATTACCGTTTACCACCAAATGAAATGCCAATTTGTCCTGAAAAAAAACAAGGTATATTTACCTGGATGTACAAAGTAGTTGTGGTGATACGTAGGGTTTTACTAACATGTCAAAGTTGCAAAATTGTGCTTAGGCGTTGATTTGTTTTAGGTGTGAAGGGGTTAGGGGTAGTGTTCGTATGAAGCCATTTCTTATCTAATTTTTTTTTTTCTTGTTTTTGCTTCCTTTTTAAATCCTAATAACTGAAATGGCCCTGATCAAAACTTTACATACCCTGTAATGTTTGGCCTTGGCGCACACACACGGGTAAAAATTTTGATTAAAGGGTAACTCCTCACATTTGTGGCTTTCTAAATTGCAATTAATGTCTGTGCATAAATAGTCAATGAGTTTGTCCGCTCTCACATGGATGCACTGAGAAAGAAAGATACTGAACTATGGGGAGCAGAAAACTGTCAAAAGGACGCACACACGCACACACACACACACACACACACACCAGCAACAGTGTGTGCCAACCTTGTGAAGACTTACAGGAAACGTTTGACCTCTGTCATTGCCAACAAAGGATATATAACAAAGTATTGACATGAACTTTTCATATTGACCAAATACTTATTTTCCACCATAATTTGCAAATAAATTCTTTCCATATCAGCCAATGTGATTGTCTGGATTTTTTTTTTCTCATTTTGTCTCATAGTTGAGGTCTACCTATGATGCCAATTACAGGCCTCTCTCATCTTTTTAAGTGGGAGAACTTGCACAATTGGTGGCTGACTAAATACTTTTTTGCCCCACTGTGTGTGTGTGTGTGTGTGTATGTATATATATATGTGTGTATATATATATATATATATATATATATATATATATATATATATATATATATATATTATCCAAAGCCTTAAATATGCCAGTCAGTACTGTTTAATCACTTAATAGGCAGTGGAACGTTTAGGGATCTCTTGATACCAAGCCAAGGTCAGTTAGACCAAGAAAGATTGAAGCTACAACTGCCAGAAGAATTGTTTGGGATATAAATTAAAACCCACAGGTAACCTCAAGAGAAATGCAGGCTGCTCTGGAAAAAGATGGTGATTGTTTCAAGGAGCAGACTTCTATAGTTCTTGAACAAAAATGGACTGCAAAGCCCAGATACAATATGGCCAACAACACATTGACACGTCTCACAGCTTCTGGCACACTAATCTGGAGTGATGAGACCAAAATAGAGCTTTATGGTCACAACCATAAGCACTATGTTTGGAGAGGAGTCAACAAGGCCTATAGCAACAAGAATACCATCCCAATGTGAAGCATGGTGGTGGCTCAATGATGTTTGGGGGGGGGGGTGTAGGCTCTAAAAGCACAAGGAATCTTGTGAAAATTGATGGCCAGATGAATGCAGCATGTTATCAAAAAATACTGGCAATCCTTTTGCAATCCTCTGCACGAAAGCTGCGCATGGGTTGCTCTCGGACTTTCCAGCATGACAGTGACCATAAGCACAAGGCCAAGTTGACTCTCCAGTGGTTACAGCAGAAAAAAGGTTAAGGTTCTGGAATGACCATCAGTCTCCTGACCTTAATATCATCGAGCCTCCCTGGGGAGATCTCAAACGTTCAATTCATGCAAGATGACCAAAGACTTTTAATGACCTGGAGACATTTTTTACAAGACTAATGGGAAGCTATACCACCCGATAAACAACTATTACAAAAGACTGCACACTGTTATTGATGCTAAAGGGGATAATATACAGTTTTAAAAACGAAGGGTATGCAGACTTTTGAACCGGGGTCATTTCATTTGTTTACTTGTTATGTACTTATTTGTTTTATGAATGTTCCATTCTGGTATGACCTGCAGTTGAATATGAATCCTATAACCACTTGCTCCTGAAGTTTTTAACCCCTTCATGACCAGGGCTTTTTTTTTTTGGCCCATTCTTCCACACAGTCTTCAGATCTTAAAGGTTCTATGAACTCTGTTCTTTGCATAGATTTTCTATTGGATTCAAGTCAGGTGATTGGCTGGGCCATTCTAGCAGCTTTATTTTCTTTTTGTGAAACCAATTGAGAGTTTCCTTGGCTTTGTGTTTTGGGATCATTGTCTTGCTGAAATGTCCACCCTCGTTTAATCTTCATCCTGGTAGATGGCAGCAGATTTTTATCAAGAATGTCTTGGTATATTTTTTTTTTCCATTCATCCTTCCTTCAATGACATGAAGTTTACCAGTACCATATGCTGAAAAACAGCCCCACACCATGATGTTTCCACTTCCAAACTTCACTGTTGGTATGGTGTTTTTAGGGTGATGTGCAGTTCCATTTGACCTCCAAACATGGTGTGTATTATGGCATCCAAAGCGTTTTTAGTTTTGGTCTCCTCTGACCAGACTATATTCTCCCAGTATTTCACAGGCTTGTCTAAATGTGTACAGCAAACCTTAAATGAGCATCAGCATGCTTTTTCTTCAAAGGAGTCTTGCGTGGTGACCGTGCATACAGGCTATGGTAGTTGAGTGCATTACTTATTGTTTTCTTTGAAATAATTATACCTGCTAATTCCAGGTCTTTCTGAAGCTCTCCACAAATGGTCTTTGGCTCTTGGACAACTCTTCTGATAATTGTTTTCACTCCTCTGTCAGAAATTTTGCGAGGAGCACCTGGTCGTGGCTGATTTATGGTAAAATTATGTTCTTTCCAGGTTATGGCCCCAACAGTGCTCACTGGAACATTTAGAAGTTTAGAAATCCTTCTGTAACCAATGCCATCAGTATGTTTTGCAACAATAAAGTTGCGACGGTCTTGAGAGAGTTCTTTGTTTTTACTCATCATGTTTCCTGTGTGACACCTTGGTAATGAGACACCCTTTTTATAGGCCATCAGTTGAGACTGAACCAGTTGATATTAATTTGCACTGACAAGGTAGGATTGCTGTCTAATTACTAATAGATTTCAGCTGGTGTCTTCGACTTCCATGCCTTTTTTTTTGCACCTCTTTCTTCATGTGTTCAATACTTTTTTCCCTGTGTCATTCCATTTTATTACACCTAACTTAATTTCTGGACTTATTTTTTGTTTCTTGGTATGTGTGGATTGCATGGGTTGTTAGACATGTGGTGAACACTTCATGTCAATAGCACCTTTAGAAATATAATTGCCTAGAAAAATGGTGACGTGATCTATCTATCCACTCCGGATAAAATGTATGTATGTATATGCGTGTGTAAGATTCTGTTGTACTGATGGCCTGTCTCATTTCTTGAGGCCCTAAAACGGCATTACAAATGACTCCTTTTTGGAAACTAGACAGTCTGAGGCATTTAGTAAGAGGCATAGCAAACTTTCTGTCACAATTTTTTGAAAATTAAGAAATTGCATTGTCATGTTGGAAGGCAAACCTTTTTTTCAAACAGCAAAAATGACTACACAGTGGTTGAAGGAGAAAAAAGTGAATGTCTTTGCATGGCCTAGTCAGAGCCCAGAGTTAAACCCCATTGAAAGTCTATGGAAACACTGGAAGACTGCAATCTGTAAACGGTCACTTTCAAACTTAACTGAACTTGAGCAGTTTTACAAATTAGAATGGGCAAATATTGCAAAGTCTAGATGTGCAAAGTTAGTACAGGCATATCTCAACAGACTAAGGGCTGTAACTAAAGCAAAAGGTGGTTCAACAAAATACTGACACAAGGGGGTGATCCTTTTTCCAACTCCAGTGATTGTTTGATTATTATTTTTTTTTTTTTCCTCCCCTGACATGTTAGTGTTCTATCTTTGACAGTCCTCATGCACACTGGACGTTTTTACAGCTGCTGTTTTTGGCTTTTGACGTTTTTTTGTTTTGTTTTCTACAGCCAGTAAACGCCACTGCATGTTATCCTATGTGTCCATGCACACACAGACTGTAATCAGTGTTTTTTTGACTGGAAAAAAAAAACTAGTGGGTTTCTACAGGAGTGTTTTAGCTGTAAAAACGCTCTGCCATAAAACGCACCAACTGGCGTTTTTGGATGGTTTTCTTGAGCAAAAAACTGCAAACACAGCTAAACGCTAATGCAAAAACGCTGAAAAACTAAAATTTTTAACGTGACTTTACACAGCTAACGTTATTAACATTATTAAAATGCCCCGTGTGCATGGAGCCTGAATGTTGCACGGAGTAAATACAACTGGACAAAACAAAAACTGTCTTCATTTCAGGCTGCAAAGCAACAAAATGTTTTTTTTTTAAAGGGGGGTGATTCTTTTCTATGCCCACTGTATTACTGTGGCTGATTGGCAAGTGGATAAGAAATAAAAGAAATGTCTTTTGCCTGCTCACTCGTGTTTTATTTAAAAATATGTACTATTACCAATTCTTCAAGGGTATGCAGACGTTTGAGCACAACTGTACAATGTTTTGCCTTTCATTTTTATTGTAAACTGAATGGGTTGTCTTACAAGGAGAGGGTTTACATATTCTTTATTATTCTGTCCTTTTTTGTGCCCACTATACCATCACATTTCTTCTATACATTTCTTATGTATTTTGTTGAAATTCTTATGTTTTTTGTGTATGGTTTAATTTAACATGTCTGAGCGTAACCTCTTTATAAGGCAGAGGCTGCTGCAGGGGCAAAATCCAGACTTGCGTGCATCTCATTTGCATGCTATTAACCCAGATCTACTGTAAACTATGAATTCTGCTTTCTGTCATATTTGTATAAATGTTATGAAATGTGTAACTTGTGCAGAGATTTTCCCTACTTTTAAAGATGCTTTATTTAGGAAGGTAACTGAGCAAACCCTGCCCATTGCTTAAAATGGATATTTAAATGAAGGTCACCCCTCTTTTTATTACCCAAACTGATTGGTAGGCAGATTGTTTTTGGCAGCAAAATGTTTCTATCTGGATTAATAGATTACATATCTATTCTGACATAGACAGATTGTATAAATGATGGGTAATTTAAATCAAATTCCTAAATTTAATTTATCAGCTCAAAAATGCAGGTTGGTTGATGAACAAATGAACAATGGCTTTTATGTGATATTCCCAAAATGCACGTATGTGTGCTGGAAAAAAAATGCACTTTGCCAAGATAGAGGGAAAAGCTGCATGAATTGAGGGTTAAAAAAAAATACAAAAATAAGTCAGTTCTGTTAACCCTCCTCCCCCTTTTTTTGTTCTATGCTACAGAATCCTCTGGCAGCACAATGTATGCCAGTGACTACATCCCTGCTTTGTTCTACACCATAGGAAATTTTGTCCCATTTCCATTAAGAATGCAGTATAAAATATTGATATGTTATGTTTAATTAGTGAAGCAGCAAACCACCTACCCTACAACCTCCTGCCATCCTTAATCTCTTAAAATGTACTTTATTTTTCTGTCTATTCTGTAATATGGAGATGGTTTACATACTGCTGTGTATATCTGGGTATTGGCAATGTGTGCTGGTTATTTCCTGTATATAAGATGAATCTGAGCAGTTGGTGCCTCCATGTCTAGCAGCTACTTCCAGATGTATTCGTAGCAATGGAAAACTATAATCCCAAAACTGGCAGAAAAACTTGATTTTCTGGTTTTACGGTCGGGTCACGAAAAGTAAGTAAAACATGCTACAGGCAGCTGATTTTGCTATATATATGTTCTTCTGCACTGGCAAAGTAACGTCCTTATTTTGGTTTTCCACCCCCCTGCCCTTTTCCAAAAAGTGTTTTATTCGAGGTAATTTGTCTGGCATTGAGTAGCTGCTGTGTGATGGCACATAAGTACTAAAACTCCAAGCCGGTAAAAGAAAACCAAAAAAAAAAAACTATTTTTGTCCCCATTACTTGCTCATTAAAAAAATGTAAATGCAAATTTCACATAGAACCAACATAAGCAGTCTAATTTTGACTTGTATCTGTGTCCTTCTTAGGCGATTCTTCTCATGTAGCAGAAATTCTACCTGAATAACTTTATAAAGCCAAGGAATACAGCATAATAGCCTTTTCTGATGAGTGGGCTACGACCACCAGTGTTCCCACATTTCTGTGTCTGTTATCCTGTCCCCCGCCATCCCTACATCAGTCATGTGTGCTGTATTGATGTCTGGATTGATGGGAGGAATCCCAGTATAGGATGTGCTATCCTACACCATTGGACGTGCTGGATAGTAGTGGTGGCCATAGCTCATGAAGGAAAGCTAAGATTTTATCACACCACTGTGAAAGACTGCCTGTCACCTTGATTGGGTAATTCTGCCAGAGAACTGCTTCCTTGCAACTGGGACACAGGAACAAGGTGTTATAGCTGGGCGTCGCACCTAAGACTAGGCGACTCTAGCTTAGGTGCAAAACTAGAACACTTTATTCAATAGAAATAGGTTTTTTTTTTATACACTTCAGAAATGGGGCAGTCTGCAAATGAACAATAAAAACAAATATTACACATTGGGATAAATATTACACACTGCGTTGGTAAGAGCTTGATCACATTATCCTAAACGATGTAAACCGTACAGCTAACAGTAAGTGAATCAACAACTGGGCACTTCCAACCCTGAATACACGAAGTCCGCTACACATGCTGTCTTCCAGGTGTTTGCTTTCACATGTATAATCTGTCTATCATAAGACAAGACTCATACTGCTATTATTGCCAGCAATTTTTATTTATTTTACATTCTGCTGTCATCGGGGAACCCTGCTGACAGCTAATGACTCTGTTGTTGACGTGGTAGCTGGTTTCCTGGCCCACTCCTTATCCAGCTATTCACTGGTGGTTGACACCAGTGGCCATGCTCCTTACACTGAAGCTACTAAACGTACTTGGCTAAACACTGCTAAATATCAGCCAAAAAAACGCTTTTTTTTTTTTTTTTTTTTTTTTTTGTAAAAGCAGTTTTTCGCTTTTCTAGTGTCCATGAAGCCCAAGACTTTATTCAGGGGTGTTTCACACCATGAATTTGCACAGAAACACGCTGTGCATTCTGTGTGATTCACATGTGATTCGGGTGCAGTGTGATTTCAGCCTATTCATTTGAATGGGCTGAAAGTGTGCTGGACTGCAGCAAAAGTAGTGCATGCACTAAACACAGAGCAACCGGATCACATGGTTCTTCTGTACCATGTGAGCCGGTACAGGAAAACGCACTGCATTTGCAATGTCATTGGCATTGCACTGAAACCCGTTGCAGATCACAAGCGCAGTGCGTTCTAAATGTGGTGCAGGAAACGTGCACAGAACTCTGGTTTCCCGCACAGTGTTCTAATGTGACCTGGCTCTTTCAAATGAAAAACGCTAGCATAAATCCATGGATTTATTGTATAACTGGCTATTGTTTATGTATTCACTGGTATTTCTTACCTGCCTTACATTGGCTGAGGGCATCCTGTGTCACTGCAACTCTGCAAATTTTTTTTTTTTTTTTTTGACTTGGGTAGACATAACTATTAGGCATGTGATATTTTAAGGGTACTGCTTGTGTCTCTGACCCAGAAAAAACTGAGATGCTATGACTTTGTTCCATATACCATTATAACAATTATCAACTGAAATTTCTTTCCTATGTACCAAAAGCAGCCTATCATTGTATGAACTGCTATGACATGAACCTGTTACTGGAAAGCCTTGTGACCAGCACCAGTTCTTCCCAAGAACTCTTTCCAAAAAGCTAAAGTTAAAAAAAATAGATTCTGTTGACCTTAGTTTGAGTTTTATGCAGATCACTATTGCCAGATATTGCACAGCTCCCACCATATGATAGGTTTAGCTTCCTGAAGTCTGTCAAACTTTAATAAACCACCAGTTGCATTCAGAATTCCTAAATGTACTGGTGGCTGTGAAACCTCTTACTTACAGACACATTGACACAAAGTGCTGCTAATGTGACTGAGGTCAAAGAATTGGCCTTCGTATTGCTAAATTACAGACAAGACCATGCACCTTACTCTGTAGTGATAGCAGTAATAAGGTGTCCTGCTACTTTGGTATATCTTGAAGCCAATTCTCATTTTCATTTGATCTATAATTTTCTGCGTTGCAGCCCTTACATGTGGCCTCCTTTTTAAACCACAATTATTTTCTGAACTGTGCAGTAACAGTCTGGGTTAAATTCCTTGTTCCAGCAATACAAAATATCAGCCCTTCCAAGGTCAAGAAGTTGGAGTATGACTGACTGAGAACTGTGTTGAAAAATTCTGTGGGCTAGTCAACTAGGCCGTGTGAAAACTATACAATCCTATAATAACTGATTTCTTTACAGAATCCATGATAAGCAAAATAGAAGAAAATCACATTCTAAGACCCATAGTCAAATCTTTTTCAGTAGTTCGATGTTCCTAAGGAGCAGTTGTAGGCACCTTGTTAAATGTTACTAATGTTGTCTAGCAAACACTGCAACCAAGCTAAAATCACAAATGTCATTTTACTGTAAGGGGAAATATAATGGTTAAAGCAATACCAAAGGCTCTTTTTTTTTTTTTTTTTTGTCAAATAGCAAACATGTTATACTTACCTGCTCTCTACAGGGGTTTTGCACAGAGCAGCCCGGATCCTACTCTTCTTGGGTCCCCCGCAGGCCTTCCTAGCTCCTCCTTTTTATCGGGTGCCCCCATAGCAAGCAGCCTGCTATGGGGGCACCTGCTGGTCCGTGTGTCCATTCACACACACAAGGGACAATGTCACCAGCACACTGAGGATCACTAACATAGGTCCAAAAGTTTTAATGAACGATCACATCGTTACAGCAAAGCAACGTTTTGGAGTCTCGCAGGACCCCTTAATCAGGTGACATTTTTCCCTTGCTGATTGGTTCCAGCCGACAGTCGCTGCAGCACCCACTTATACACACAGCCATTTTTACCGCAGGAACGTGTGCGTTTGGATTGTACACTTGAATTCACTCACACAGCTGTGGCTTGGCCCTGCCCCTTCTCTCCCTTCATTGGCTGGCTGTGACGGTCAGCCAATGGCTCCTGCTTGCTGTCTTGGCCAATGAGACAGAGACCCAGGGCAGCCAAGGTTGTTGTGCACATCGCTGAATCTTGATGGAGCTCAGTTAAGTAATGAGGGGTCTGGGGGCACTGCTGCACACAGAAGGTTTTTACTTTCATGCATAGAATACATGAAGGTAAAAAAAACCTTGAGCCTTTACAATCACTTTAAGGTTGATTGATGTAAAACTTAAATTGTAAAATTTTAATCCAAATTCAGAGGTTTGTGTATATGAATACTATGTGTGTTTCATAAATAAGCATTAGGTCTTGTACACCGTGAATAGGCCATTTCTTTGTGGCTTGAGCTGGCAAGTGCTGCATGCAGACAGCCCATGTAAGCATATGAAAACACTGTGGCTTCACGGACACAGCCACTTCTCGGGTTTTTTTTTTTTTTTTTTTTTCCTTTTATACATTCTTTAGGGAAAAAGTTTCAAAGCATGTATTGTAAATGTGCAGATATGCATTACTTCAAACTTACATGAAACAGGAGCCAGCAAGAGACATAGATATGGCCTTAAGGAGTAAAAAGGACAAACCGATAAAACCATTGTCTCTCCCATCCCATAGTGCCTGGGAAAGTAATTCAGTGGTAGTTGTAGGAAAAAAACAGTATGTTATAGAACCATGTGGTAACAAAGGATGGTAGTAACTTATGGTGTGGTCATTCGCAAATAGGTTATGCATGAAAAAAAAAGTAAGGGTAACCAATGAAGAATTTTAAGATGGAATTGCGAAAGAGGGTTGCAGAGTAAATCCAAAAGCAGGAGGTGATAGGTGGAGGTGGGAGCCGTCCGTACCAGATGGGGAATACACCAGGCACACCCATCTAAAAGTAGGGTTGAAAGTTTAAGAAGAGTTTGGGAACAAAAAGAGGTAATGTTCGTATCACCGATAACTACTAGAATTAAACAGTCATTATCAGTGCATGTATGAAAGGGAAATTAAGGATCTGGATGCTGTGGGCTGCATAATCCTTTATTTTCTGTAAAATGTTATTGTTTTTTTGTTTTTGCAGTGTTCAGTGTCGGTGATGAGCGATGGGGTATGATGTAACACGCTTCCAGGGTGATGTGGACGAAGATCTTATCTGCCCCATATGCAGTGGGGTTTTGGAGGAGCCAGTTCAAGTAAGTGGTGGTTTTACTTCATTTGTAGCTTTGTTTTTAACGGTCCGCTTTGGTCCATAATATGCGTTTTGGATTTTTCTTGTTGACGACAAAACTAAGTGCAATTGCAGGGAAACTGATACACAAGACACAAACATTGTGTTGAAATCTGTTCCCTCCCAAAATGTATTGTGTTATATTTTATACAGAAGATAAGAAAATTGGTGCTGTGAGATGTTATTAAAAGAGAACATTCTAGGAAAATTCAGTTTGTGGATTTGAAGTACATTGCAAGCAAAATGGAGTCTTTTGTGCTTAAATGAACAATATAGTGAAACTGTCATTTCCCACCTTTATGTTTTATCACCATTCTTTTCCATGTTACATTCTGTCGACTGCTAGTAGCTCCTGCTACATTGGCGCAGATTGACCGTGTCTGGTTTAGCATTCTCTGAATGATTGGATTCATCGGGGAAGGGGGTCCATTTGTTGCTATAGTGTACCTTTTTATCAGACTGTGCCTAGATACAATTGCGAACAAGTATGAGAAACAGAAACAATAGTACAGTGTAAACTCCTATTTTCTGTTCTTTTTATTGAGTTTGAAATAACAAAGCAGTACAAAACCACCGACGCATTTGATCAAAATTAGACATTTACAGAAACAAGTCTTATACATAGGTCACCATAATGAAATTGCTTCAAAATGAGGGATACAAGGGACAACGGGGAGAGGAGGTAATAACACTACAATCCAAGTATAATATCCTCTCTTCCTTCTGGGGGGTGGAGCACCCCTTGTAATCTAGACTGCATTCTTTAAACCCTGCGTAGAGGGCCATAATACAGTCCAGTATTGTACCAATGTAAGTATTACAAAATTTAAAAAATACACAGAAGAAAGTCGGGTGAAGGAAGGAAAGAAAAAAAAAAAAAAGAATAGTAAAAGTGGTATACACCCGTCCGAGAAGTCCACCCCACCATCGACTCGGATGACGATCTGGTACCTGCAAGTAGGATAGCCAGGGATGCCATATTTTTTCCATATAGAGGTTGTTTATCCTGTAGAACACTGACTAGTTTCTCATGTAACATGATCCAGGTTAGTTTCCATTTCATTAAGGGCAAATCAATCACAGGGCTTTTTCAAGCAGTAGCAATAGCTATCTAGGCGGCTAGGAACATGAAATGTTTCAAGGTCTGCATGGATCTCGGGACAGGTCCACAGGTTCATTCAGTAATGCGGTCCGAGCATCTTTGGGAATAGTGACCATATTTAATGAGTAGATTAATGAATTAACCCGTATCCGAAATCGCCTGACCTTGTGGCAAGACAACCATACGTGTAAAGCTGAGCCTATTTGGCCACATCCCCTGAAGCAGGAGGGAGACTTTCCCAGGTACATTTTAGAAACACGCTTGGGTACCAAGTACCATCTGACGAGCACCTTGTATCCTGCTTCTACAAGAGCCAAATTCATTATGCCCTTATGTACCTGCATGGACCATGTTCACCATCCCACATAAAGAGAGATGCACAAATCCCACTCACATGCAATTTGATGGGGAAGTTTCGATGACTAGGAGACACAGGTTTTATACAGCATGGAGATGCAGCCCTTCGTGAGAGTCCACTGTATACATCTGTTTTCAAACTGTGTACAAACTGAGAGATCCGGGCTCTTCTGTTGCAGAAAATGGCGTATTTGTCTTAAGCGAAAACTCTCCAGGGGGGCATCTGCATTTCCCGTATGTAGTATGAGGAAAAACGTATCCCCTTGTGGTCTGTAAATTGTCCTATTCGATAGAGGCCCTTATTTGTCCACCAGCGGAACTGAGCTGGTTTCATACCTGGTGGAAACAGTAGGTTGTTAAAGAGAGGCGCCACGTGTGTGTGTGTGTGTGGAGGAAACGGAGGACTAATGTCTACATGTCAAGTCCCATAAAGCTATGGAATGGGAAAGCGTAGGACACATAATGGCCCTTCGATGTTTCGAAGGGAGCCACAGGACCATGTCTATTGGCACAGGGAAATAAGCTTGGGCTTCTATAGATACTCTATGAACTGGCGTGGGTATGGTGAAATTGGCTGAGCTTAATGAGTTGAGGTGCAATATAGTATTTCAGAATATCTGATACACCTAGTCCTCCAATATCCCTAGGAGCGTACAAATGAAATGGAAAATTTTTTTGGAACTGGTTTCAGGCCTCCACTGATACTTTAAATAGGTAGGGTCCTGAAATAATACAGTATCCTCTGCAGAATCATCATTTTTACTTATGCGATTCTGCCCATCCAAGACAAGGCTGCATCTGACCAGGTCCTCATGAACTCCAACAATTGGGTTTACTTAACTCCAAGTTAAGAAAGGGAAGCCGTTTGCCACATAAATGGAAACTGAGCTTGAAGGCTTCTGTAGACTGTTTCCGATAAGTTGACATTCATGTCTTCGGATTTTGTCTGATTGACCAGGAGACCCGAGATTTGACCAAAGCGGTCCAATAGGGAGAGTAAGTGCGGAAGACTAGTATGAGGGGAGGTGACAAATACTAGCAGATTGTCTGCGAAAAGAACACATTTGTGATGTCGATCCCCACTTGTGATTCCTAATATATTCGGGTCCTGATGGATCGCAATAGCGAGGGTCTCTATCGCTATGATGAAAAATAAGGGCAAAAGCACACATCCCTATCAAGTTCCTGAGGAGATAGCAAATGGTGCCAATTTATGGCCTCACAAAGAGACCTGCGCTATCAGATTGCTATATAGTGAATGGATAGAGGCCAAGAATTTGGGACAGAAATTCCATCGTTCTAGTAGTCAAGAGGTAGGTCCACGAGAGGTAATCGAATGCCTTGCGTATATCCATGTCATTCACCCTCCCCATCCCAAGAATTGTGCAAAAGAGAGATGAGATCAACCGCACGACACACTTGATCCGCCACCTGTCTGTGGGGTAGGAAATCGACTTGATCAGAGTGTATACATTGGTCCAGAAAGGTCAACAATCGACTAATGTAGATTTTGGTGAACAGTTTCAAGTCGTTGATTTAAAAAAAAAAAGGCCTATAATTAGCTACATCGCTGGGATCTTCATGGGGTTTCGGGATAAACGTTATGATTGCTATGTTAGCATCAAAATCCACAGGCCCCCCCCTCTTGAATGGAATTAAAATAGTTCATTAAAGGAGTGGCCAATAGTGATTAGATTTTTTTTTTTTTTTTTTTTTTTTATAGTATAATGCATTGAAGCAGTCAGGCCCAGGAGCTTTGCTCACCAGGGCCTGTTTGATAGCCGACAAGATCTCTGTAACTATAATCGTCCTTCCTAATCTTCGGGAAATGGAGAGCAGGGCGTCGGGGGGACAATTTAGTCTACCATAATTTGTTGGCCTTGTCAGCTTGAGAGTAGAATCTGGCTTTAGACCATAGCAGATTCTTTTCAGCTCTGGTTGTGAGACATATATATTTAGTTCAAACCAGGCAGTGTCTATCTGGCTATGTAAGTCAACCTGGGGATCCTGTTTATGAGCCTTAAGTCTCCCCCCCCCCCCCCCCCCCCCCCCAGCCCGGACACCACCCCCCATTTGACTTCTCTATCACATCCAACAACGCCACCATCAAACCTGCCCCACAGGCCAGAGTACTTGGTGTCATTCTGGATTCCAACCTATCCTTCCAGCCCCAAGTCCAATCTTTAACAAACTCGTGCAGACTCCACCTCCGCAACATCGCCAAAATACGCACGTTCCTAACCCCAGAAACCACTAAACAGCTCATCCACTCCCTCATCATATCACGACTCGACTACTGCAACTCCCTCCTCACTGGCCTGCCTCGCCGCTGGCTATCCCCGCTTCAGTCGATCCTGAATACGACTGCCAGACTCATTCACCTTTCCAACCACTCCATTTCCGCAACCCCCCCCCCCCCCTCTGCCAATCCCTCCACTGGCTTCCGATTGCACAACGGATCAAATTCAAAATCATAACACTGACGTACAAAGCCGTCCACCATACTGCCCCGAACTACATCACTGACCTAATATCCAAGTACCGCCCAGCACGCACACTCCGCTCCTCACAAGACCTCCTTCTCTCTAGTTCCCTGGTCTCCTCCTCCCATGCCCACCTCCAGGACTTCTCCAGGGTGTCACCCATCCTCTGGAACTCCCTGCCCCAACCCATCAGATTATCACCTACTCTCCTCTCCTTTAGGCACACTCTGAAAACCCATCTCTTCAGGGAAGCTTACCCCACCCCCTGCTTACTTGCCGACCTCCTCCACTCTTCCTACCACTCCATCCCCCACAGCTATCTCCTCCTGTACCACTATCCCCTCCCTCCTAGATTGTAAGCTCGAAAGAGCAGGGCTCTCAATCCCCTCATGTTTTGCGTTGTATTGTTATTGTTCTGTCACATGTTCTGTCCCCCTTTGTAATGTACAGTGCTTAGCGAACTATTGGCGCTTTATAAATACTGTATAATTATAATAATATGAGGTAGGAAAATGGGTTTCTTGTATAAATACTATCTGCACTCCAATTGAGTGAAAGTAGTTAAAGGCCTTACATCTCTTAACTGGAGAATTAAGACGAAGTGTGTTTTAGGATTGAGACAGGCCTCATGATACTTGGACTAGCCATGATCATGGAAGAGAGGTCCCTTACCCTGGTGTCCTGTACTCTGCAGGCAGATGGCCAGGAGATCCCAGGTGGGTAGTAAAGGAAAGAAGAAAAAAAACAAGGAATGGGAATGCATAGAAATGATGGCCCAGAGAGGGATAGATCCTGTAATAGAGGAAAAAAATACATATAATTATACAATAGGTTAAATATGATAATAAACCTAGCACATAAGGGCGGGTAAGCTGCCTTAAGGAAAAACATGGACCCATGACAGGGTCGAAGTCATCTGAGTCCGTATCCACCATGGGTTTCGTATGTACTCTCCAGCGCCTCAGGAAATGCACAGCCAAAAGGGAAGCCAAGGGAACCAGGACAGCAACAGCCAAAAGGGAAGCCAAGGGAACCAGGACAGCGACAACCAAAGGAAATGCTTCAGGGGTGCAGCCCTCCTCAGACAGGGAGATCAGCCACTAGCTAGAGAATAAACAGGTGGCGCACACACCTAATGCATTATCCAAGGTTTATTGAAAGGTATGAAAGGTAAAAACATACAGACGAAGCATGTATCTAAAAAGCATTTGCATAATGATGGCCACAACGGCAAGCAAGGTGTTCAAACTGCCAGCTCTCAGGCATCACCAGCAAGGCTCCCATCATCCATCCACTACACATCTGCACCAGAGGCTGGTCAGTAGCCCTGAGGAGAAGGATTTGTCCCCGAAACGCATCAGCCTTTTGACGGCACTGAGTTGGAACACCTTGCTTGCCGTTGTGGCCATCATTATGCAAATCCTTTTTAGATACATGCTTCATCTGTGAGTATGGTTTTTACCTTTTCATACCTTTCAATAAACCTTGGATAATGCACTAGGTGTGTCCGCTACCTGTTTATTCTCCATATCCGCCGTGGTTAAATAAGGCAGAAGTGGAGCCAGGATAGGGTGCAAGATTCATCAAAACGGCCTGAGTTGGCTATTTTGAAACAATATGCAACCTTAAAAAACTAACAAGAAAACCGTGTACCTAATATATTCCTTGACGTACTAACATCCACTAATAGATCGATATTGCCGATGTTGCTATGCTGGTATGATATATGCTGTTGTTCCCCATAAAAAAAAAAAATTGAGTGGAACTCCGCCTCTCACGTGTGAGAGGAAAATAAACCCAGGGTATCAGCTGGGTAAGCCAAAAAATAACAAAATCAAAAACACTGCTATACAACCAATACAGATAAACTGTTCAAGGGACCCAGTAAAATAGGAAAGAAGGGGGTGACTTGCGTCACAATGGTGAGGGCCTGGAAAGTTCAGTGGCAGCATTTATGGAGGTCTAGATTGTTGGCGAGACCGGCTCCTTGTGTTTCTTGCTGGTTACCAGAGCGGAAACACAGGACAGTTTGACTCCGGTCGTTCCCTGTTGTTGGAGGATGCGGACGATTGGGAGCTTTGGGAGGCTAAAGGAGAGGTTGAGATGAGTCTCAGACGTTTGAGCAGAGCCTTGCCGTCATTAAAGATGGAGAAGGAATAAGATTTCCTTTGGTATGAGAACGTTGGCTGAAATGGAAATGACCAGCGGTATTTGATCGCCTTATTTTGAAGTGGGAGCAGAAGAGATATAATGGAGTTGCGCTTCTGCACTGTTGCTGGGGAAATGTCCACAAAAATATGAATGTCGTGGCCTAGTAGTTGAATCAAGGCGAGCTCTTGGGCCTTCTTCATAACTTGCTCCTTTACTTGGTAATAATGAGGTTTACCAATGATGTTCCTAGGTGGACTATCAGGACTCCAGGCGGTGAGAGCTCTGTGAGCCCTGTCAAATTCAAGCTTATGGGTGGGCCAGTCCGGTAGGAGGAACTCGAGGAGCCCCGTTATGTAGAAATTGTAGCGGCACAATCTGTTCTCTAGAGTATCTATTTTCAAGTTGTATCTGAAGGTCACTAATGTAATCTGTGTTCTGGTTCATTCTGTGGACAGTTGCGTTCAATTTTGACTCAATCGTATTAATGCAATCTCACAGATCTCTAAATTCTTGCTCCAGTTCCACTGTAATCTTATTGCTGGCTTTTTCTAGCCCTTACTCTAATAAGGCAGGGAAGCGGGCCAGGGTGATGGGGTTACCAGAATATTTGGCAGGAGGGGCCCAGTGTATCATGGGAGTCCCTGGCTGATCAGAATCTTCCCCCATTGCCCTGTCCATCGCTGAGCCCTCAGAACGGAGATTCATCTCCCTGATATTCTCCTGTGAAAGGTGTCGGAGGGGTTCAGGAGTGGGGCTGCACTCACCCAGGTATGAATCGAGCTCAGGAGACTGGCCTGATGAGGCAGACACGGCTGGAGATGAGAGAGCACCCTAGGCTGCAGCCTCCATATTGCCGAGCGAAGGTAGGTCTAAGTTCTGCCCCTTGTAGCGGCAGCGCCGCGTCTTTCGGCTTTCCTTTGGCCATGGGGGGGTAGGTGGCCCCATTTCCTGACGAGCACCCAATTGGTGCTAGTCACACTGCAAGGTCTCTCTCCTCCCTGCTAGAAACTGGGTGTGGTGTTGGAGACTGGCAGGGAAGTAAGTAGGAGATAAAAAAAACGGCACAATGTTAAAAATATTAAAAGTTTAAGTCACCATAAATACGGTTTAACAAAGAAAAAAAATAACCAAAACCATATTTAAATCTGAGGTGCTTTTAGGAATGTCTGGGGGTTTTTAAACACTAAAGGGGCTTTATGGTGACTTAAATGGCACAATGTTAACATTAAAAGTTTCTCCGGAGTGCTCATGCGCGGGCGGCCGGTTTACATGTCCCGGCACTAGCTCCGCACACCCCCGGCGGCAACAGCGGCCCATTCACGGGCACCGAGCCTCCACTGCTCCCGGGACTCTCCTCGAACCTAAACCGGGCCCCGGAATCATGCCAGGGCGGATGGCGGGGAGGAGCCGCAGCAGCTCTCGATCCCTGTGGGGAGCAGGGGATCCAAGATGGCGCTTGGCGTCCACGGCACCTGCCACCTCCTCTGCTTCCAATAAGTCAGCACCTCTCCCTCAGAGGGCGAAATCAGGCCCTACCCCCATTACTGGCCAAGACCGGACAGCAGCAGCTTCACCATCTTGGGTGAGTGACTCTCCACGGCCCCTCCAGTCACCTTCCAGCCCTGCACTGCCTGAGTCCCAGGCTTTCGGCCTGTTCACTGGGCTGCGATTCCCATGCCTCTTCCCCATTGGATAGTGAGATGGCGGACATCTTTTTTAGCCAGAATAGTGTCCCGAAACCTGAAACTGACAGCCCTGCTCATTCACCAGCAATCCTTCCAAGTCCACCACAATACTCAGGTGATGCAACCCTAATAGCTTGGTTCGCTGATTTACTGCAACGTGAACTAGATAGAGCTACAACAAAATTTGCGGCTTACCTTAAACAGGATTTTCAGGAATTGGGCCAGCGCCTGGACAGTATCGAGTCTAAAGTTGATGCGACAGTCCATAGTGTATCCCAAAATTCTAATGATTACCGACTTGCAAGATCGCTTGGAGGAAGCTTATTCGAAAATTGATGATTTGGAAAATCGGGCTAGGCGCTATAATTTCCGCCTAGCCTGGGCTCCCTGAGTCAGTTAAAGAGCTCACTAGCTGCGGACAAACCCTCATGCGGTCTGCATTACCCCATATCGATGATCTTCATACAGAAATTGATCGCATACATAGAGCATTGATCTCCCCCCCCCCCCGACAAGGTGGGCCTCCTAGGGATATCATCGTAAAGCCACACTTTTTTTCAGGTCAAGGAAGCTGTTATGAAGTATAGTAGGGAGACTCCGGATTTGGAGTTTGCGGGACCTAAGATACAAATTTTTGCTGAAGTCTCTCCGACCACTATCCAGAAATGGCGATCTCTTAAGCCACTACTTTCCCACTTAGTACAGAAGAATATCCGGTATCGGTGCGCTTTCCTTTTTCGCCTGCAATTCAATTTCAGTGGAAAACCTTACGGATTCTCTAAATTCCAGGATGGTGAAGAACTGTTACTTCAACTGGACATTATCTCCCATAGTCCTACATCCCGTTCCCCAGCAAGATCGGCTTCTTGACCTCACCAAAATCACCCAGAAAGACTTCTTGAGGTTAACATGTCATTTTGTGGGTTTTCTTATGTGATTTCTTGACGTGGTGGTTCCTCGGGAATATTGGCCACAACTGCTCGGGTGAGGGGGGGGGGACCATAAGGTTACATCAGATCCATCAGCTGATTACAATATCAGAGGGCTTGGTTATTTTTCCTTTACTGCTATTTGATATGTTAATAATGGGTTATTCTTTTTGGTGCCGGGGAGTGTCTATGGGCCCTCCTCGATTGGAAGACTCTTCACTGAGTTATCTCTGGGTAGATCCATTCCTTTGCAGGGCTATAGCCCTGATACTACCGGTATATAGTTTGAATTGCTTATATTATGTTATTATGTAGATTACCATTACTCGACACGAGGATTTTTATATTCTGAATGTTTTTTTTTTTTTTTTTTTTTTTTAACTCCTCTCCTTTTTTCGATGCTTGGAGAGAAGCTAACCCAACTTCTCAGGATTATTCCCATTATTCTAGGGCTCATAATTGTTGTTCCTGCATCGACCATGTTACACACTCAACTCCCCAGACTGCTCACTGCTAAAATCCTTTCCATGCCTTGGTCTGACCACAACTCGATTTTTCTATAACATTGTCTGTCATTCTGGACTCTTGGCAAGACTGCTTATTACTGGTGCCTTAACAAATCTATTTTGGGTAACGCCTCATATTGTCAGGACATCTCACATCTACAAACGTACTTTGAACTCAAAGCAGATGATAGGAACCTGGCTATTAATTGGGCAAGCCCATAAGGCCTCGGTTAGGGGGTTTATTATTCAACTCTCCTCACGACTTAAAAAGAAAAAGCCCGAAATGACCTACTCTCCACTAAAACTCAAATATGTACTGACCTGGTGGCCCAGCATATGCGAAATCCCAGTCTGGATCCGCTGATTAAACTCGATCATGCCCGATTGGAACTTAATCTGTCTTAATACCACTGCTGACAAAGGGCTACGATGGTCTAACCATAAATTCTTCACTTGGAGGGATAGACCAGGCACTTTATTGGCACGCAAGTTGACCCCTACACACTCTCAAACAGCTCTCCCTAAACGCAGACTGAATAACGGCACTTTTATCTCAAGATCCAAGTAAGATTCTCCAAAAAATGTCATTCTTTTTACACTGACCTATATTGCTCGCCTGAGGGGGATGTTTCTTCATCTCCCGACACCTTCTTGAGCTCTGTTGCTCTTCCCTCCCTTCTTGAGGCCCATAGGGAGTCGATGGAAAGGGCTATCTCGTGTGAGGAGTTAAGGAGTGCCTTGAAAACTCTTGCCCCTCATAAATCCCCAGGACCAGATGGTCTTTCTTATAACTATTATAAAGTTTTCCCCGATATCCTGATTCCACATATGGCCCATTATTTTAATTATTTATGGGATGGGGGACTTGTGCCTCCTGATGAAAACAAGGCATTCATAAGTGTTATTCCCAAACCCCACAAGGATGCTACTATAGTCTCTAATTATTGACCTATCTCCTTAATTGTGATCTAAAGATTCTTACTAAAATCCTGGCTTTACGACTCCACAAATTTTTGGCCCTTTTTATATTCATGATGATCAGTCAGGATTCATCAGCGGTCGACAAACATCAGACCAAATTCGTCGGACTTCGGCCCTGCTGTCAGCTCTACAATCCAATTGGGACAAATCCTCACAGAGGGAAGTCTTATTGTTATCACTAGAGATTCATAAAGCATTCGACAGTTTATCTTGGGACTACTTATTTGACATGTTGGGTAGGTTAGGGTTTGACCCTTGTTTCACGACATTAATGCGGGCCCTATATTCTAACCCTTCAGCTCAAGTCTCCATTCGCAGATACAAGTTAGCCTTCCTTTCGATAGAGCGAGGTACTAGACAGGGATGCCCTCTTTCTCCACTACTATTTGCTTTGGCAATGGAACCACTTGCGATTGCCATCTGCTCTGATCCCACCATCTCGGGCATCCGCTGCGGTCAACGAGACCATAAGTGTGACTTATTTACTGATGTCCTTATGTATATATCTAATCCTCGAACATCTTTACCTGGTCTCCTCCACCTGTTTCCTCGTTTTTCTGAGGCCTCTAGTCTTACGCTTAATTCCTCTAAAACCCTTGCTTTAAATATCTCTCTACCTGACTTGGAGGTTTATTACCTCCAGGACAATTTTGATTTCCAGTGGGCTTCTCGTTCTCTTCCTGTCAAATCTGACTTCCTAGACTGGGAGGATCTTCCACTATCCTGGTTTGGTAGAATTAGCTCTATTAAGATGACCTTTTTACCAAGACTATTGTACTACTTTAGGATGTTACCGATCATGGTTCCCAAACGGAAATTGTTACTATTACAAGCAGCAGTCTCTAGATTTATCTGGAAAGGAAAACGTCCTAGGGTTAACAAGTCAACTCTATTTTCGCTAAAAAAAAAAAAAAAAAAACATGGCGGATTGGGACTTCCTAATCTCTTGATCTATTTTCAGGAGGCTCAAGTAGCACAGTTATCTTGCACTACCGCCAGGGGTTATGTCCCCAGTGGGTTGGCATCGAGGACTTATCTTGCCACCCTTACGCTATTGGTGCTCTCATGTGGCTCCCCAGTCCATTGTGTGCTCCTATCCTATGTCCTACATTGTCTTATTCGTTAACGGTATGGGATAGATGGCGGGCTCACAAACCTTTCTGCTCCCCACATACCCCATTAGCTCCAGTTTTTTTGTAATCCCTAGTTTTTATTCCTGGCTTATCACCATCTGTATTCCAATGGTGGCTGAATAAGGGTTTACTGCGTATTGGAGATTTCCTGGACGGACTTTGTCCTCGTTCTCTCCAGTGCTTTTTGACAAAGTATCAGATGCCTTCCAGTGAATTGTTTCGCTACCATCAACTTTTATCTTTTGTCACTAGTAAACTCAATTACTCGTAGAACCTTGCACACTCACTCCTTTAGAGGTCTCCTGTGGGGCAACTGGGATGATGAAGGGTCGTTTGTCCATTATCTATGCTTCCCTTGTTGATCCACTCACTAAATTATCTTCTGACTCAATGGGAAAGGGATTTGAATAGCTCACTGGACCTGGACACTTGGTGGAATGCGGCCCATACTCTATCAAAGATTTCGATTAATACTGCTCTTATCGAATCCAATTACAAAACACTAC
This sequence comes from Staurois parvus, assembly GCF_062004578.1. Lineage (NCBI taxonomy): Eukaryota > Metazoa > Chordata > Amphibia > Anura > Ranidae > Staurois > Staurois parvus. The sequence continues at coordinate 12,911,789 of NW_028317813.1, forward strand.
TTTGTTGGTATCTAGTTCCTACACGCCTTGCTAAAATGTATCCATCAGTATCACCTAATTGCTTTGGACACTGCAGACAAGAGGGCACTGTGCTCCATATCTGTTGGAAATGTCTGTTAGTGAATAGATTTTGGATCCGAATATTTAACTTCATTTATTCGGTAACAGGAATTAATATTCGTAGATCACCGGAAGTGGCTTTATTTCATTTGCTGCCCGCTGACATTCCCAAAAAATCAACTAAATTAATTCTTTACCTCTTACTGGCGGCATGTATTACCATAGCTAGATGTTGGAGACCATCATTAATTCCGATAGACGTGGTTAAACAAACTTAATTGGATAATGATAAACTTTAAACATACAAACATTGTCAGTAATGATACTTCTAAATTTGAGGTGATGTGGGAACCATGGATCAGATATCTCTATTACTTAATAGTACTACAGCTGACCCCTCGCTCTCCTTTTTTTTTTTTTTTCCCCCTCCCCTTCTCCCCCCTTCTTTTCTGACTTATCCTAGATCTTTTCTTTCTATTTTTTTTTTTTTTTTTTTTTTTTCTATTTTTAATCCTTTTTCTTCTTTTTTGATTTTCTTATTGTTGGTAAATATCTATATGGAACTGCCTATGTTTACTGACTGATGGAACATTTGATACCCTGTGGGGATGGTGTTTCCTGTTTACAACATAATCGACTGTTTTTTTCACATGCCTATATATTTTATGAATGTTTATTCACCCCATCTCACCAATTAGATGGGCAATGTTTCTATTGCTGTGTATACCAATTTTTCAGTAAAAAAAATATTGAAAGATAAAAGTTTGTCTCCTACTTACCTCCCTGCCCATCTCCAAAACTGCACCCAGTTACTAGCAGAGAAGGGAGAGACCCTGCAGTGTGACTAGCACCAATTGGGTGCTTGTCAGGAAGGGGAGTGTCGGGATCTCTTAATGCTAGATGCCAGGTGCGGTGTTGGAGACCGGCATGGAGGAGAGTAGGAGATACATTTTTTTAATCTTCAGTGTCTGCTGAGTAAGTAAATGAGGCGCCGGCCTCAATGAGAAGAGGAAAAAAAAATTATCGGGGCAAGTAGTTTTTTAAAAGATTTCTACACCCCTGCCTTCAGTCTGAGCAATGCTCTGTGGATACTGTCTAATCTGTGAGAGATGGGCTCCTAGTTTAGTTTTTATAATCACTGGTATACAATCCAGTAGGCCTGCATCATATTTACTGGAGGCCCATAAATCTGTGGGAATCACTTCAATTCTGGTGGAAAAGGCAGAGTGGAGTCTTGAATTAAAAATACTCCACAGTTAGAATTTGAAACTTCTCCTGGCAAACTGACAATTTGTACTGCTGTAGGGGTGTAATGTGTATTTGCTAAATTTTGGTCCAGAATGTCAGCTCCTAAGAGATTAGTAGGTTAATTTTGTTTTCTAACATAAACGTTGCTGCTCTGTTGCTACTATAAGGATACAACACCCTACTTGCATATAGGGGCCCCACAGATGTCTGTGTACTTCAATGCCCTATGGGCTAACAAAATGTTTCCCTCCTGCCCAGTGACTTAATCATAAATAGGGACACCACCATATACAGGTGAAACTCAAAAAATTAGAATATCGTGCAAAAGTTCATTTATTTCAGTAATGCAACTTAAAAGGTGAAACGAATATATGAGAGAGACTCATTACATACAAAGCAAGATAGTGCAAGCCATGATTTGTCATAATTGTGATGATTATGGCTTACAGCTCATGAAAACCCCAAATCCACAATCTCAGGAAATTAGAATATTACATGCAATCAATAAAACAAGGATTGTACATAGAACAATATCAGACCTCTGAAAAGTATAAGCATGCACATGTTCTCCGTACTTGGTTTGGGCCCCTTTTGCAGCAATGACTGCCTCAATGCGGCGTGGCATGGAAGCTATCAGCCTGTGGCACTGCTGAGGTGTTATGGAAGACCAGGATGCTTCAATAGCGGCCTTCAGCTCTTCTGCATTGTTTGGTCTCATGTCTCTCATCTTTCTCTTGGTAATACCCCTTTGATTCTCTATGGGGTTCAGGTCAGGCGAGTTTGGTGGCCAATCAAGCACAGTAATCCCACGGTCATTGAACCAGGTTTTGGTGCTTTTGGCTTTTGTGTGGGCAGGTGCCAAGTCCTGCTGGAAAATGAAGTCTGCATCCCCATAAAGCTCGTCTGCGGAAGGAAGCATGAAGTGCTCCAAAATCTCCTGGTAGACGGCTGCGTTGACCCTGGACTTAATGAAGCACAGTGGACCAACACCAGCAGATGACATGGCTCCCCAAATCAACACAGACTGTGGAAACTTCACACTGGACTTCAAGCATCTTGCAGTGTGTGCCTCTCCATTCTTCCTCCATACTCTGGGTCCTTGGTTTCCAAATGAGATGCAAAAGTTGCTCTCATCAGAAAAGAGGACTTTGGATCACTGAGCAACAGACCAGGTCTGTTTTTCTTTAGCCCAGGTAAGATGCTTCTGATGTTGTCTGTTGTTCAGGAGCGGCTTGACAAGAGGATTACGACATTTGAAGCCCATGTCCAGGATCCGTCTGTGTGTGATGGCTCTTGATGCACTGACTCCAGCCTCAGTCCACTCCTTGTGAAAGTCACCAACACTTTTGAATGGCATTTTCCTGACAATCCTCTCCAGGCTGCGGTCATCCCTGCTGCTTGTGCACCTTTTTCTTCCACACTTTTCCCTTCCACATAACTTTCTATTAATGTGCTTTGATACAGCACTTTGGGAACATCCAAATTCTTTTGCAATTCCCTTTTGAGGCTTTCCCTCCTTATGGAGGGTGTCAGTGATTGTTTTCTGCACAACTGTCAGGTCAGCAGTCTTTCCCATGATGGTGATTCCTACTGAACCAAACTGAGAGACCATTTAAAGGCTCAGGAAACCTTTGCAGGTGTTATGGCTTAATTATCTGATTAGAGTGGGACACTTTGAGCCTAGAATATTGCACCTTTTCACAATATTCTAATTTTATGAGCTTGTGGATTTGGGGCTTTCATGAGCTGTAAGCCATAATCATCACAATCATGACAAATCACGGCTTGGACTATCTTGTTTTGCATGTAATGAGTCTATCTCATATATTCGTTTCACCTTTTAAGTTGCATTACTGAAATAAATGAACTTTTGCACAATATTCTAGTTTTTCGAGTTTCACCTGTATATGCTCTGCGTGCTCAAACAACAAATGTGCTAAGAAATCAATAAATGCAAATGTAACAATATACCATCAGACTATATGTACAGTGTGTAATATTTTTTTTTGCGCATACAAGTGCACTGTACATATAGTCTGATGGTATTGCATGAGATATCTATATATGTGTGTGTGTGTGTGTGTGTGTGTGTGTGTGTGTGTGTGTGTGTGTCCCAATCAGTGTGCAAACATATAAAAGTTCCAATGTGAAAAAATTTGCATCCAATGTGAATACTAAGTGATACAATGGTTAATCTTCTTATCCATGAAAATCCTCTGTATTTAGTGCTCCCCCTCCAGAGCCCCACTCACCACAAATAACTGACCACCTTAAATGGTAGGTCAAATAGCTCATTGGATGTTGCAGTACTCTCCTGCAGCAAGTTTGCCATCTGTATAATCTTGATACCTCTATCCACTGGTAACAGACTCCATATGTGAAAACACCTCCAGATTAATCCTATAGAAAAGAGTGGACCAAAATCCCTCCTGAGATGTGTGCAAACCTGGTAACGAACTACAAAAACGGACTCCATACAGTAAGGAACAGAAGTATTTGAACACCCTGTGATTTTGCAAGCTCTCCCACTTAGGAATCATGGAGGGGTCTTAAATTCACATTGTAGGTGCATTCCCACTCTGAGAGACAGAATTAAAAAAAAAAAAATTCAGGTAATCACATTGTATGATTTTTAAAGAATTTGTCTTGCACTGCTGAACATAAGTATTTGAACACCTAAACGGTAAGAATTCTGGCTTTGAAAGACCTGTTACTGTGCCTTTTTAAAAAGTCCACCTCTACTCCACTCATTAATCTAACTTAGTAGCGCCTGTCTGAGCTCTTTAAAGACAGAACCTCCACAAGGCTGGAAAGGGCTACAGGGCAATTGCCAAGCAGCTTGGTGAAAATAGATCAACTGTTGGAGCAATTGTTAGAAAATGGAAGAGGCTAAAGACGATTGTCGGTCTCCCTCGGACTGAGGTTACATGCAAGATCTCACCTCGTGGGGTATCACTGATAAGAAAGGTGAGGAATCAGCCCAGAACTACAAGGGAGAAGAGCTGGTCAATGACATGAAGAGAGCTGGGACCACAGTTTCAAAGGTCACTGTCGGTAGAACACTACGCCGTCATGGTTTGAAATCATGCATTGTACGGAAGGTTCCCCTGCTCAAGTCATCACATGTCCAGGCCCGTCTGAAGTTTTCCAATGACCATCTGGATGATCCAGAGGAGGCATGGGAGAAAGTCATGTGGTCAGATGAGACCAAAGTAGACCTTTTTGGTCTAAACTTCACTCGTCGTGTTTGGAGGAAAAAGGATGAGTTGCATCCCAAGAACACCATCCCTACTGTGAAGCATGGGGGTGGTAACATCATGCTTTGGGGGTGCTTTTCTGTGAAGGGGACAGGACGACTGCACTGTATTAAGGAGAGGATGAATGGGGCCATTTATTGTGCGATTTTGAGCAACAACCTCCTTCCCTCAGTCAGAGCATTGAAGATGGGTCGTTGCTGGGTCTTCCAACATGACAACGACCTGAAGCACACAGCCAGGGTAACCAAGGAGTGGCTCCGTAAGAAGCATATCAAGGTTCTGGAGTGGCCTAGACAGTGTCCAGACCTAAATCCAATAGAACATCTTTGGAGGGAGCTGAAACTCCGTTTTGCTCAGCGACAGCCCTGAAAACTGACAGATCTAGAGGAGCTCTGTGTGGAGGAGTGGGCCAAAATCCCTGTTGCAGTGTGTGCAAACCTGGTCAAGAACTACAGGAAACGTTTGACCTCTGTAATTGCAAACAAAGGCTTCTGTACCAAATATTAACACTGATTTTCTCAGGTGTTCAAATACTGATGTTCAGCAGTGCAAGACAAATTCTTTAAAAATCATACAATGTGATTATTTGAAATTTTTTTTTTTTTTTTTTTTAAATTCTGTCGCTGAGTGGGAATGCACCTACAATGTGAATTTCAGACCCCTCCATGATTTCTAAGTGGGAGAGCTTGCAAAATTGCAGGGTGTTCAAATACTTCTTTTCCTCGCTGTATGTGAAAACTCCTCCAGAACATCCACAGTACTGCTCCACCACCATAAAAACCTCAAAGGAAAACTACAATTCCACATCGAGCAACAGATTAGTGAGTGATGCTGTCACTCCCTCAGGTGGGCGGTGCGACGATCGCGGCGTCAGACCCCAGCCCTTCTCACCAAACTCGTGACCGAAGGACTAGCCAATCTAAAACCGTGTTGTCATGTGCGTAACAATGCCACACCCAGCTGCACCCTGCACAAAGATTTTCCAGGTCACTGGACCACAATCAATGTAGCGGCAGCCTGGGAGCGATTGTTGCTGGGTCAGGTTGATTACACAATTAACCCTTCACACTGCTACCACCTCCTTTTGGTACAGAGAAAGAGGAAACTCTGCAATATCAGCAATACACTGATGATTGGATAATCGTCTGTATACCACTGTCACCGCAGACAGGTTATACAGAGGGTTAAACCCACACAGTAGCACTCTTCAGCTGCAGGAATTCGTAGTTTGCATTAAAGAGTGTTAGAACAGTTCAACACTTTCAGAAAGTAAGATTTATTACTAAAAGGTCAAAAGGGTGCAATAAAAATATTTACAGAAAAAGATGTAGTGTATATATATCTATCTATATATTATACAGAGAACAATAGCACAGCAAAGAGATAACAGAAGTTAGAGGGTTAAAGTACTTGCCAGTCAGCCTTGGTTAAGCAGATCAGGTTTCAGAGCAAAGGATTTATCTCCCACTGTCAGTTTCGATGTTAAAACAGAAGAATCTTCTCTTTAGCTTAGCTTTTCTAGTATCTCCACAGGGTGTCTCCCTGGAGCAGTAAACCAATCGTTTCCTTTGGGGAGGGAGGTGTAGGTGGAGCCCTAAGTTATGACCAGAAACTCTCATAGCTTCTATTATGATTCATAACTTATTCTCTGGGCATGTGGCAGCCTGGCCACTAGTAGATTAATACTGAGCCGCATCTGAGGAACGGTTACAGATGAAACATGTCATTTACACTTGAATGGTTCAGGAGATGTAATTTTCTGCTCTCCTATATACGCCAGCTAGGGGGTGTAAAATATCTGGAAACTTGTATTAAAATTGAATATATGCCTGGTTTTTATGTAAGTCTCTCATATTCCAAGATATGAAATCATAGGGGAAAATGGATGTTGAATGTGTCTTGTTTATGGCTTCTCTGGAATGTCTTTGAATATAAGGATATAACACCCTACTTGCATATAGGGGCCCCACAGATGTCTCGGTTTAAGCTTTTACAATCCCTTTCCAGGCAAGCGTTTTAGACGGGGGGGGGGCACCTAGCTAGTGAAGTTTTATAGCCAGGACGCCCTCCCACTGAGTTTGTTGCCTGTGATCTCTACAAACACACACCGACCACATGTCACTCAACAGAAGGAAGGGGGATGATTGGAGGAGGAAGCCTGCTTTGGGAGTGAGAGATGGTACAACATGGAAGATTCTTATTAAGATGGAGGACTGCGTCCATCTCTGTGTGCACAATTGCTACAGGCGGTGCCGTAGACCCGTGCTCTTGGAAGTGTCCCGATGCGGTTTGCTCGGTATGGGATTGTAGTTTTCCTTTTGATGTTTTTACGGTGGTGGAGTGCTGTGGATGTTCTGGAAGAGTTTTCACAAGCAATTGATCTGGAGGTGTTTTCACATATGGAGTCCGTTTTTGTAGTTGGTTACCAGGTTTGCACACATCTCAGGAGGGATTTTGGTCTACTCTTTTCTATAGGATTAAGGTCTGGAGAGTGGCTAGGCCACTTCTTGACCTTTTAATGTGTTTATTCTTAAACCACTCCTTTGTTGCCTTAGTGCAGGGGTGTCAAACTGGTGACCCTCCAGCTGTTCGGAAACTAAAAGTCCCATCATGGGTTTATCTTTGTGAGTCATGCTTGTAACTGTCAATCTTGCAATGCTTCATGGGACTTGTAGTTTGGCAACAGTTGGAGGGCCGCCAGTTTGACACCTGTGCCTTAGTTTTAGGTCATTGTCATCCTGGAAGGATCCATCCACGGCCCATCTTCAGTTTTCTGGCTGAGGGAAGAAGGTTCTCATCCAATATGTCACAATACGTGGCCCTGTTAATTTGCCCCACAATGCGGCAAAGTCAGCCTGTAACTTTTTAGCAGAGAAACTGCCCCAAAGCATATTGTTTCCACCCCCTTGCTTGACTGTAGGGATGGTGTTCTTAGGGTCATAGTCAGCAATTTTCTTCCTCCAAACACAGCAAGTCGAGGTAATGCCAAAGAGCTCAATTTTGGTCTCATGTGACCACAGCACATTCTCCCAATCCTTCTCTGAATCATATAGATGTTCATTGGCAAACTTCAGATGGGCCTGTACAGGTGCCTTCTTGAGGGGGAAGCTTGTGGACTCTGCAGGATTTCAATCCATGGCAGCATATTGTGTTACCAATGGTTTGTTTGGTGACTGTGGTCCCAACTGCCTTGAGATTGCCTTCTTTCCATCTGCTAATTAAGGGGAGGGGTTAATTGGTCACAGGTGTTACAGGTACTGTATAACTTGCTGTAGATCTCACTCTGAGCTTGCTCTATCTTGAGCGTGCCTGTATTTTACTTGCTGGACCTCTGACTAAGTGGACATTTGATAAGTGGAGTTTAAAAAAAAAAAAAAAAAAACTGGAATGGAAAACGAGATTATAATAGGAGTCTACTAACCTGTAAGTGACAACTGCTATTTCCTATTAATATTGTAACTGGGATAATGAGTGCTAGCAGGGTGGAACGTTTTGTGCAGTGCACAGTGTGCCACATGTATGCAACAATGGAGCAACAGCTCCAGGATGGATACCGTTGCAACAATTGTGAGCGGGTTGCCCTTCTGGAAACTCATGTTAGAGATCTGGAGGAGCAAGATGGAGCACTGGGCAGAACCAACAACCTTGAAAGGGGTCTTCTGCTCCCTGAGTTAGGTAGCTAATGGGATTGATGTGGAAGGGCTAATCAGGATTATTAGGCAGCAAGATGGGTTATTTTAACGAGAGGGAGTGGTAGGGGCTCACAGAAAAGGAAGGCTGGCCCTGGGTTTGTGCACCCAAACAGATTTGCCAAGTTGGGTGAAGATGTGGGGGTGGCAAGCTCGGGGGGGGGGGGGGGACGCTGGATGTCACTGCTATCCCTAACAGCCAGGAGGGCAGACCATCTGGGAGGGGTGGTGAGGGTAGTGCAGGAAGGCCCAGACAGATGGTGGTGGTAGTAGGGGGGTGATTCTATAACCAGAGGGACTGATAGAATAATTTGTCACAAGGATCGCCTCAACCAAATGGTTTTTTGTCTCCCTGGTGCCAGGGTTCGGCATGTGGTGGACTGGGTTGATAAATTACTGGGAGGGGCTCGGCATGACCCAGCTGTCTTGGTCCATGTTGGAACCAATGACCGAATACATGGAAGGTGGAGGCTCTTTAAGAATCAATTTAAATAACTTGGGCTTCAAGTTGAAGGGAAGGACCTCCAAGGTGATATTCTCTGAAATATTACCTGTGCCATGCGCAACTCAGGAAAGACAGGGAGATTAGCAAACTCAATGCATGGCTAAAGAACTGGTGTAAGAGGGAATGATTTGGGTTTCTATAGCACTGGGCTGACTTTTCATTGGGGTGCAACCTATATGCTAGAGATGGTTTGCACCTAAATGGAAGGGGGTCTGCTGTGCTGGGGGAGAGGTTTTTGGAAAGGCTGGATGAGTATTTAAACTAGGATCGAGGGGGAAGGGAGAATTCGATTATAATGGGGTAGACAGATCAGACAGGGGTCAGTACTTATTGGTGGGTGGAATGGGCAAAGATGGGGCAGGGCTATGGCAGATAAGAAGGTTCCCATGTTAACAAGTGGAATTGGTACCATTTGTATGAAAATAAAAAATATGCAAAATACGTGTGCACAAGGTGTCGATACATTAAAGTGTTTCTTCACCAATGCCAGTAGTCTGCCAAGCAAAATAGGTGAGTTGTAAGCTTTGGTGCATGAACAGAACTATGATATAATTGGTATTGCTCAATCTTTGCTTCATTCTTCACATGACTGGGCCATTAATATTCCTGGCTATGTTCTCTTCGGAGACAGGGTAAATAGGAAAGGTGGTGTCTGTCGCTATGTGAGAAGTGGTCTCAGAGCGAGTGTGAAAGAGGACCTAGTTGATGGAGAGTGTGATGAAGCTGAAGCATTATGAGTGGAACTGCACATGGGGGTGCGTACTACAAAGGCAATCGTTGGAGTTTGGTATAGGCCTCCCAGTGTTAATGAGGAGATGGAGACTCCGCTCCTTGCACAGATCAAAAGGGCTGGGACAGTGATAATAATGGGGGATTTTAACTACCCGGAAATTGTCTGGAGTAATGGTACTGCAGGGACAGGTAAAGGGCAAACATTTTTAAACCTATTACAGGCCAATTTTATGGTACAGTTCATAGAGGCCCCAACTAGGAATGATGCTCTGCTGGTCCTGGTAATCTCAAACCATGTAGAGCTTATTACGAATGTCCATATAAAAGAACATCTGGGTAGCAGTGACCATAACCTGATCTAATTTATTGTTGGCTGTAAACAGCAAGCACATGTAGGAAAAATTAAAAATGCTCAATTTTAAGTGAGCTAATTTTCCAAGGCTGAGAGCTGCTCGAAGACTGGGAGGGAATATTGGCATCAATGAACACAACACAGAAATGGGACTTCTTCAAAGACTGTATGTGAACACACTCCAAAATATATTCCCATGGGTAACAAGTTTAAAAGTCTAAAAATCAAACCTTATGGTCAAAGTTAAAAAAGCTATAGATAATAAGAAGAGATTTTCGTATATATAAAAATGAAGGAACACTATTATCGTTTAAACATTACAAGCAATATAACAGAATGTGTGCAAAAACTAAATCAAGGCTGCAAAAATTTAAAACTAACAGATTGCAAAAGATAGCAGGACCAACCCCCAAAAATCCTACAAATATATTAATAGTAAAAAGGTCCAGTCCGAGCATGTAGGCCCTTTACAAAATAATCTAGAGTGGGTGACTGGGGACAAAGATGTTTAATAAATACCTTCTTCAGCTCTGTGTATACAAAGGACCATGGGGGAGCTCTTGTCCATAATGGGCATGGTATTGACACAGCTCCAGATGATCCACCTTGGCTCACAATTGATATGATTCATAACTATTTAGACAGAATAAAGGTTAATAAAGCACCTGGACCGTACAGCATACACCCACGGGTCCTTAAAGAATTGAGCTCTGTCATTTCAAGGTCATTGTTTCTAATTTTTAGGGACTCTTTAATGACTGGCATAGTACCACTGGATTGGCGTAAGGCCGATGTGGTGCCAATATTTAAAAAGGGTTCAAAATCTTTACCAAGTAATTATAGACCTGTTAGTTTAACTTCTATAGTTGGGAAGATCCTGGAGAGTTTAATAAAAGACCACATAGATGAGTTCTTGCTGGGAAAAAAATATTTTAAGCAACAGACAACATGGATTCATGAAAGACAGAAGTTGTCAAACAAATCTGATTTCTTTTTATGAGGAGGTGAGCAAAACCTTTGGACAAGAGGGGTGGACGTGGTATACTTGTATTTTGCAAAAGAGTTTGACACAGTTCCCCACACACGGCTAATGTGTAAGGTAAAGCCTACAGGCTTGGAAAAAATGTGTATGTAAATGGATAGAAAACTGTCTGAAAGATTGTATTCAAAGAGTAGTGGTTAATGATTCATACTTTGAATGGTCTAGGGTTGTCACTGGTGTATCCCAAGGTTGTGTTGGGACCCTTACTTTTTAATATATTTATATACGATAAATGGTCTGGGATTAAAATTCCCATTTCAGCATTTGCAGGTGACACCAAGCAGTGATGTGGAACAACGTCCTTATAGGATGTCTTCAACTTACAAGCTGACCTCAATGCACTGTTTAATTGGGCAACTATGTGGCAAATTAGGTTTAATGTTGATAAATGTAAGGTTAAGCACTTGGGGGTAAGAATATGCATGCATCATACATACTGGGGGGGGTACAACTGGGGGAATCAATGGTGGAGAAGGATCTGGGGGTTCTGGTAGATCATAAGCTTAATAAATGCAATGCCAAGCTGCGGTTTCTAAAGCGAGCAAAATCCTCTCTTGTATTAAGAGGTATAGACTCCAGAGAGAGAGATATCATATTACCCCTGTACAAATCATTAGTAAGACCTCATCTGGAATATGCAGTACAATTTTGGACACCAATTCACAAAGAACACTGGAGAACTGGAGAAAGTACAGAGAAGGACAACCAAACTGATAAAAAGGCATTGATGAGCTCAGCTATGAGGAAAGATATTAGAGGAACTGAATTTATTCTCTCTTGAGAAGAGGAGATTAAGGGAGGATATGATCAACATGTATAAATACATCAGTGGTTCATATAGTGAACTCGGTGTAGAGCTATTCACCCTGAGGTCATCACAGAAGACAAAGGGGGGCACTCTTTACGTCTGGAGGAAAAGAAATTTAATCTCCAAACACAGAAAGGTTTCTCCACAGTAAGAGCTGTGAAAATGTGGAATAGACTCCCTCAAGAGTTGGTTCTGGCAGGCTCAGTGGATTGCTTTAATAAAGGCCTGGATTCTTTCTTAGTGACCAGTTATATTCTGTGTATCCAACATTTATAGGTAAAGTTGATCCAGGGAATATCCGATGTGCCTCTCGGTGGATCAGGAAATAATTTTTTTCCACTGCATGAGCAAATTGGATTATCCATTGCTGTTTTTTTTTTTTTTGTTTTTTTTTGCCTTCCTTTGGTTGCACTTTTCTCATGATAATCTTTACCCCATTAAGGCACAAACCTGCATGGAGCTCCAGACCGAGGGTGATTTGTATTCTTTTTGGTTCTTTTGTATTTCTTCCATTTGCGAATAATTGCTCCAAGAGTTGTCTCCTTTTTCACCAAACTTGCTGATGATCTGGTAGCCCATTCCAGCCTTGTGCAGGTCTACAATCCTGTCCATGACATCCTTTGACAGGATGGCGAGGTTTGAAAGGAAGAGAGATTCTGTAAACAGGTGTCTTGTATACACACAAGTTGTCATTAGGAGCACCTTTTTAACTTGACGGGACTAATCTGTGTACCACGTGAGCACATAGCCTCTGGGAGCCAGAATTATTGTTGGTTGGTAGGGGATCAAATAATTATTTTGCTCACTGAACTGCACTTCCATTTACAACATTTGTATCATGCTTTTTCTGGATTTTTGGCAGATTTTCTTAATCTATCATTTTAAACTGTACTTATGATAAAAATGTTGCCAAAACTTTGTTTTTTCTGGTGGAAACACTGAAAACAAAACTAACGTTTGCAATTGCAGAGAAACTGATACATATGAAACCACTGTCTTAAACTCTGTTCCTCCCCAAAGTGTATAACTTTCTATTAGGGGTGCACCAATATTTCGGTGGCCGGAAACACCTCTATCGGCCGATATGAAAAAAAAGCACCGATATATGTGCTGAAAAAAACCTCTCCGCTACCGCCACCCACCACCGCTTGGTAGTTCTTAGCCTTACCTGAGAAACCACCTAAAGATCCCAGCGCTGGGCATAGAGATGAGTGAAGGAAAGATTGCCTCCTTTTTTTGATCTAATGCTTTACATTGTAGAGGAGAGATGTGGGGTCTTATTGACCCCATATCTCTCCATAAACAGGAGCTGTCACTAATTATTTCTATCACAAGGGATGCACGCATTTCTTGTGATGGGAATAAGAGTGATTAAACTTTTTTTTTTCTTTTTTTTTTTTTACACCTGTTCCTTTAAAAAATGTAAAGTGCCCCTGTCCCCCTGTGCTTGCACATAGTGGTGAACCCATATGTAGGCCACACTCGCATATGTAAACGGTGTTTAAACCACACATGAGGTATCACCACGAATGTCTGAGCAATAATTCTAGCACTAGACCTCCTCTGTAACATGGCTAACCTGTAGAAATTTTAAAGCATCACCCATGGAGATTAAGTACCGTAGTATGACACCATTCCAAGAGCGTGCGCAATTTTAAAGCGTGACATGTTGGGTATCTATTTACGTGCCGTAACATCATCTTTCATATTTTACAAAAAAATTGGGATATATATATTTTATTTTATTTTTTTTATCCAAGTGTATTTTTTTTTCCAAAAAAAAAAAATATATATATGTATGTGTGTGTGTGTGTGTGTGTGTGTGTGTATATATATATATATATATATATATATATATATATATGTGTGTATGTATATATGTGTATATATTTATATTTTTAAAAACTTCCCGTTTTCGGTTTTCGACCAAGTGCATCCTGCATTTTTTCAGTTTCGGCACCATAATTTTCATTTCGATGAAGATAAGAAAAGGTATGTTGGGAGATGTTAAAATTAGTAAATAGAATTTGTCACATTTCATATGTCAACTATTTAAAGCGACCGTGAACCGCAAAAAAGCCATAGCACAGAGCTGTGAATGGACGGCATCATTCATTGAGAGTGCAGTGTCCATCACCTTCTGTTACTAAAGTAAATCTCTCCTAAATCTTGGACGTTTACGAGGTATTTACTGTATCTACAGGTAAGAATTTTCATGCCGTGCAATCCCTGTTGTTGTGTGTTTTTTTTTTTTTTTTTTTTTTTGTTTTTTGTTTTTGTTTTTTTTTTCTTTTCTATTGTAATTTTTAAAAATCACTATTTTTAATTTAGTGAATTGTGTGATCGGTTGCCCTTTGGCTGATGTTTACACTTTGGAATCCTTGTATTCTGTCATTGTCATCTTGCATAGCACCATGCCTATTATGCAAGACTAGAATCTGTGATATAAGCTGTTTTGTCAATTTTTCCTTGTGATGTTTTGAAAGCTCTACATTTCAGGACCTCACTTTCAAACAGATTGGTATAAATTTAGACTCTGTGCCAGTGAAAAGCATTTATGCCTAGAGTACACATTAACGTTTCCCATGGGAGCCCTAAGTACATGTCACATGAGTCAACTTACAGTCTGGAAGCTGCAGTCTGTTGCAGTGTCCCAAGTGACGCAGTCCACTTGCATCCTCTGCTGCTGCTTTCCATGGTAATAAAGCAAAAGCTATACAAGATCATTTCTCCAATTGATGTTCTGCAGTGTATGCTATTAGTGTATACATAGTATTCAGCTGACCTGCAGTGCATGACAGTCCTGCAGAGCTGAAGGCTGTTAATATTGTTCCTGCTGCGGAGAAACTTGACAACCTGTCATGGACAGAACAGAATGCGTAAAAGGTAGACTGTCTGACCCTGAGTAATATCCGCATAATGCACTTGGTACATGTAAAGGCTTTTGTTGGTGCTGGAACATAGATACATATTTTAGTTAAGATGAGTTATAAGGAAAATTGGTACAGGCCTTTACTCTTATCTCTCTGTGATTGAATGTGATGGGTAGAATTTCATTGTTTGAGATAAGCAGCTTTTGCTTTGTTTTAAATGTGCTTTATATGCTGCATGTGGCACATCTCTGTGCATGGTATCATTAGGATTGCATATTTTCTTCGGTGCATCATGCAGTGACAGGACATTATAGAGCATGCACCTCCACCCCTTCTTAACCACTTTAGTCCCCAGCCAATTGTGACACTCCTCTCGTACATGTAAAAATCTGCATTTTTTGCTAGGAAATTACTTAGAACCCCCAAACATTTTATATATTTTTAAGCAGAGGCCCTGGAGAATGAAATGTTGAGTGTTGCAATATTTTATGCTGCATGGGATTTGCGCAGTGGTTTTCAAGAGCAATTCAATTTTTTGGGGAAAAATACAGTTTAATGACTGTTAATGCACAAAAACACCACATAATACCCTTTTTTTGATTACGATATAACAGATGTTACGCCGAGTAAATAGCGAACATACCAAGCTTTAAAATTGCGCAAGCTCGTGGAACAGCAACATTCTAGTACAATAAATTATCTATAGGCAATGCTTTAGACGCCTTTTACAGGTTACCAGTTAAAGAGTTACACAGGAGGTCTGGTGCTATAATAATTGCTCTTGCTATAATATTCACAGTGATGCCTCACATGTTTGGTGTGAACACAGTTTACGTATGCATGCGCAACCTATGTATGCAAGCACAGGGGAACGGGAACACTTTACTTTTATTTTTATTCTTTTAGTAGTGACATGTCCGCTTTATGGAGAGATCTGGGTTCTGTTTGATCTGATGCTTTCACAAACCAGTAATGGCTTGTTGACATCCTGGCAAAACTTAAGTGACAAAATGCTAAACTGTGATGTACGGGTACGTCATGGAAGCTGAAGTGGTTAAAGTGTATTCAAGGCAAAAAAAAAATTACAACGTATCTTTGCAATATATGTACATTTCCCCATGTTGTGCATTTTTAAAGATCCTGCAAGTACATATAAACATGTAGATTTGCCATGCTCTCAGCTCTTAAAGTGGAGCTAAACTTACGATACTTCCGTTCAACGGTCCGACATCCTTCGCCAGCATTTTTTTTTTGCAGAAGAAACCATGCAAGTCCGGACACTTTTACCCCCTTCCTGTCCAGGCCTTTGAATGAAAATTGCGCGGTCATGCAACACTGTACCCATTTGAATTTTTTAGCATTTTTTTGAGACAGATAAAACTTTATTTTGGTGGAATTTATTTACCACTGGGATTTTTGCCTTTTGCTATATAAATGAAAGTCCAAACATTTTGAAAAAAATGTTTTTCTTATAAAATTTTGCAAATAAATCTTTCTTCATAAATCTTGGCCAAAATTTATTCAGTTATCTTTTTAGCAAAAAAAAGAAAACCGAAATTGGTTCATAACCAAAAATTATAATTTAAAAAAAAATTATAATTATATATTTTTTTATATTGTTTTTTACATACTGTCACCCTAGCCGTACAGTGTCACCATAGTGACACTGTACTATTTGTGGGTGGTTATAAAGGCTGTGAAAGCAATCATTTCTCCTTCTCTCTGGCTGCATTCTTGCAGCCATTGAGAAATACTGTGTGAGCTGTGATTGGTCACAGCTTGTCACATGGTACAAGGCTATGCACAACAGCCTTGTACCATGTGACCTCTGTGATCATTCACAGATTTCACACATAGTAAGCAATGATGTCAGAAGTGACATCTTGCTTACTACTCTGCATGTGATTACTGATTGGCCAATCAGTGATCACATGATCGGGACCTCGCACAGAGGTGCCGTACAACAATCGGTGTTCCACTGTGTCCGGAGGACACAGCGGGCACCGGATCGTTGTGCTGCACGCTCCCAGGGAGCACGCACAAGCAGGGGGCGGGGAGGCCGTTTTTTTAAACGGCCACCTGCCCCTGCACTAATCCCGTCCGGCCATTTTATATACTTGGGCCTGACAGGAAGTGGTTAAGAGCCTGTCTGCTCGCAATTTTCAAAAGCTAGACTTTTGTCCCTCTTAGGCTCCATGCATACTGGGCATTTTAACGCTGGTAACGTTTGGCTGTGTAAAGTCGTGTTCAAAACGTGAGGGTTTTTTTTAGCGGTTTTGTATTCGCGTTTTAGTGGGGGTTTTTTGTGGTTTTTTGTTTTTTTTTTTTTTGTTTTTTTTTTTTCTTCCTTTATAGTAAAAAAGTCCAAAAACACTGGTTTGCCGCTATTTACAGCGTTAGAGCTTTTTTACAGCTAAAAAACTCCTCCTAGAAACCCACTAGTCCTGGATTTTTTTTTCCAGCTAAAAAACGTCCCTGCCAAAAAATGTTGATTACAGTCTGTGTGCATTGACACACAGGATAATATGCTGGGGAGTTTACTGGCTGTAGAAAAAACCGTCAAAAGCCAAAAACAGCCACTATAAAAACATCCAGTGTGCATGAGGACACATGTAGGCTGAAACACATTTTTATGGACTGAGTGGTATTATCCCACCCAGTGTTTTTTTCCTAAACTACTCAGACTCTTCCACTCTCAGCTTTCTACAACAGAAGTACTAAAACTGGCCATACACACGTAGCATTTGAGTGTTTTTTTATGGATTTATTATGGATTTTTTTTGTACAACTGTTCAATAAAATAATTGCTGACCATATATGGTGGTAGATTTTTGTATGAAGTACATCGTCCGCTTACAACAGTTGCTTAAATGCACTTCTGGAAATAACAGGTATAGAGTTTATAGCACCACCTAAAAGAACACCGCATTGCTTATAGACAATCTTAGCTGTTATAAACCCCCCCCCCCCCCCCCCCCCCGCTATAGAGCAAGCCAGGTTTTTGTTTGTTTTGTTTTTTTGCCTAGTATTTCAGGAGCAAGGACCTAGTTCCCTGTTGGGATATGTGGTTCCTTTTCTTTTTCTCTTTTTTTTTTTTTTTTTTTTTTCCCTGTGGAGACCTTCAATCAACAACTGGGTTGGGTGATGGGCTGGATAATCTATACCCAGTGGTCACCCCAGTCTGGCCAACTGGTGCACAGACCTTTTTATCTATGCTCTGGGTTAGCTGCGACCGCTCCATCCTGGACCAGGGTGGCCAGCAAATGTAAATGTCTCGTGGGGACACATTTGACCAGGCACCAGGGTCTGTGTTAGTTTTGCCTTGGCCAATAGCCCCCTCCCCACTTCGGTGGAGAGGAGAATCTTATGGGTGCCTAAGCTGCACACACCGCTAAATCAGTAAGTAGATGCCCCCTCTCTTCCCTCTCCAAGGGGACTATATCCACAGGTGACATGTTGGCACCCACAGCACTCCCCTCTCAGTTGAGTGGTGGCGAGTCCTGCAATGTTGAAGGCACGCAAGTCTACCTCTTGGAAGATATTGTCACTCCTGAAAAGCATATTCCTTGGTGCGATACTCTGGGTGTCCATCCATGTTCCTTTTCAGTGGCTTAGGTTTTGGCCTTTCTCCAACACACCTTGCCCATTAGTACCATTTAAGCCAAGTTTCTGTCCTATCATTCTTTTTCAGCATCCCCTGGCCATGCATTTCTTAATCCGCACTCTCATTCAAGGGGTTCGCCATTTGGTGCCTCCTGTGTGTTCCTCGTTGCCACCATGGGACCCAAACTTGGTTCTTTCGGGCCTCCAAAAGCCTCCATTGGAAATATTCAGTGTATTTTCATGCTTATTTTTTCTCAGAGTTGCCTTTTTGATTGCCATCAATTATGCTCGGTGGGTGTCTGAACTGCCGGTCTTCTCCTGTTAGTCTCCCTCTTTGGTCTTTCACGAGGATAAGGTGGTTCGCTCACTCATTGAATGTTGTCGGACTGGTTTTTGTGTGCCAGCATGCTATGGCCACCTTCTGGAGCTCGGACTTGCGATCACATGATCGCAATGTCGACAAAGATATATTGAATGTAATTCATAACAGCTTTGCTTCCTTTTGCCTGTAAGCTGTGATTAGCCCACAGCTATCAAAAGGTACCTGGGCCAATCACAGCACCCTGAACCATGTGATTAGCTGTAGCTAGATCTGTAGTAATCAGTTGTCATGAATGTAACCCATTTATGCTGTTACAATAGCGTCCATTGTAACTGCAATCAGAAAAAAAATCCATGGTAATCCCCCCCCCCCCCTCCAGAGTAATATAGAGCTGCTGAGCTACTGATAAAAGTATTTAAAAAAAAAAAAAAAAAACATTTACAATATTGATTTAAAAAAATGCTGTCACCAGTGTCCCTGATCACCACCACACCAGTGATATCATGACACTGTACTGCACTGATGACAGTATGTAATAATTCTATTTATTTATCAAGTTATCCTTTTTGAAAAAAATTACACCTTCAAAAAAACTCGCCATGGCTCTCACTAAATACCTCAGACTGTCTACTTTCCAAAAAGGGGTTGTTACTGTCCTGGCATTTAAAGGGCCTCAAGAAATGAGATCATCCAACAGTACATCAAAGCTGATCAATTTTCAAATATATATTCCATAGTTATGTGGACACTAACTTTCCTGCAGACTTAATAATATACACTTCTTGGGATTTGTTTTCCAGACACGTAGCAGAATACATTTTGGACTTAATTTATGAAGTTTTTTGTTTTTTTTTTTTTGTTTGTTTTTTTTTTTTTTTTTGTTTTTTTTTTTTTTTATGTTTTCTATAATAAAAAAAAAAATACAGTGGTGATCAAATCCCACCAACTGCCAGTTACACTGCAGTGCCAAATAGAAAGAAATGGCCTGGTCATGAAGGGGGTAAAATCTTCTGGAGCTTAAAGTGTTACTAAACCCACAACAGTAAAATCAGTCTGTACATGCCTTAAAACATGCTTTATACTCAATGTGGAACCTAAGGGGTTAATCCTCTACACTGTGTAAAAAGGCTGTTTGATCCTTTCTCTGATCCTCCCCTTCTATTGTCTCCAATTAATCTGCTGATAGTATAGAGCTCTAGGAGTCACTCTGCATATGCTCAGTTTAGTGTGTATTGGTAGTGTGTTTTTCCTTTTTTCATTGGAAGGGTGCCTGTGATCAGCACAGGGCCAATCAGTACTGTCCAGACAGAGGGTCAGGGGGTTATGCAGCCTCATAGAACAGTCAGAGGTTAATGAAAACTCCTCCTACAAGCTTTAACTATCAGTTGGATATAGATAGAAGTCACAAGACTGCTACATACTGCTGATCGGAAAAGTTATTTAGAAGTTTATATTTACTAAAATAATTGCATTTCCATGTTCTGTGTACTGTGGGAGACCAGGTATGCAGGGTCCTGGGTTTAGCAACACTTTAAGTGGTTAAAGTGTGAGTTCACCTTTTAAAAAAAATCCCCCTCCACAATTCCAGATCCCATAAATAGTACATACCAACAGTCCTCATTTTAAAATGCTGCTCCCACTTTTCTTCACTGAGCCAGAAGTTTTAATGGGGAGGCTGTACATGTAAATGTAAGCAGGAGCAGCATCTTAAAATGAGTACTGTTGGTATGTACTGTATGTGAGATTCCGAAGGGGAACTTTTGTCAGTTACTAAAGGTGAGCTTGCACAACCATGAGGCTTAGTGTATCTGCAGTGTGGAATGTAAGGTACAAATGCCTCTGTTTGCTAGTCTAAGGAGATTTGGCGTGCTATTTGATTAGGTCACTACTGGGTTATTTACTGACCTTGCTATGTTCCTAAGCTTACATAAGCTTTCCCCATATATACTTGTACACTTGCAAGATGGTATCTTTCAAGAATGCATGTGTATATCCACAGATAACGCTCTAGGCCTTCCTAATATCAAGGGGAAAATAATATACTGGGGCTAAAATCTTAATGTATAGTAAACCTTAAAGCAGTCGTTAATGCTCAAGGTTTTTTACCTTTTATGCATTATATGCATGAAGATAAAATAACCATGTGTGCAGCAGTGCCCCCAGCCCCCTCAATACTTACCTGAGCCCCATCGCGATCCAGAGATGTGCACAACGGCTTCGGCTGTCTCTGGTCTCTGCCTCATCATTGCCTGAGACAGCAAGCAGGAGCCATTGGCTCCCCCTGCTGTCAGTCATAGCCAGTCAGCCAGTGAGAGAGAGGGGGCAGGGCCAAGCCGTAGCTCTGTGTGTGAATGGACTCTAGAGCAGCAGGTGCCCCCATAACAAGCTGCTTGCTATGTGGTCACCTGACAGGAGGAGCCAGGAGAGCCTGCGGGGGACCCGAGAAGAGGAGGATCCCAGGCTGCTCTGAAAAACCACTACACACAGTAGGTAGTTATAGACCTGTTTGTTATTTTACAAAAAAAAAAACATTGAACCTTTTAGAATCGCTTTAAAGTATTAAACCCTTAGTATTTTTTATCTTAACACATTGAGCACAATAAAATTCCCAAATAAACTATTTGTTAAAATTCTTACCTCAGTCACTTCCAGTTTACAACTTTCAATGCTAGTGGCTCATGTTCTTTCAGGTTCACACTATGCAGGGTGGTTGCGGATATGGGAATCGTAGCAGTTTTTCCCACACGCAGCCAAAGTGTGCTGCTCTTTAGAGATGCGTGGGGCTGCCAAAAATTCTTAATGGCACCCCCACGCTTCTCTAACCACTGCACATTTGTGGATGCAGGAACCACAGGGAAAACACATGGGACAAAAGCACCATGCGATTTTTTTCCCACCCAATATGTTTCCAATATTGTGTATGAACCTTTTTTCGGTAGGAAACTCAGGCACAGCAGCACATTCAAATTTAGGGTTTTTTTTTTCCCTAAAAAAATCTTTTGTCGCATCTTGGTGTTGCTGATTTCCTTCAGCTTTTTTGCAGTCACTTGGTATCTACATGAATGTTCTCTGTTGGTGGCTGCAAGGATTTTCTCAGATCAGGCTTTTCTCAGATCAACTTTTCATGAACAGGAACGGTCATACACGGATCAAACTTCTGCCAGTTCCTTCTGAACAAGCCAAATTTCGATCCATGTCTGTCTGACCAGTTAGTCTGTTCAAATTTGGTTTTCGCTCTCACACAGGCTTCCAACAATCGGTAGACCAAGAGGTAAAAGCCGCTAAACGTATAGTATATGCAAATCTCTGCTATGATATTTAATGATATATTGCTCATGCATGCCATGGATATATGTGGAATAACACCCCAAAACACATTCTTCTACTTCTCCCGAGTATGGGGATACCACGTGTGAGAGACTTTTTGGCAGCCTAGCTACATACAAGTCCCCCAAAATCCAATGACCACCTCCAGGCTTTCAAAGGGCATATTTCCTCATATCACTTCCCCACTACCTATCACAGTTTCGGAGGCTCTAAGATGCCAGGATAGTACAACACTTCCCCCCCCCCCCCTCCCAAATGACCCCTTTTTGGAAAGTGGACACCCCAAGGAATTCGATAAGAGACATGATAATTGTCAAGGGGTTTTGAAAAAGAGAAAAAATTAATTTTTTGTTCTCCATAAACATGTGGCAACATAGGAGATCTGCAAAACACTCACCATGCCTCTTAGCAAATACCTTGGATTGTCTAATTTCCAAAAAAGGGTCATGTGGAGGGGTTGCTTCTACTTTCCTGGCATTTCAGGGCCAACATTAGAAGCATATGCCACACATCACCCACTCTTGAAGACCAAGCCTTTTCTGACACTTTTTGTTCACATGAAAAAAAACTTTTTTTTTGCTAGAAAATTACTTTGAACCCACAAACATTATATTTTTTTTAAAGCAGAGGCCCTAGAGAATAAAACGGTGGATGTTAACTTTTTTTACATCAAACTGTATTTGCGCAGCGATTTTTAAAATGCAAATCTTTTGGGAAAAATTTTAGAATTTTAATGTCCAAAAACACATATTGCCCAATTGTTTGATAAAGTATAAAAGATGATGTTGCGCTGAGTTAATATATACCAAACATGACGTTTTCTAAAATTGCGCATGCCCATGCAATGGCAACAAAGTACATACATTTTTATTATCGATCGGCGATGCTTTAAAAGCCTTTACACGTCGTTTTGACGTTCGCGGCGATACCGCGCATGCATGGTGCAGCCGCTGTTTACATACCGACACAGGGTCAACACTTGCGCACGCAGGAGGGCAAGGGTGCTTTTTAGTTTGATTTTTTTTTATTATTTTTAAAATGTCCCTTTTTTCATGTTTTTTTTATCACTTTTAATGCTATCACAGGGAATGTGAATATTCCCTATAACTTCAATGGGCATTGTCATATAATCTTTTTTGAGAAATCTGGGGTCTATCAGACTCTAGATATCTCCTCTGCCCTTACATTATCTAATATTACCAAGATCGGTGTGATCGGATGCTTTCCCAATTTACAAATGGCGCTTTTCATATCCTGTGAAACTGAAGTGATGAAATGCTCGTAGCTTCCAATTTCTTAGACTATAGCAGTGTTTCTCAACTCCAGTCCTCATGGACCCCCAACAGGTCATGTTTTCAGGATTTCCATTATTTTGCACAGGTGATTTGATCAGTTTCACTGCCTTAGTAATTACCACAGCTGTTTCATCTGAGGGAAATCCTGAAAACATGACCTGTTGGGGGTCCATGAGGACTGCAGTTGAGAAACACTGGACTATAGAGATGATTGGAGCCATTCTGGTCTCTGACCAGCTCTATGGTCAGCCAGTGGAACTGCTGGCTACGTTCTCTGATTCCCCTGTGGGACAGGAGAGCCCAAGAAAACTGTGGAAGACAGGAGGAGGAGGAGGGGGGGGGGGGAAATGTCAGTTCCCACTGATCATAAAAACAATTCAGCAGCTAATTGGCTACTAGGATTGCTTTTGCATGAAAGTCAACCACCAGCTGAAAAAAACGATACCAACATGATGTCTGTAGGTGTAGGCATCATCCCGGTATAACCACTCAAAGTCCAGTGAGGTGCCAGTAAATTGCTGGTCCATGTTGGACATGTATGCAGGAGCAGAGAACACGAGCATACGATGAATCTGGTCTGTGGACCAACATGACCACAATTCATTCTTTTTTGTAATACCCATATTGAGGGTTAGGCCCAAAAGAGTTTTTTAAATTCAGAAACCGCGATAGATTTCCATGCAGATTGTCTGGCAAGAGCTGGATTTGGGTAGGCGGCGATGTATTGTGCGTATAAATTGCATTTGGCCCACAATCAATTGATACAAATCTTCCGTGAAAAACAGCGGAAGGGCTGACAGTGAACGGGGCTGATCCTGCTAACACTGCGTTTTTTGTGGACGCTATACAAAGGAGGCACTAGTATAGTTCTGTTCGTGATCAATGTGCTAATCTATCGTGTGTGTGTGTAAAATTTTGTGCTTTTACTCTGTGCCTTGTTCTCTCTTCTCTCCTTGGACCGGCGGGGGGGGTTGCAGGTGTGTTCACACCCCCAAAAAGGAAGCGACGCAAGATTCCATTGCTTTGCCAAGAGCTGCTGCTCGCCCACAAAATGCGGGTAAGCGGTTAGCAAGTAGTTTAAAAAAAAAAAAAAATACATTTTTTTTTTATCTCAATATGGGTTTTTTATTTTACTTAATTTTTTTTAATACTTTTATCAGAATAGTACAATGTTACCATAGTAATATTGTACTACTGTGGGGAGGGAGTAATTGGGGGGTTTTTGTTGGGAGGGTTACACTTTGCAGGAGAAATAAAGATCGTTTGTTTCTGCAATGCAAAGCTTGCTGTCATGAACCTAACTCATTCATGAACTGTCATGAATGGGTTAAGTTTTGACAGCTCAGGATAGTGATCTGTGATTGGCTGAAGCTGGTCACATGCTACAGGGTGCTGCGATGGACCCCATGTATGTCATGTTACAGCTGTGGGCCAATCACAGCTCACTGGGAAGTGGAGCAGAGCTGTTATGAATGAGATTGATTCATAACCGTTTTGCTTGCATTGTGATCATGTGATTGCATAGCGATCACATGATCACTGGGACCTTCATATTCCGGCTGGACACAGAAGTCGCGAGGGGGGAGCGCTGCGCACCCCCCTGTGTTAGTACAGCCAGAGCGATATACGGGTACGTCGCTATGCCTGTAGCTGCCGCCCTGTCACAGTACATTGTGGACAGTTGGGAAGCGGTTAAAGAAATTAAATAGCAAGGCCTAACTAAATAGTAAAGAAAACCTTGAAAAATATAATAAAACAAATGTAAAAAAAAATAATGAAATTAGCTCACCCTAAAGGCATACAGTGTCAATCAGTAGGGCAGTGGACAGTGTCAGTATGGCAGAGGACAGTGTTGGTAGAGCAGTGGTTGATCTCAGTCAGTAAGGCAGAGGACAGTGTTGGTAGAGCAGTGGTTGATATCAGTCAGTAGGGCAGTGGACAGTGTCAGAACGGACTTTTGATATAGAAATTGTGCAGGACCAATCTACCCTGGGTAAATCACAAAACCAACTATATGCATGATTATTCTGGGATGGAGTGGCAGAAACCTAAGGTAGATAATTCAGACAATCATCTGTCAGTGTATAGGACTAATCCAATCAAGACACAATTGAACAAGGACTGCAGTTTTCCAAACCTCTTAGGGGAGAACACTGGAAAAGAACAAAAAGAAGCGCAATCCATAGTTCAGTAAAATCTTTATTACAGAAGAAAAGTAACAACCATTGCACTCACATGTTATGTAGAAGAGTTACAGCATCTCATCCGTTCCAGCAGCAGCCAGCCTCTCGGAAGGAATCATCTGGTTGGAGCGGTGCAGCTGTCTGCTGGTGTTAGCAGCTTGTATTAGGCGTGACACCTGAAGTTGGCGGCCAGATGGAAAAGTGAAAGGGCACAGTGCCTGTGAAAAGTCTATGCAGTGGCACTGCACGCCACTGAGATGGGGAGAACACAGGGGGGCTCATGCCTGGGCAACAAGAGGGACTATCGGCAGTGGCATTTACTAGACTCGATCAGCCCATCCTGTCCCTGTTCCTTTTGTTGCCCGGGCTCCCTTGGAGCATGAGTGGGGTCGCCACTGTGACCCCTGCAACACCTATTGCTACTCCCATGTCTGAATTAGCTCTTGAAAGTTGTGTTCACACTATAAGAAAATTGAATGATTGTTTCGAATATGGAATTTTCCATCCAATTTTCTTAGTGTGTAGCCTCATTAGACTAGGGATTTTATTCTACTTATGAATTTTCATTTTATACTCTGTTCAAATTGCTCTTCCACAGTATTTTAAACCGTTTTCCTGGTATGTGTACATACCAGGTATCCCAGCACATGATATATACATCTGGTTGTTCTAAAGCAGTGACTCGTCAAGGATCATGAAGCTGTAACCTGGAAAACAGTACAGTAGGTCCCATGTTCCTATCCTCATAGGTTACATTTTAAAATACATGTGCTGACACGTGCTAGAATAATTGTGTTCGCTGTCGTTCCCAATTTTTTTAGATTTTTTTTTTTTCTCTCTCCTGGAAACAAATTAGTTGCCTAATTAGCAGCCTCACTGATGCCTCGCTCATTGGCCATGGAATATTCCGTTTAGGTTTTGACTTAATTTAGACTTCACTTGCTGCATTTATGTTTGTGGTAAGGGACTCAAAGTATATTGAAGTTGGGTATGGTCAGGAAAATAACAATTTCAAAACATTAGCGGCTGCCTACATATGTCTCATTTTTCTGCCTACCAAAGTGGCTGTTTCAGTCTTAAAGAATTATTTTTTTCATTCTGAAACTTAAATGGAAAAGAAAAATCAAGTGTTTTTAAAATGCCAGGTTATATTAACCACATGCCGCCCAGCCACTGTAGAAATACGTTGGCAGGGCAGCATGGCTTGGCAAAACCACGGTTTAAAACGTGTGTTTTCAAAACAGGTAGGGGCCGCGGATGTCAGTCAGGTCACAGCCGATCATTACCGGCTGTGTCCCGGCGATTAGCGGCAATCACTGACAGAGAGCAGCGTTGCAGTAGCTCTGCTCTCTGTCAGTTCCCTGACAGCTCCTGACGGGCTAATCGGGAGAGAAGAGTTTATCTCTCCCGATCAGCAGTGTTTCCTGCAGTTCACACTCCCGCCCCCTAGTAAAACACTCCCCTCACACTGTTAACACTTTCACTGAATAATAAAGTTAACCCCTTCCTTCCCAGTGCCATTAGTACAGTGGCAGTGTTTTTTTTTTTTTTTTTTGTTTTGTTTTTTTTTGCACTGATCACTGTATTGGTGTCACTGGGGATGTCAGTGACCCCAAGTCAGTTCCCCCCCAGTGTCAGAATGTCCACCGCAGTCCTGCCATAAGTCGCTGATCGCCGCCATTTATTAGTATAATATTTTTTTTTAAAAATCCCAGTATATTTCCCGCCATTTGTAAACTCTATAACTTTCATCTAAACCAATTAATTTACACGTTTTTTTTGTCGCAGAATGCATTTTGGCCGAAATTTATGACCTAAATTTGATATTTACATTTTTTTTTTTTTTACTGGACATGTTTTATAGCAAAAAGTCCAAAATATTGTTTTTGTTTTTTTTTTTTGTTTTTTTTTTCCTCTAAATTGTCAGCCTTTTTTTTTTTTTTTTTTTTTCTATAGCGCAAAAAATAAACACACAGGCGATCAAATACCTCCGAAAGAAAGCTCAATTTATGGGGAAAAAAGGATGTAAATTTCATTTACGTACCGTATTGCATGACTGCGCAATTGTCCGTTAAACTAGTGCAGAGCTGTATAGCAAAAAAATGGCGTAAATTGCAGTATCTATACCAGGGGTGGGCAAACTTTTTGACTTGAGGGCCGCAATGGGTTCATATATTGGACCCGGGGGCCGGACCAAGAGTAGATGAATGTGTATGTGTCATCCATAGTAAGTATAGTAATATTCCCCCATAGTAAGCATAGTAATTCATCCCCCATATAGTAATTCATCCCCCCTATAGTAATTCATCCCCCCTATAGTAATTCATCCCTCATATTAATTCATCCCCCATATAGTAATTCATTCCTCATATTAATTCATCCCCCATATTAAGTCCCCAAGTCCCCCCTGTGTCAATTCACTTACCTTTGCTCTGCGCCTTCCTCTCGCCGTGTTCCCGCGCCGTTCCGGTGTAGCATGAAAATCTGTCTCCTATCTGGAGGGACAGATCGAGGGGGACAGATCCTCATAGGAGACAGATTTTCATGCTACATCGGTCTTCAGGGCGGACTGTGAGAGGAGCCTAGCGGGAGCCTAGCTCCGCGGGCCGTAGTTTGCCCATTGCTGATCTATACCATAGTTTTTAGACGCTATAACTTTCACACAAAGCAATCAATATACACTTATTGGGATTTTTTTACCAAAAACGTAGTAGAATACATTTTGGCCTAAATTTATAACTAACTTTGAGTTTACTATATATTTTTTATAGCTGAAAGTAAAAAATATTGTTTTTCTTTAAAATTTTTGGTCTTTTTTGTTTATAGCGTGAAAAATAAAAAGCGCACAGGTGATCAAATACCACCGAAAGAAAGCTCTATTTGTGTGAAAAAAAAAAGGACGTAGAATTTTGTTTGGGTGCAGCATTGCATGACCGCGCAATTATCAGTTGAATTAGTGCAGCGCCGAGTAGCAAAAAGAGGCCTGGTCATTAAGGGGGGTAAATCCTCAGGAGGGAAAGTGGTTAATGTTTTATTAGATTGGGTATGTTATGCTGCTCAAAGTAAATATATTTTCTTACATCAGTTTTCAGTGGCAGTAGACCCTAAGCAAATCAAGGCTTCTGTAACTTGGTCTATTTTTAGAGAATGTGGCTATGTTTAGAAATATTTTGCAGGGAAAATTGTAACACTTGAAGTGTTTACTTTTCCATTCCTTGCTGGCAGGAAATAGCTGGCAGTTTTGGAGGTTGTTTTGAAATATTAAAGCTGGCTGAATACTGTGGGTTTCTGCACCAGGAATAAAAAGACATTTTTCAGAATGCTATACAAAATCTGTCAGGAAAATTGAGACAATAGCAGTATGATTGAGAACAGGTGCAATAAAGGACAAGTAGCTGTTTACAGAGCACATAGTGTGTGTGTGTGTGTGTGTGTGTGTGTGTGTGTGTTGGGAGGCAGTAATGCAAGCAAGCCTTGTACCTTGTGGTGTTTATAATAATAAGCATGATAGAAGGGCAGTTTATCAGGAGACAAGATAAAGAGGAGGATAGGAAAGAAGAGGGAGGAATT
Source organism: Staurois parvus (assembly GCF_062004578.1). NCBI lineage: Eukaryota > Metazoa > Chordata > Amphibia > Anura > Ranidae > Staurois > Staurois parvus. The sequence continues at coordinate 12,940,655 of NW_028317813.1, forward strand.
GGGTGTGGGGAAAGAGGTTATAACAAAAATGTATGTGGGCTGGACAGAAGAGAGGCTATCAAACCTGTTTAACCACTTGCCCTCCAGAGGATTTACCCCCTTCCTAAACAGGCCATTTTTGTTGTAAGGTGCTATGTTACTTTGACAATTGCGCGGTCATGTAACCCTGCACCCAAATTAAATTTGTGTCCTTTTTTTTTCCCCACAAATGGAGCTTTCTTTTGGTAGTATTTGATTGCCTCTGTGGTTTTTATTTTTTACGCTATAAACTTAAAAAAAAAAAAAAAACAATTTTTTTTAAAATATATTTTTGACTTTTTGCTATAAAACACATAATCTGCTATAAGGCATTTGGGAAGCTGTTAAAGTGATTGGAAAGGCTCAATTTTTTTTTTTTTTTTAAACCTTCATGCATTCGAACTAGAAAACCTTCTGTGTGCATCGCGATCCAGTGATGTGCACAAAAGCCACGGCTCTCCCGGGACTCTCTCTGCTCATTAGCTGAGACGGGTGCTGCTCTGTGCAAAACCACTGTATGGAGCAGGTAAGTATAACATGTTTATTTATTTTAAATTGCCTTTAATATCACTTTTTAAGGTGTTGTGACATAACCCCAGCTTATAATTTTTTTGCTGGTTTGCCTTTGAGGTCTTATGGTCTGAGGACCTCAAGAAAATTATCCAGTATTACCATGTATTCTTAATCTGTATTATTTTTAATGCAAAAGTGGAGAATGCATACTATTGAAAATGTATAGTTCATCTTTCAAAATTAAGCTTGCCTGGGAGAGACAATGGTTTGCATTTGTTTGGCTATTTTAAATTTTGCAATCTCTGAAATCTAATAAATTGCTTCCAACTTTTTATCTTCTAAAATATTTTTGTTAGACATACTGTATACCTACAGAGGCAAATGCTTACCCTCCTATTTCTTTTAATTTTATAATGTGTTACATTTAAAAAAGGCTAAAATATGTTAAAAATTTTAGTAATTGCTAATGTTTTTATTATCCGTTACAATCTATATATTTGTGTTTTTTTATTTTTTTTGTTTTTTTTCTACTTTAAATCAATAGGCTCCTCATTGTGAACACGCCTTTTGCAATGCCTGCATCACACAGTGGTTCTCCCAGCAGCAGACCTGTCCTGTGGATCGCAGTGTTGTAACGGTAGCTCATCTCCGTCCAGTCCCCCGCATCATGCGGAATATGCTCTCCAAATTACAGATTACTTGTGACAACGCGGTTTTTGGCTGTACCACAATTGTGCGACTTGATAACCTCATGTCTCATCTTAACGACTGTGAACACAATCCAAAGCGACCAGTAACATGTGAGCAGGGATGTGGGTAAGTAGCGGTTTATGTCCTTGTTAGAAGTAAAAAACATACAACTAAGGCTTGTAACACGAACTATGCTTGCTTCTACTCCAGACAAAAAAAGCAGACCATTTCCCTACACCTCCTTACAAGTCTCATCATCACCATAAACATCTCCTAATTTCTGCAGTGTCTGAGCGTTATGATATTCTGTGGACCTTCCACTGTTGTGGTTTTTTTTTTCCCCCCCTAGCTTTATTAGCAGGTGCACTGTATTGGCGTTATACCACCTAATTATTCACACCATTCAATCCATTTAGTCCTGGCATTGCTGAAAATTTACTGTCCTGAGACCCCCTATAAGGCTGCTTTTAAACTGATGCACTGCGGTTTTAGCTGCACTGAGGGTGCAGCAAATTGCACCTGCCGGTTAGCTGTGCTTTCTCAACGTTCACCAAAACACCTCCATTCAGTTTGAGGTGGAGGGCTACATCAGAGGGTTTCGAGGGCCACAGGTTGAGCACCCCTGTCTTGGGGCATACAGATCACTTCTCCTATACAGCCACAGTCTGTCACATGAAGTAGTTCTCGGTTTTATGATGGGGATCTTTATCCTAAAGCTTTTTCCTGTTCCTTATCCTGCAACGTCTATTTGAACTTGCCAAACACCTAGCCCCTATTACCATGCAAATATTGGTTTTGCCCTGTATTTCTTCTTCCTAACACCTTGGCCATCGCATTCCTTGTGCATTCTTTTACGAGTAGTTACTCTCCATCACATGTTGCGACCTTCTGTGTCCCTCTAGGGCCTTCAAGTGCTTATGCCCACGAAGAGCCCTCCACTTGTTTTCTCAGAGGTTACTCCCTTTAAAAGGTTGATTTGTAATAATGGAGCTGCCTTCTCTCCATTGCCCTGACAGGTGTTGTTCTGCCTTGGTTTTCCTTATTTATTTATTTTTCTTATGCTGCATTGGAACACAATATCCTGGAAGCAATTCCTTGTTTTCCTGGTGCTTTTCTATTTCCTTTTGTGGGAATTCCTTTCTCCCTCCTCATGCCTGCCTTGAAGGCATGTCAAACAATTTTCTTTCTCAAATATGACAGTTTCAGTGCTGCAGACTCTCACTCTCTCTCTCGCTGTTTCGCGCTCTTTCTCTCTTTTGCGCTCTTTCTCTCTTTTGCGCTCTTTCTCTCTTTTGCGCTCTTTCTCTCTTTTGCGCTCTTTCTCTCTTTTGCGCTCTTTCTCTCTTTTGCGCTCTTTCTCTCTTTTGCGCTCTTTCTCTCTTTTGCGCTCTTTCTCTCTTTTGCGCTCTTTCTCTCTTTTGCGCTCTTTCTCTCTTTTGCGCTCTTTCTCTCTTTTGCGCTCTTTCTCTCTTTCGCGCTCTTTCGCGCTCTCTCTCTCTTTCGCGCTCTCTCTCTCTTTCGCGCTCTTTCGCGCTCTCTCTCTCTTTCGCGCTCTCTCTCTCTTTCGCGCTCTCTCTCTCTTTCGCGCTCTCTCTCTCTCTTTCGCGCTCTCTCTCTCTTTCGCGCGCTCTCTCTCTTTCGCGCGCTCTCTCTCTTTCGCGCGCTCTCTCTTTCGCGCGCTCTCTCTCTTTCGCGCGCTCTCTCTCTCTCTTTCGCGCGCTCTCTCTCTCTCTTTCGCGCGCTCTCTCTCTCTCTTTCGCGCGCTCTCTCTCTCTCTTTCGCGCGCTCTCTCTCTCTCTTTCGCGCGCTCTCTCTCTCTCTTTCGCGCGCTCTCTCTCTCTCTTTCGCGCTCGCTCTCTCTCTCTCTTTCGCGCTCGCTCTCTCTCTCTCTTTCGCGCTCGCTCTCTCTCTCTCTTTCGCGCTCGCTCTCTCTCTCTCTTTCGCGCTCGCTCTCTCTCTCTCTTTCGCGCTCGCTCTCTCTCTCTTTCGCGCTCGCTCTCTCTCTTTCGCGCGCTCGCTCTCTCTCTTTCGCGCGCTCGCTCTCTCTCTTTCGCTCGCTCGCTCTCTCTCTTTCGCTCGCTCGCTCGCTCGCTCGCTCTCTCTTTCGCTCGCTCGCTCGCTCGCTCGCTCTCTCTTTCGCTCGCTCGCTCGCTCGCTCGCTCTCTCTTTCGCTCGCTCGCTCTTTCGCTCGCTCGCTCTCTCTTTCGCTCGCTCGCTCTCTCTCTCTCTCTTTCGCTCTCTCTCTCTCTTTCGCGCTCTCTCTCTCTCTCTCTCTTTCGCTCGCTCTCTCTCTCTCGCTCTCTCTCTCTTTCGCGCGCTCTCTCTCTCTCTCTCTCTCTCTCTCTCTTTCGCGCGCGCGCGCTCTCTCTCTCTTTCGCGCGCGCGCTCTCTCTCTCTCTCTCGCTCGCGCTCTCTCTCTCGCTCGCTCGCTCTCTCTCTCTCTCTCTTTCGCGCGCGCTCTCTCTCTCTTTCGCGCGCGCGCTCTCTCTCTTTCGCGCGCGCTCTCTCTCTTTCGCGCGCGCGCGCTCTCTCTCTCTCTCTTTCGCGCGCTCGCTCTCTCTCTCTCTCTCTCTCTCTCTTTTTCGCGCTCTCTCTCTCTCTCTTTCGCGCTCTCTCTCTCTCTCTCTCTCTCTCTCTCTCTCTTTCGCTCTCTCTCTCTCTTTTTCGCTCTCTCTCTCTCTCTCTTTCGCGCTCTCTCTCTCTTTCGCGCTCTCTCTCTCTCTCTTTTTCGCTCTCTCTCTCTCTCTTTTTCGCTCTCTCTCTCTCTCTCTCTTTCGCGCTCTCTCTCTCTCTCTTTCGCTCTCTCTCTCTCTCTCTCTCTTTCGCGCTCTCTCTCTCTCTCTCTTTCGCGCTCTCTCTCTCTCTCTCTTTCGCGCTCTCTCTCTCTCTCTCTTTCGCGCTCTCTCTCTCTCTCTCTTTCGCGCTCTCTCTCTCTCTCTCTTTCGCGCTCTCTCTCTCTCTTTCGCGCTCTCTCTCTCTCTTTCGCGCTCTCTCTCTCTCTTTCGCGCTCTCTCTCTCTCTTTCGCGCTCTCTCTCTCTCTCTTTCGCGCTCTCTCTCTCTCTCTTTCGCGCTCTCTCTCTCTCTCTTTCGCGCTCTCTCTCTCTCTTTCGCGCTCTCTCTCTCTCTTTCGCGCTCTCTCTCTCTCTCTCTCTTTCGCGCGCGCTCTCTCTCTCTCTCTTTCGCGCGCGCGCGCTCTCTCTCTCTCTCTCTTTCGCGCGCGCGCTCTCTCTCTCTCTCTCTCTTTCGCGCGCGCGCTCTCTCTCTCTCTTTCGCGCGCGCGCGCTCTCTCTCTCTCTTTCGCGCGCGCGCGCTCTCTCTCTCTCTTTCGCGCGCGCTCTCTCTCTCTCTCGCGCGCGCGCTCTCTCTCTCTCTCTCTCTCTTTCGCGCTCTCTCTCTCTGCTGCTTATTCTTGCTGCATTTAACCCAGGCAGGAAAATGGGGTTTGCGTTGCAGGTACATTTTTACAGCGGCCTATTCAGTTTAGCTATTAAGCACTACACACACCACATGTGTTTTTGGTGTGTGGTTTTTGTTTTATGGCTCCTGGCAGTTTAAAAAAAAAAAAAAAAAGATTATTACTATGCTGCAATCATCATATAATCCCTGAATAATCTGTTAACAGATTGCTAGAACTAGGCATCTGCTATAAAAATTTTAGCTAAGCTACTCAAACTCCTTGTCCCATGAGATCTCAGACAGTCGTGGAAAACAGAATACATAGCTAAAGGGAGATATTTGGCTTGATAAGCATGTTAGCTGGATGCGCCATTTTCAGTCTGTTTTAATTTTATAAGCTACAGTAATGTGATAACTTTTAGATGCGTATTAGTAATGTGTTTATTTAGCATGATTATGTTCATGTTTTTGTACAGTTTTTTAGATCGTTCGTACAAGTCTTTTTTAGCTTGTATTATGTATCTTATTGTCCACCAGCCTAGAAATGCCCAAAGATGAACTACCAAACCACAACTGCATAAAACACCTCCGTTCTGTGGTTCAGCAGCAACAAACGCGTATAGGGGAACTAGAAAAGGCAGCAGCTGAAAACAAGCATCAGCTGGCTGAACAGGTATTGTTTTAATTCCTTATATCTTGCAAGAATTGTATATGAAACCACCTATGAAATTTCTTTAACACTTTCTCTGCCAGGTCCTTATGTCAATAGATGCAGCCATCGGGAGTGTGTGTATATCTAACAAGCCGACTTCTGGATGTCAGATGGAAGCATTCTAGTGGCTGCGCAGCCACCTATTGCTTATGCCCTCCAGATCTCTCAACCAGTTCCCTTCCATCCAATAGCAGTTGTACTGCTACAGGGCAGACTCTCTCTATGGAAAATCGTTACACACACGTGTGTGTGTGTGTATATGTATGTGTGATCCCGCCATGTTCACGGGCAGGGGGTGTGTGTGCCCAGCGGTGCTGTGATTCTGTACAGCACCAATCACTCACCAGATTCTGGCCTGGACCTGCTGATTGGCTGTACCGAATCAAAGCTCTTCATGTGCCTGTGGTTACATTGCATAATTTCCGGTGCCTATGTAATCTTCTCTCACATTCCATTGCAGAGAGAGAAGAAAGTAGCTCCACGTGAGTAAAAGCACACGTTCACAGTAAAGGCACAGTTAGGTCATATTTAACCCCCTGATCACCCCCCAGTTAACCCCGTCACCAGTGTCCTTAGTACAGTGTACAGATTTTTATTTTTTATCTGATCACTGTATTAGTGTCACGGGCGACTTCAGATAGCGTTTATTGTCCTTTCTATATCGTGTCAGATTGCCAGGAACACGCTCACATACACAATAAAACTCTATTGCTAGTATAGTGTCTGAACAGATCAATATCTTTGAGCAGAACCATACCAACGTTCACAATAGTATAGTGTCCCCAAAAGCGCAGTGTTAGCAGGATCAGCCTGTGTTTAGCCCCTACGCACCCGTATTCCCAGACCCCCCATTCACTGCCCAACCTGGAATTCAGGTGGAAACCGTAAATGTAACTACTCCCCTTGATTTTTTTTTTTTTTGATTTTTTTTTTTTTTTGGAGTAGTTTTTCACTGAAGTTCTGTATGGATTGTTTGTGGATCAAAAAAATTTATATCCACAATTTATCGTTGCCAACCAAGATTCAAATCTTACCAACCATTTGCATGGGAACGTATTAAGACTTTAGAATTTAAAGTTTTTTGGGGGCCTAACCCGCAACATGGTCATTACTAAAAAGAATGAGGTGCGGTTGTGTTGGTCCACAGACCCGATTCATCATATACCTGTGTTCTCTGCTGCCATGGCCAGGTATAGATATGAGAATATAATACGAATTATGCATTTCAATGACAATACACTCTGTCATCCTCGGGGTGACCCTGAGTATGATAGGCTCTACAGAATTCGGCCCCCTCGTAAATCACCTTAACCAAAAATTTGTAGATGTGTATAGTTCCCAGCAAAACATCTGTGTTGAATCCCTTGTTAGTTTTTCTGGCCGCTTTGCATTCAAACAATTTCTCCCCAGCAAGTGTGCCAGATATGGGGTCAAAATGTAAAAAACCTGTGAGAGGGAACATACAATATATACATTATTATTATACAGGATTTATATAGAGCCAACAGTTTGCACAGCACTTTACAATATAAGGGAGACAGTACAATTACAATACACTTCAGTACAGAAGGAATAGGAGGGCCCTGCTCGTGGAGCTTACAATCTAAACATGTAATATTTGGGTTTTACGAGGGAAAAGATAGTCATGTGGAGACCCCCGGATGCCCAGACTACATGGGGAGCTTGTTTGGGACTTGGTGTCACCCTTTCTATATAGGGTACCACTTATACTTGGACAATTTTTATGCAAGCGTGCCACTCTTTAGACATTTGTACAATCTTTGAATTGGCGCATGTGGCACCATGCGACCTAATCGCCAGGGCTTCCCCTAATTGCTTGTAAATACCAGTCTTAGAAAAGGGGAGAAAGCCTGCTTGAAAAATGAATTGCCCACAGTGAAGTGGAAGGACAATTGGAATGTTTTCTTCCTGTCCTCTATTCAAGCAGACACGACTATCCAAATTTCCACGGTAGCTGGTGTTAAGCCCCTATGTGTCCACGACGATAACATTAACATTGGGGAGGGGTGATCTTCAATGACCAGATGATGAAGCTGTACTTTATTTCCAATAAAAGCCAGATGCTAGTACAAAAAAGGGTCTGTATATTTATCTAAATTGGCTCTGTACAACGCTTTTGTGCTTTACAAAGCAACTGGACAAAGTGGATCCTTCCTAAACTTCCAAGAAGAGATCAACACAGCCCTTTTGTATCCAGAAGGTGCTATGGCCCAAACTCCCAAGCCTGATGCAGTGACCTGGCTGCATGAGATGCATTTTCCTGATGCCATTCCTGGTACCCCAAACAAAAAATCACCCCAAAGATCTGTCTGTAGCAGACACGGAATTAGGCATGACACCCGCATTTTTTTTTTGTCCCTCCTGCCCTGGCCAACCTGGTTTCTGCCTAAAGGACTGCTTCTGTTGCTACCACACACTAGTGGAGTATTCGTATAGAGCACAGCACAGTCTAGGGTACATATTTACACAGGGTCTCGAAAGATATTAGGAAATTGCATTTTGAGAGACCCCAACATCTGGAGTTTACAGTTTAAAAGAAAAAAAAGTAAAAAATCAAAAATAGTAGTCGTTTTATTGATTTACTGTTTTATTGCTAACTATTGGCATCTCTGCAAACAAAACACTCCACCGATGCTCCGATCTGATTATTCTGACATCAATGGGTTTTGCTCCTATGCTTCAGCTTATTCATTTTTTTTTTTTTTTTTTTTTGTGGCAGAGATTTCTTCATCCACATTGATCGATGTGAATCTGTTCTTTTTTTATATTCAGCCCACAGGCTGTACACGCTGGAGTGAGCAATAATTCGGCACCAGACGACCTCCATATCTCTAAACTGATGATCTATGGGGGGGGGGGGGATTTTACATGTGTATGAAGGGGAAGTGGTGAATTTATTTTTTTCTTTTCTTTTGATCGGGAAGATATGGGATTTTGTACAATTGTTATTTACATATGAAAATAAGAGAGGGGAAAATAACAGAAGAGAAAGGGGGGGAGTCACTTTTGCAAGAATTTTCTTATTCCAGGTCACAACCCTGCGCAATTTCCTTTTTTGTCTATTTTGGTCAGTTGATCATGCTGATCAGTATCCCAGAAAGTGTGTGTGTGTGTGTTTGTATATGTATATGTATTCTCCTTTTAATACTGTATCTCTCAATGTGGCAAATGAATTAGAAACTTTAGTCGGAGTCACCAGCTACGCAGGCACTAACAATTTGCCCTCTTTGAAGCTCAGTAATCACTGAAACAACTCTGTATTACTAGCAGTGAATGACGAAGGTGAGGTTTCTCACCTGTTAGCCAGGTGTCTCATCATGCAGCGGAAGCAAAAGAATGTGACATCACTTACGCTATCAACACGAAACATGTCGTCACTTTCAAACCTGCAAATCGTGTGTTTCCATTTTTTTTTTTTTTTTTTGTCTGCCCCCTGTACAGTATCTCACAGAAGTGAGTACACCCCTCACATTTTTGTAAATATTTTATTCTATCTTTTCATGTGACACTGAAGAAATGATACTTTGCTACAATGTAAAGTAGTGAGTGTACAGCTTGTATAAGTGTAAATTTTCTGTCCCCTCAAAATAACTCAACACACAGGCATTAATGTTTAAATCGCTGGCAACAAAAGTGAGTACACCCCTAAGTGAAATTGTCTAAATTGGGTTCAAAGTGTCAATATTTTGTGTGGCCACCATTATTTTCCAGCACTGCCTTAAGCTCTGGTGAACTCCATGCCCAAGAGGGTTAACAGGTTGCTACTGGAGTCCTCTTCCACTCCTCCATGACGACATCACGGAGCTGGCGGATGTCAGAGACCTTGCACTCCTCCACCTTCCATTTGAGGATGCCCCACAGATGCTCAATAGGGTTCAGGTCTGGAGACATGCTTGGCCAGTCCATCACCTTTACCCTCAGCTTCTTTCGAAAGGCAGTGGTAGTCTTGGAGGTGTGTTTGGGGTCGTTATGTTGGAATACTGCCCTGCAGCCCAGTCTCTGAAGGGAGGGAATCATGCTCTGCTTCAGTATATCACAGTACATGTTGGCATTCATGGTTCCCTCAATGAAATGTAGCTCCCCAGTGCTGGCAGCATTCATGCAGCCCCAGACAATAACACTCCCACCACCATGCTTGACTGTAGGCAAGACACACTTGTCTTTGTACTCCTTACCTGGTTGCCACCAAACACACTTGACACCATCTGAACCAAACAAGTTTATCTTGGTCTCATCAGACCACAGAACATGGCTCCAGTAATCCATGTCCTTGGTCTGCTTGTCTTCAGTAAACTGTTTGCGGGCTTTCTTGTGCATCCTCTTTAGAAGAGGCTTCCTTTTGGGATGACAGCCATGCAGACCAATTTGATGCAGTGTGCAGCGTACTGTCTGAGCACTGACAGGCTGACCCCCCACCCCTTCAACCTCTGCAGCAATGCTGGCAGCACTCATACGTCTATTTCCCAAAGACAACCTCTGGATATGATGCTGAGCACGTGCACTCAACTTCTTTGGTCGACCATGGCGAGGCCTGTTCTGAGTGGAACCTGTCCTGTTAAACCACTGTATGATCTTGGCCACCGTACTGCAGCTTAGTTTCAAGGTCTTGGCAATCTTCTTATAGCCTAGGCCATATTTATGTAGAGCAACAATTCTTTTTTTCAGATCCTCAGAGTACTTTGCCATGAGGTGCCATGTTGAACTTCCAGTGACCAATATGAGAGAGTGAGAGCGATAACACCTAATTTAACACACCTGCTCCCCATTCACATCTGAGACCTTGTAACACTAACGAGTCGCATGACAAAGGAGGGATAATGGTTAATTGGGCCCAATTTGGACATTTTCACTTAGGGGTGTACTCACTTTTGTTGCCAGCGGTTTAGACATTAATGGCTGTGTGTTGAGTTATTTTGAGGGGACAGCAAATTTACAGTTATACAAGCTGTACACTCACTACTTTACATTGTAGCAAAGTGTCATTTCTTCAGTGTTGTCACATGAAAAGATATAATAAAATATTTACAAAAATGTGAAGGGTGTATTCACTCCTGTGAGATACTGTATCTGTGTATGTATATGAGTGCAATAACTCCATCTGTGAAATTTCCTTGCTACAAAATATTCCACAGTCAACTGTTAGTGGTATTATAACAAAGTGGAAGCAACTGGGAACAGCAACAACTCAGCCACGAAGTGGTAAGCCATCTAAAATGACAGAGCGGGGTCAGCACATGCTGAAGCGCAGTGTTCAGAAATGGCCAACTCTCTGAAGGCCACATGAAGTTTGGAGGTCTTTAACTACTGATTTTGCAGATTAGCACAACAGTGCTTGGAGAGCTGCATGGAATGGGTTTCCATGGCTGAGCAGCTGCATCCAAGCCTTAAATCACCATGTGCAATGCAAAGCGTCAGATGCAGTGGTGTAAAGTATGCCGCCACTTTACTCTACAGCAGTGGAAACAAATTCTCTGGAGTGATGAATCCCACTTCTCTGTCTGGCAATCTGATGGTCGTGTCTGGTTTTGGTGGTTGCCAGGAGAACGGTACTTGCCTGACTGCATTGTGCCAAGTGTAAAGTTTGGCGGATAGGGGACTATAGTGTGGGGTTGTTTTTCAGGGGTTGGGCTTAACTGCTTAGTTCCAGTGAAGGGAACTCTTAAGGTGTCTGCATATCAAGTTTTTTTTTTTTTGGACAATTGTGTGCTCCAAACTTTGTGGGAACAGTTTTGGGATGGTCCCTTTCAACATGACTGCGCACCAGTGCACAAAGCAAGGTCCATAAAGACATGGATGAGCAAGTTTGGGGTGGGGGAACTTGACTGGCCTGCACAGAGTCCTGACCTCAACCCAATAGAACACCTTTGGGAGGAATTAGAGCGGAGACTCCGTGCCGGGTCTTCTCGTCCAACATTAGAGGCTGAACTCACAAATGCGCTTTTGGAAAAACATTTCCATAGACACACTCCTAAACCTTGTGGACAGCCTTCCCAGCAGAGTTGAAGGTGTTATAGCTGCAAAGAGTGGGCCAACTCAATATTGAACCCTACCGACTAAGACTTGGATGTCATTAAAGTTCATGTGCATGTAAAGCCAGGCGTCCCAATACTTTTGGCAATATAGTGTATGTTGTGCTAACTGTAGTTGTGCTAATCTGAAGGCCACGTGAAGTTTGGAGGTCTTTTTGCTATTGACCGTGGAATATTTATTAGGAAGGAAATTTCACAGATGGACTTAATGCACAAGTGGCAACCTCTAATGGTACCACACTTGAATTCACTGAGCTCCTGAGAGCGACTAATTCTTTCACAAATGATTGTAGAAGCAGTCTGCATGCCTAGGTGCTTGATTTTATACACCTGTGGTCATGGACGTGATTGGAACACCTGAATCCAATGATTTGGAAGGTGTGCCAATACTTCTGGCAATAAGTTTGTGTGTGTATATTGTATGTGTGTTTTGACAATAAATGTCCCTACATTTGCCCCACATCTGGTGATTTATTAAAGTGGTTGTAAAGGCTCAAGGTTTTTGACCTTCATGCATTCTATGCATGAAGGTAAAAAAAAAAACCTTGTGTGCAGCAGTGCTCCCAGCCCCCTCAATACTTACCTGAGCCCCATAATGATCCAGCGTTTTTGTATTTTAATCACCTCCTGGGTTTTTTTGTTTTTTTTTTTTTTTTTGCTAAACAAACTAAAAAACACTGAAAATATTATTTAAAAAAAAAAAAAAAGTTTTTTTTTAGTTTGTTATAAAATTTTGTAAATAAGTGCTTTTTCTCCTTCACTGATGTGCGCTAATTAGGCTGCAGTGATGGGCACTGAAATGTGGCACTGATAGGTGGCACTGATGGGCATTGACAGGCATCACTGATGAGCACTGAAAGGCAGCACTCATATATGGCACTGATAGGTGGCACGGATAGGCTGCACTGACTGGCACTGATAGGATACATTGATGGGCGGCACTGATAGGTGACACTAAAAGGCAGCTCAGATGGGCACTGATATGTGGCATTGATGTGCACTGGTAGGCACTGATATGTAGCACTGATGGGCGCTGGCACTGCTGGACACTGACAGGTGGCACTGCTGGGGCTACACTGATCATCAGTGCCCTGATGATTAGTGCACATGTCCCCTCTGAGGGATGCCGATTACCGGCTCACCTCTCGTGAGGAGAGAAATGCTGATAACTGGCATTTCCCTATTTACATGTGATCAGCTGTGATTGGACACCGCTGATCAAATGGCCGAGCCGACATCTTTGGCTCTTTCCGTTGATCGGTGATCCGCTGTGTCCGAGGGACACAGCGCACCACCGATCGCCGCGCTGCACGCTCCCGGAGCCGCGCATGCGTGGTTAGAATGGGAGGACGTCATATGACGTTCTCCCAGAACGAGAGAACCGCCTTGTGCCAGTCATTACCTTATATGGCGGGCGGGAGGCGGTTAAGGACCACCCCTGGTCATTGTTTTTGATAGGGAGCTACCAATCGTGTGTGTATTGTGATAGCCAATCACTTAATCAGGACGCTACCTCTACCTCCTGACATTAAGACCCTGTTAAAGGGCTGCCAAGTGGTGGCAAGCAGTTATAAACATTTTATTTATTAAGTGTTCTTGCATTGCAAGACCACTTACTGTTATCTCACATATATATTCTTATTATTATAGCCAAATTTTTCAACCCTAACTCCTCCCACAGTTTTTACACTACATAGACAAGTAATATACCGAAACGTGCGGATTGTTCCCGATTGGTGTGCTATTACTTTGTGGAACATTTCGCCGAATGGTTCATGAAATATCGATGTTTTTGTGGTGAAATTGGTCCCATAGGAATGAATGGCGGAATGTTCAAAACTAGGGTGGGAGCTGACAAAAGCTTCAGTGTGAGCTGAAAAATCAGGACATGATTTCTAAACTGCCATCACTCCCTCATTTTCAAGCCCACCTACACAAATCTTGTATCAAAACGTTCAGCTATCCCCGCTGCCACTAAAAATGTCCACGGCTAAGCCATAGTCCTGATAGTTTTCACAATATGCCCATTTGTTTGCAACTCACGCCGCCCATTGACATTCATTGAAACTCCACTCTAGCCACCTCAAATTTGAAGGGCAATTTCTAAACTGCGACTGTGCCTTTATTTTTAATATTTCAGAGCAATACTATGCATCAAAATGTAGGTCTGGGTCTTGTGATTCTCACAATATAAAGCTCTTCAGTGTAGGAATTATCATTTTTAAACTACAACCATTTGAAGATGGCAACCGCCAGTGAAGTGAGCAAGTTGGAGCAGTTTGTTACTCCAGCCACTCCAACCACACAACAGTTACTCAAGCCACTCCACCCAGTTACTCCATCCACTCCAGTTGTAGACTACTGGTGGAGGCAAGAACACTTCACACAATTTCCCCAGAAATTGTAGCTTTTCTAGTTTTTATTTTGTTTTGATTTGGTTTTTACTTTAGCCAGATAGTACTGCTTCCTGCGATATTGGCACCCCATGTCTCACAGGCACTGGTGACTGTGTCATGTCTACTCCCTCAACTATCCTTGGTCATTAACAAAATGAACTGAAGTCAGCAGGGACCACAAATACAAAGGGATCTGTATTATCTGGTAAAAACTGTTGAGCTGTTTGAAGATTGCTGACATTACATTATAACACATCAGCAGTAAATGCATTCTAAGCCTTCTAATGTTATGGATATTATAGTGCCTGGGGTTAGCATTTAAGAGATGGAAGGCAAGTGGAAAAAACATCTCTGCATGCCATGTCCTCCATAGTATTGATAATCAACGTGGATAAACGCATATTTAGTAACTTTTTTTATTTACATTTCATAGAATATTTTCATGTTTTCACAAAGACTTAGTGTGTTTGTATAAATGTAATTGATGATAAGCTATATTGTGCTGCACTTTGTCATTTTTCCAAATAGCAAAGCAACATAGTAAATAGGAATGTAAACAACATCTTACTTTACTTTAAATTCAGGGTATTTATCTTTTTCTTTTTTTTCTTTTTTTTTTTAACATTTTAACAGAAACGTGACATCCAGTTGCTAAAGGCATATATGAGAGCAATCCGCAGTGCCAACCCTAATCTTCAGAACTTGGAGGAAACAATAGAGTATAATGAAATTCTTGAGTAAGTAGTGGTATCCATAGAAATTTCGCATTCTCACTTGAGAAGTTTGATCGTGGGTGCATCTGTTGCCACTGAAAAATAGATTGGAAGTTAACTGACTGGTCAATTTTGGGTCCAGCTCATTAACATGACTATATTTATTGGTAAAGGGATGTCCTAATGAGGAATCATAATGACCTGTTAAAAAGTAAGTTACATTTACTAAAGGTATAAAACACATTTGAATGACATGGGGGGTCTATGAGAGAGATATAGGATACAGGTAATGAATATTTTCTACACCAAGCCATCTAAAAGAAGTTGGTCCTTTCCTAGCAACATTGTCTTAAAGTCAGTCATTCTCGGTTCAATTGCCTTGACCCTTTATCTTCACTTAGGATGATAATGCTGAATATTTTATTTTTTTGACATAGGGTGCATCAGTTTAATGGCTGTATGATAGGGCTCCTGTGATCTCAAATCTTTTAAGGCTCTTTCACATGGTGTACCTCTGCTCCATTCAGCAGGGGATCCATGAGCAGATCCCCCTGTGAATCAGAGCTGAATGGGACAGGTGTCTCGTGTTTTTTTTTTTTTTGTTTTTGTTTTTTTTTTTCATCTGTGCTGATTTGTGTCTGCATTTACACAGCAGACGGGTGGACCCGTG
The DNA here is from genome assembly GCF_062004578.1 of Staurois parvus. Classification (NCBI taxonomy): domain Eukaryota; kingdom Metazoa; phylum Chordata; class Amphibia; order Anura; family Ranidae; genus Staurois; species Staurois parvus. The sequence goes on from NW_028317813.1 coordinate 12,955,814, forward strand.
ATGGCTGTATGGCAGCCAGATGGAAACGGACTTGTGTTCTTTTACATCATGCTTCCTCCAATCCATAACATTTAGGTCAGAAAAAACTGAAAAGGACGCAGGGGACACAAGTCCGTTTTTATATCAGCCTGCCCATAGAACCATATAAAGCTTCCAATCAGGTCCACCTGAAAAACGGACAGGCAGACCAGATCGCAAAGGGTCCCCCCCGGGGGCTGATTTTTGAACGCAGATTTATTTTTAATGTGGTCGAATCCTCAGACTACAGCTCATAATGGTGACCATATATAGGCAAGTTTATAAACCAGAACCAACTGTTCAGAATCTTCCAATCCTTTTCTAAACTGCCACATACCAAACATGTTGTATATGTGGTTCTTTTGAAGTACTTGATAGTTGTCTCTAGTAAACTCCATTTGTTTCATTGCAAGAAGCACTTAAATGTTCTAATAGATGCGTCGTCGACACATTCAAGTATTTGAAATGATTGTCTGGCTTATCTAAGATTACATTTACCCTTTGATTTTACCATACAGGTGGGTAAACTCTTTACAGCCTGCACGTGTGACCCGATGGGGTGGAATGATCTCGACGCCAGACGCTGTGTTGCAAGCTGTTATCAAACGCTCACTAGTAGAAAGTGGCTGCCCAGCATCTATAGTGAATGAGCTCATAGAGAATGCCCATGAGCGCAACTGGCCACAGGGCCTGGCCACACTTGAGACACGACAGATGAACCGGAGGTATTACGAGAACTATGTGGCAAAACGGATTCCAGGAAAGCAGGCTGTTGTGGTGATGGCCTGTGAGAACCAACATATGGGAGAGGACATGGTGCTGGAGCCTGGCCTGGTTATGATCTTTGCTCATGGTGTGGAGGAAATATAAATGCACTCCGGCAACTGTATACACACTTGTTTTGCTTCTCCGTGTGCTCCATCATGTTACCTGAGATAACATCTGAAATGCTAAGTCTCCAGATCCTGCTCTTGCCACTGGTGCCTACTGGTTGAGTACTGTGTGACGACTTGCCATTGTTGTGCTTTTTTCTTTGTTAAATAAAGACTCATTCTAAGCTTTATTGGCTTTTAGTTTCCTCCATAGTGCACTATGGCCAAGCTTCCAGCACAAGCAAACCCAGTCCAAAGTCATGTTAATTTCCTTCTGCTTCATGTTCGCTGGATGTGCTTTTACTAGTTCCTCAGGAGGAGGGGGCAGACTTCAACAACTTGGCAAAAACTAGAGAGAAAAGACTAAACGAAGACACTACAAAGAAGGGGCATTGTGCAAGATTTATGGGCATTTGTAAGTTAGGGTTGCCGAGGCACCCTCCTTAAATCACTGGCATCTACAACTTGAATTTGGACTTGTGCAGACCCACTAGAACCTGATCTGGCAGGGATTTTTATGTGCAAGCAGGCTAGAAGAAAAATTACATATTTTTTTATTAATCCCTCAGTTACTTGGCACTAATGTTAGATGTTCATTTTTGTTCTGGTGTGGCCACTGTCACAATAAAATATGAAAAATCAGCAGACCATGCAGCAGTCATACTCCACTCCAAACCTTTGTTGTGTTCAAGCTGTTTTCATGCTTCATTGTGATCCGGTGCAACACTCCAACCCTCTATATTCAGTCTTCATTGGATGAATGGCAAACAAAATAGCTGTGGACATGTATTAGAGTATGTTGTGAGTTTTATAAACCTGATTTTTTTTTTTTTTCCTACGCAAGGGATCATGCACTTATTTGAGGTGCTTGTACAGAAATGTAATTTGTTTTGTTTTATCTTTGCACCAATCAAGAATTCTTCATGCATTGAACTTTGGTGCAGTATTCTTCTTGGCTACAAAGCTTTTATCTTGTGTAACCTTTTTTTTTTTTTTTTTCTCAGAACTTTCATTTCACACTTTTTGTTTTTTTCTTTTCTGTCAAGCATGCATGTTAAATTTGTCATATTCTTTTCATATTCATGAAAAGGCTTCAATGTCGATTTGACAGTGGAAGAGAGATTTCAGTATTTTAGTTATACTTTCAGTATAATTCATATCTGCATTCTAACCACATTTGAGGTTTAGCATGTCATTTTTTTAACAAATTGTTCCAGAGATTTACACCTCAGCGGTGCCTTTTCTTGTGTGTAAAGAAAAAAAAAAAACTTGAAGGTCATGCAGAGCACTGCTTGTTCTGTGTTCCAGTACCACCTGTCTTTGTTTATTTTCTTGTTGATCCTGCAATAGCTTTATATGTATTTTTGTTTCCCAGTTATGTTCAATATTTGTGCTTCAGTATTTTTGTATTTGTTTTTTTGATTTTTGTATGTATGGTTCCTTTTGTCTATTTTAATATACATAAAACATAAAGTACACGGTTTTTGTGTGTTACCTTAAGTCACCTTATATTTTACTATCAACCTAAAGCAATTGTTAGTGCACAATTAAAATGGTTAAAAAATGCTTCACCTGTGATGTGTGCTGAAAATGCCCTTCAACAGACCTCCCTACTATGTGTATATTGTGTTGAAATGGTTTATACAAAATGCCCAGAGCATACACTGCAGCTTTACTACATGCTGATATGTGCTGTTTCTTGGTAGACAGACTTCAAAGACCTTGTGGAGAATCTGTACTCTTAATCCTCTTAGGCAGTGTCCTTTTGAAGTCGGATAAACATTGAAAATTAATAATTTTTCACTTCTTGGGGTTCTTTTATGTATTTTAAGACCAGTTAAGAGCAGTTATATGTACAAATTCTTGTTTCTGTGCAGGTATGTGTATTATGCTGCTTTTTGTATAATGCGAGGGGTACTCTGCTTTTTTTTTTTTTTATTTTATTTTATTTACTGATATTAAAATGTATACATATATAAAGCAATAGTTAATGTCACAGCACCTACTGCACTATTGTAATGGGTTGCTATAATGTGTGAAAGCCATTATAAACAGCAGGTGAAAACCTTGAACACAGCAACCAAAGAAACCCCCAAAAAATGCTAGCAGCTAAAATGGTCACTACCACCAGTGCATGTAATATGGCATCAAAGTGACAGGAGGTATGATTTGTGTCTCTTGACCTCTTCACCCAGTATTTGCTATCCCAGGTGTCAGTATAATTAATCTCAGCTGGCATGCATGTGATAGAGGATTTAATATAGACGGGTGCAGAAAATTCCCAATAGCACATTGAACAAAAAACTAAATATTTCTTCAATAAATATACATATGGAGCTAACAGAAATAGCCTTTTTCTTGGAGTTCTTTAATTTTTCAACACATTGTAACATCTGTCATGTTTGAAGGAAAATTATGACTAAAGGTCAATGTTATATCTATGCTGTCTGTTTTCAGAATGAAACATTTTAATGTGACCAAAGGATTCAGTTAGCTAAGAGACACTAATGCAGGCCATAGATGGGTCGAAAATCGGCCGATTTTTCTTTTAAAAAAACAAAAAATCGGTCGTTCAAGTGGCCGACGTTACCACCAATGGTAAAACAAAATCGGCCGATTTTCATCCCGTCTACAGCCGGCAAAAAGTGTCCCTGCAGAGAGCTCTGCTATTTCTTTGACAGTTCCTTGACATTTACAGAGGTTGCAACAATGTATCTATTTGTATCCATTTAGGATACAGATGTTTTTATTCGGAAACAAATAGATACAATGTTGCAACCGCTGTAAATGTCAAGGAACTGTCAAAGAACTGTCAAAGAAATAGCGGAGCTCTCTGCAGAGACACTTTTTGCCGGACTGGAATTCCTCTTATTTTCATCCTTCTTCTCCTTCTTCATCATCATCCTCTTCTTCATCATCCTCTTCTTCATCATCTTCTTCTTCTTCTTCTTCTTCCTCTTCTTCTTCTTCTTCTTCTTCTTCTTCTTCTTCTTCTTCTTCCTCTTCTTCCTCTTCTTCCTCTTCTTCTTCATCTTCTTCATCTTCTTCATCTTCTTCATCTTCCTCTTCTTCATCTTCTTCTTCATCTTCTTCCTCTTCTTCATCTTCTTCCTCTTCTTCATCATCATCCTCTTCTTCATCTTCATCATCCTCTTCTTCTTCTTCTTCTTCCTCTTCTTCATCTTCTCCTTCTCCTTCTCCTTCTCCTACTTCTTCTCCTACTTCTTCTGCTACTTCTTCTTCTTCTTCTCCTACTTCTTCTTCTCCTTCATCTTCTTCATCATCTTCATCTTCTCCTACTTCTTCATCATCTTCTCCTACATCATCTTCTCCTACTTCTTCTTCATCTTCTCCTACTTCTTCATCATCTTCTCCTACTTCATCTTCTCCTACTTCTTCTTCATCATCTTCTCCTACTTCTTCTTCATCATCTTCTCCTACTTCTTCTTCATCATCTTCTCCTACTTCTTCTTCATCATCTTCTCCTCCTTCTTCTTCATCATCTTCTCCTACTTCTTCATCATCATCTTCTCCTACTTCTTCTTCATCATCATCTTCTCCTACTTCTTCTTCATCATCATCTTCTCCTACTTCTTCTTCATCATCATCTTCTCCTACTTCTTCTTCATCATCATCTTCTCCTACTTCTTCTTCATCATCATCTTCTCCTACTTCTTCTTCATCATCATCTTCTCCTACTTCTTCTTCATCATCATCTTCTCCTACTTCTTCTTCATCATCATCTTCTCCTACTTCTTCTTCATCATCATCATCTTCTCCTACTTCTTCTTCATCATCATCATCATCATCCTCTTCATCATCATCATCCTCTTCTTCTTCATCCTCTTCATCCTCTTCTTCATCCTCTTCTTCATCCTCTTCTTCTTCCTCTTCTTCATCCTCTTCTTCATCCTCTTCTTCTTTTTCTTCTTTTTGTCTTCCTCTTGCAGGTCACTGCTCATGCGCAGATTTTTTATCGGTAAAAAACCGGACGATTAACCCATTATTGCCGCGAAAATCGGCCGATCGGCAAAATCGGCCGATTTTTTTCCAACTTTCCCGATTAAAAAAAACGGCCAAAATACCGAAAAACGGCCGAACAAATAGCCCACTAACGATCCGAAAATCGGCCGATTTTATTTTCGGCCGAAAAATCGGCCGATTTTCGACCCATCTATGGCCTGCATGACTCAAGAGGAAATCCCAGGCATAACCTCCTCCCAATTAGGCATAGCTTCAGTTTTTTTTGTTAGCATCTTAGGTGATGGTCATGCATGTGCAGATTCGTATACATACATTTTATTTGTTGCCTATGGCTAAAATTACCAAGGGGAATGGTACCCACACCCTGCTTTGTACACACAGGTATGGCCTGTAATATGATTGACACCAGACCCTGTGTTGTGGGACTCTATTTTCTATTGTCTGGTGGACTGGTAGGGTACTTTACAGGGTCAAGGGTGGAGATCCCCAGACTAGGGAGCTGTTTCCCTTAAGGTCATAAAGGTGTGCCTTCCGAGATGTGAAGTTTGAAACTCCTGGGGATACTGCTGCATGGACTGGTGAGTGCTCTGGTAGTAGATTCTCCTTGTACTTGTGTCCTGATCACCCTGAGCACGACTAGGCTGAAGCCATGTTTAGGGGCAAATCGGGTCATTTTGGCACAAAAATAAATATGGTCCCAGATAACTTATTAGACGGAGAGTAATCTGGTTGTAGTTTCCCTTGAAATATTTCCACTGGAGGTTAGTGCTGGTAATTGTTGTCCCCTCTGTTTTTATCTGGTCTTTCCACTGTGTCTGGGGCATGTGTCTCCAGTTGGCTGGATTACAGCAACAGCTCTCCTGAGTCCTTTTCGGTTTGTGACCCAGAGGGTCCAAACGGCAATGTTCCTCTTTCTCTTTCCTTGTTGACGAAGGAGGAGCAGCCAGAAGAGAAGGTGGAAGGGGAAAGAAAATTTTCAGAAGATGGGAACAAGGATCATTCCCCTTTTTGAGGGATCGCCTCCTGAGGGATCCCAGAGTCTAGTCCTGTTTCAGACTAAAGACCTTTTTTGTGGATTTTTTTTTTTTTTTTTGCAAAAGTGGTCCATTACTTCTTCCAGAATCATCTGTCCCTAATGTTACAGTTTGGATCCTGGCAGCCACCATAGCATCCCTCAATTGTTCCTTGTACATCCCCATTTATATGTGGACTGGGCTCTCTCTGAAAAGATGTTCGATCCACCAAAATTATTTGCACAACAATATTCTATGGTAAGAAATGGAGTATGCCTGTGTTGGTTCCACCAGTTTCTTTCCTCAATAGAACCCTCATGGTTCAATTGCAACAAGAAATGCTGTTATTAAATCTTCTTTAAAATTAGGCTTCCAGCCTCTTTTCCAAAGTCACCTTCACTATGGTGGTAGTGGCCTTAAAAATCACAGATTGCAGCCAGGACTGTTGTTAGAAATTATGAGTCCCCCATACAGCCTGTGTTCAGACCCTAACACAGACAGTGTACATTTGGGCCAATCATCCACACTGGCACACCTGTCATTAAGACCTGCGGCTGTTCGTACAGCTGCATCCCCATTGTTCATGCAGCTGGAACTGCCTGCTGCTCTAACTGCTCATTCACACTGTATGGGCCAGAGAACCCATATGAATGAGCCTTTCCTTTTTAAATTTTTTTTTAATGTATTACATTTTCTTCCCCCTCCATTGATGGGGGGGGGCGGCTTTGGTGAAATATCCAGGGGCCTAGGCAGATCCTTGATGTCTCATGTTTGAGATTGAGAAGGAAATTTGAAGACCTAGATCCACAATCTCTTCTCTGTACAGAATGCTTCCTGTTCATTCAGCTACGGAGACTCATGTTCATTCATAAACTGAAGCATACTAAACACTGTGTACTTTTTTTCAGTTATGAATGACCACGGTGAGTGTGTTCATTCAGAAAGGAAGGAAGCCAGTAATAATCACATATTTGGGGGAAAGGTGCACACAGAACAGTCTGGGCAGCTGAGGGAAGAGAATGTGGACAAGAGGGGGTGATCAGTGGGGGAACAAATACAGGAACCAATCACCTGTAGTTCCCCCTGCACCATCCGAAAGTCAGCGGTAGGGAGTGCAGGTAAGCGCAGGGGAAAGAGGCACACGAGGGGCCTGGGCAGCAGGGAGTGATTGGTGCTGCTGGAGTGCAATTACTAAAACTGATTCCCCTGTGTGGCTTTCCTTGCAGCAGCTGAAAGCCTGCAAAAGGGAGTATATGAAAAGCTGGCTTTCAGCTGCTTCAGGGAGAGCCACACAGGGGAATCGTTTCTAGTAATCTTAGATTGTAAGCTCTTATGAGCAGGGCCCTCTTATTTTATTGTAACTGTACGGTCTCCTTTTCTATTGTAAGCGCTGTGTAAACTGTTGGTGCTATATATAAGGCTGTATAATATAATTGCCCACCCCACTGCACCAATCACCCCCTGCTACCTGGGCAACCCTGCTGAATTGATTGGCCCCATGCAGGAGGCCTGGCTTTACCCCTTTATTGGCGGCTCTGATTGTGACTTTAGAGGTGTGCCAGAGCCTTAAGGTTTGGGCTCACAAACTACTGAGTGATAAGGATCCTGACTATGACAGTCAGGTGCATATCTGGAGGATTTTCTTTATGCCCTTCATTTCTGTGATATTTAAAAAAAAAAAAACATTTCAACAAATTTCTCATTTGGGTGTCTTGTCTATGGATATACACAGAATTCCATGGCAAAAGTGTTGATCAGCAGAACTGCCTTGTAAAAGGCAGGTTGAGTGTTCATTTGGCCATGCTTTGGATGATTATATCCAAAAAATGATTGCAGGCAAAAGTACCCCATTGCCAATGAAGAAAGCAAAGTGGGGGGGTCATGGCCTTGCTATGGAGGAGAGAGAACGTTTAGCCTGAGAGCTCCTGCTTGCTCGGGGCATAATACCACTTCATAGGGCTCAGACGGAGACCGCACAGCACACTGAGATGCCAGGGAGGCAGCGGGTATGTCCTTCCCCTGCTTGACCCCCCTCCCCCCCGACCCGCTCTGGGGCACTCGACTCAGGACAGGTCTGCAGTGACAGACCCACCACTTCCCACGCCTCTACACTACCCTCGACTGTGGATTCGGTCCTAGACGACATAGCGGGAGACTGGGATTTAAGAAAGCACATTAGGGCCTTGCCTACTAAAGCTGACATGATTCAGTTGATTGCCGTAGTTTAATCTTTGTTTAAAGAGGCCATAGACACGGTGAGGTCCCATATCCCAGCTATAGGCCACAGGGTAGAGGCTGTAGAATCTACTCCTGAAACATTAGCTCAATTGGTTACAAAACTTGGGGAGGCCTCCAACACGCATGAAGATATGCTTGATTCTTTATTAATACAGCTGGATGACTATGAGAACCGGGAGAGGTGTCAAAATATACGGATCTGTGGTTTACCGGAAGCGACTCGCGCACACGATTTGTTGTTTACACTCCAGGGGATCTTCAGTCTATTTTAGGAGATTCTGCTACCTTCTTGGTTGAAATTGATCGAGCACATCATGCTCTCCTCCTGCCACCACAGGATATTAATAAGCCCAGAGATGTTTTGTCACCTACATAAATATGGTGTTAAGGAGGCAATTATATCTGTTATGTGGGGCAAACAACACGTGGATTTCGATGGGGCCCACCGGCTGCTCTTCCTTGACCTATCCAGATGTACCCTTATGAGGAGAGCTCTGGCCCGGTTCTGACCTTGCTACGACAGGAAGGGGTGCAATATTGCTGGGGTTTTCCCTTCCGTCTGACTGCCCGTAGGAATGGTAAGACCGCGCACCACAGATCTTTCCACATTCCTGGAAATTCTGGATTTAGCCCAGGTGGACTTTCAAGATTGGAGATACTCCAGTGATGTGCAAATTCCTGTGGGTCTTGACAGTTGGCAACCAGCTCCCTCAAACTCCCATGGACGCTCACATTGAGGCTCTCCAGTTCTCTGGTTTATTAGCAGTTTGTTAATTTACAACTAAATATTTTGTTCAGTTTAAATACCTTCCTATGTGTCGCACTAAGGTGCTCTTTATCTGTGCTGCCTTGACTGTTCACGCCCCTTCTTATTGCTTAACAGTCTGGGAGCGCATATACAGACAGGTTTTTGATAACACTTTACGGGCTTCTCCCTTAAAGTCCCTCTCTTTTGTTTTTGCTGTTCAGCTCGGCCCTGGGTTGGTGTCCGTTCTCCTCCGTGGTTAGTCACTTCCCCCAGTAGGATTGTCTCCAACCCTGGGGACATTACTGTGAATTGCAGTTCCTTTATTAGGGGAATCAGGTAGTTGTCCTACTTTGCCTTGCCCGGTCATGACTTTTAACTTGTCCTTTAACCTGGGGCAGATAGGCCTCTCTGTGGTTCACGGTCTTTACTTTCTTCCTATTCTCTGTTGTTGTCTTTTTTTTTTTTTTTTTTCTTTGAGGTCGGAGCTAGGGGAGGAGTCGATTGGTCTCTCCGCTGTTCCCTGGACTGGGTCCCCCCCTTGAAACTGCTTGAATGGCGTCTTCATTGATGGTGATATCCTACAATGTCCGGGGTCTCTGCTCCCCCTCTAAGTGTGGGAAGCTTTGGCAAGAATTCCGCCGCATAGGCTCGACTGCTTTTACTCCAGGAGACCCACTTCACAGCGACTTCCACACCCATCAATCCATATTTAACCAATGATTTTTTTTGCCCATTCCCTCTCCCTAAATCATGGGGAGTGCTCATTGCAATACATAGGTCTTGTCCTTTTGTCCTTTTGTCCTTTCCGATCAGTTGCTGGACCCGGAGGGTAGATTTCTGTTCCTTAAAGGTACCATAAATGGGGAGGTTTACACGTTTGCTAATTTATATGCGCCTAATACACGGACTGTCGACTTCCTTTCTAAAACATTGAAGAGGCTGATGCCCTTTAGAGAGGGCCTCCTGGTACTGGGTGGGGATTTTAATCTTTCCCCAGACACTCATTTGGATTCCTCTTCTGGGAAATCAACCTTCTCTTTTAAAGCCCTTAAACATTTTCGTGTTTACAAGATCTTCATCTTGTTGATGGCATCCTTGCTGACGAGGACTACAGTTTTTTTTTTTTTTTTTCCCCCTGTACATAACTCCTATTCAAGAATTGACCTCATTTTATATTGTTCAATAGAATTTAGGTCACATTTGTGCCACAGAAATTGGTTCTGTTACTATTTATGACCGCACCCTGGTCTCCCTGACTCTGACTCTACACTCCCCCCGCAGACCTGCTTGGACTTGGCGACTAAACGAATCCCTGCTAGATGACGTCGCTGTCCGCTCCGCCATTGAATCCTCAATTACTACTTATTTTCCACTCAACTCTGCTGATGAGGGTTCAATTGGGGCATGGTGGGAAGGCCACAAAGCGGTAATTAGAGGGGAGTTGATTGCTCACAGTTCTAGAATTAAAAAAGCCAGGAATCTGGAAATTTGAGACCTTAGTCCAAAACATTTGCTCACTTGCACAGACTCCGAAAAGTAGACTCAACCCTTCAGACTTGTCTACATTGACAGATCTTAGGAATTAGCTCTCAGACTGTCTTGAGAGACAGGCTAAAAATAAAATGAGGTATTATGCACACAAATGTTATGAGCATGGGAATAAGTTTGGATGCCATTTGGCCCGTTTTTTGAAAAACTGGCAGGCTTTATCCCACGTACATAAGCTAATGATTCGTGACAAACCAGTGGTTGATTCCTCATGTATTGCAAATGCTTTTAGGGAATATTATAGCTCCTTGTATAATATTAAGCGGACTCCTGACCAGCCCCAGACTGCTCCTCATAGGTCCTTCATTTGCCAAAACCTTAGTGAGGTGACGTTTCCCTGCCTATCGGCGGCCGTAATTGAAGATTTGGAATGACCAGTTACTCCCTTTTGAGATAGCCTTGGTCATCTCAGACTTCCCTAAGGGAAAGAGCCCAGGACCTGATGGCTTCTCCAATGCTTACTACAAACACATGGGTCAACGCCCTCACAGCATCCTCCCCTTTATCTAGAGACGCCTTGTTAGCGCATATTGTTATTGCTAAACCAGGAAAGGACCCTTTGTACTGTCAGAATTATCTCCCCATTTCTCTACTGAACTCTGACGTTAAGATTTTGTCTAAGCTTATAGCAACCAGACTGAGGGAACTCCTTGCAGGTGTCATCCATCCTGATCAAACAGGGTTTATTTTGGGCCATGAAGCCTGTGACAATACGATTTGGGCCTTGATTGTTCTTCATTGGACATGTTTCGGGCCACATTGTTCTCCTTCTCTGGCTCTGTCTACGGACGGCGAGAAAGCGTTTGATGGGGTGGATTGGCAATTCATGGAGGAAACTTTACTGGCGTTGGGGGGGGATGATGGGCTGGATCATGGCTTTATGTGCTGAACCTGCAGCTAGAGTTAAGGTCAATGGGACATTGTCTGAACCGCTACATATTTTTAACGGTACCAGACAAGGCTGTCCTCTCCCCCCTCTTGTTCGGTTTAGTACTAGAGCCACTACTAAATTACGGGGCAATGATGATATTACTGGAGTACCTATTGGCTCTGGGGTACATAAACGTTTGGCCTACACCGATGACATATTGTTTTGTCACTAATCCCCTCACAACTCTTCTGGTGCTACTGTCCGAATTTCATAGGTATGGCTCTCTTTCTAATTTCAGTATTAACTATGGGAAGTCAGAAATTCTACCTGTCACGATTCACCCAGACCTTGCCCACTCCTTAAAATGCAACTTCCAATTTGTATGGCGACCCTGTATGTTAAGTTACTTGGGTAGCCAGATCTCTCCGGATCCTAAATTGTTATACTCAGAAAATTTTGGGGTGCTCTTACGGGAGGTTATGAGGGATTTGGGTACTTGGCATGACACAGCTCTTACCTGGTTGGGCTGTATTAATACTCTTAAAATGACGATCCTGCCAAAAATCTTATATATGCTTTTAGACAATCCCAATCCATCTTCCATCAATATTTTTTAGTTGTCTTTGTCAGCTATTTACAACATTTATTTGGCAAGGAAAGCGGCCTAGCTTGGCATTTTTCGCTTCTCTGCAGATGTAAAGCAGATGGGGGATTGGGAGTACCAGATGTTTCCCTTTACTACAAAGCTATTGCCCTGGTTCATATATTAAATTGGACACACCATGCAGCAGATAAGTTATGGGTCCCTCTAGAAAAGAGTATAGCCAGTAGAAATTTAGCCGGGGCCCCTCGGGTCCCGCATGCGCATAGAGGGTTATTCAGTTGGACTAGTCTGACTACGCTTAATACATTGAGAGTCTGGGATCAGGTCAATCGAATGGGCAGTCTCTCCCCTCCGACCTCACCCCTCGCACCATTGGGTGGGTTTCCTTGGTTTTTGCCCGGAGAAGACGCATCCTTTTTTGGCGTATGGGGTGGTGCAAGGATTGTTCGTTGTCAGACTTTGGCCCCCTCCGGGTTTCTTCCACTCCTAGATGGTCTGCGCAAGTCTTTTGTTTCGTTCCCTATGGATTTTTGGCGTTATCGTCAGATTCATGATTTTTTTTCAGAAGTCCCCTAGCGTTACAGCCCAGGATTCCTTGACCTCCTTCTTTGTGCATTACCGTGGTGAAACACAAATTTATTTAAAAGCATAAAATTGCACACTTACAAACCAAAGGGGGGATAAAAACAGAAGAAGAGTCTGTAATGACGGTCCAAAGTGACGTTAGACTCTTGGTGAGGTAGGCTAATGCATTTTGGGAGACGTACTCCCTTCTTCAGAGCACTGTTGTTATACCACTAACAGTTGATCATGAAATATTTAGTAGCAAGGCAGTTTCACGGATGGACTTATTGCGCAGGTGGCAACCTATCACGGTACCACACTTGAATTCACTGAGAACCTGAGAGTGACCCATTCTTTCACAAATGTTTGTAGATGCAGTCTGCATGCCTGGGTGCTTAATTTTATATACCTGTGGCCCTGGAGGTGATTGGAACACCTGAATACAATGATTTGGAGGCAATATAGTGTATTGTGCCTGATGTGAGGCTCGGAGCCTTCATCATTTAGTATGTCATGGGCCGCACCTTGGTGCTGCTCTAATCTGAAGTCGATCAGGGACTGGTCCGGAGTACAATCAAGGGTCAGATTTCAGCCTTGGCAGTCCTCTTTCAGAGACCAACCGCTTCACATTCCACGCACGGTGTGCCTTTGTACAAGGTGTCATGCATACTGTTTCACCTGTTTCATGGCTTCATACAAAAATGAAGCTATGCGTAGCTGGGGAGGGGGTTTTGCCTGGACTGGAATTTTCTGTCTTCTGCCAGTGTCCAGTCACCTGAAGGTGGCAGCATAACCCTATCATAATGGAGATACGAAGATAACCTGTGATGATTCCCAAGAACAGAATTTAACAGGTAAACCAAAAATTCCATTTTTCAAATCTATTTGGGCTGTGGGCTGTTGCTATCCTAAAGGGTTTCTGAGTTGTCAGTGTTTTCCTTTTCTGATCATTGTGCCGATCCAAATTTAAGTTTTTGTCTTGGTTGTATGGTAATGCATGTGGGATTGTTAAGTCTTTACCATGGATTATATGTAGGAGTTTAGACTGGCAAAAAAAAGAAAGCTGCTGGGATATTCCCTACAATAAACCCTCCCACTTTTTTTTTTTTTGGTAGTGTCCTTTTGCTAGTGATCGACCTCTTCTCTCTACTGAAATAAGCTTGCCTTCTTCCTATAAAATTTTCCCTCTGATTCCTTTACTAAGCTGATTCTCTTGTCAAGATTCTTGGCTGAACCATCGCCACTGTGTCTCCTACTATAGCTTCCAGATCATTTGGCTTCTTGGGAGCATAAGATCTGATTGGGTGCTCATCTTGACCCATATTGCATGTTGCTGGCTTAGCTGTAGAATACTATACACATCCAGATCTGTGGTCTGCCAGCAGGAGAGCCCTGTCCTTGGAAGACTGTTTTGTGGCTATGCAAACTGTTGGAGGGGAAATCCCAGAATGTGGTTTGATTCCCTTTTATTCATGCCTACAAGAAAACATTTGCCAGCAGTAAGTGCAGGGTGGAAGCCCTTTCATCTATTCACTGCCAAGGACATAAAGACTAATGTTCTATTTAAACTGCTTGCAGGTGGCTGGCACAGTATACCTTCAGTTTTTGGCATTTCTTTCTGCTGTAAACTCTTGGCTGCTTCAGCAACCATGAACTTATAACAGAAGCAACCCTTCTCACTAATGTAGCAATTCAGGAAAAATAGTGCCTGCACCACTGCTCCCACTGAGCCAGGCCTGTCACTATCCTCCCTGCTCTGTGTCATGCTGCTCCTGTCCACTGCAAAGCCTGCTGCCTCTACTATACCTTCTGATTTCCCCCTACCTATAACAGCAGAGAGAGGGGTTGTGGAGAGGACACGAGAGGGGAGCATATGATCAATAAATGTTTAAATTTAGTGAACCTTCCTCACCTGAATAAACCCTAGAGAGCATCAGTGCTGAGAACGCTGGTTCATCCATAAAGGAAAAGGTAGTAAACAGGCCATTCATGGTTGCTATGTCTTGCTTTGGGGAATGAATAAGAAGCACTCCTGGAAATTGCAGCTGTGTATTCAATCTTTCTCTTTTGAAAGTAGAATATTAGGGGTTCAGATCTGATATTTCCACAAGGCCTTCCTCCCCTCACAGTAATGTAAGTAATATTAAAAAAAAAAAAAAGTCCTCATGCACATTTTTTTTTTTTTTTTACACTGACCCTGACTCTGATCATGGCTTTTGACCCTAACTCTAACCCAGAGCCTGACCTGGATCAATCCATGATCTGGCTATTTTTTTTTTTTTCCCTTCACAGGGGTGGGCTGTACAGTGACCGGTTCACACCAGCAGTTGCACGTCACAGTGCACATACGTTATGCACTGGTGTGCCATGTTGCAATGCATTTCAGTTCTTTAAAATTACATTCATTAGACTCTGTGTTCAGTAGTGTTGCAATAAAATGTGTGTTTGGATGATTTTATTGCAAAGTACAACAACGCAGCGTACACAAGGCACTGGAGAATTGGGTGTTACCCGAAGGCATAGGGGTGAAGACAAACTCTAGACTTTTAGCATAAGTTGCTATTTACAGGTTTGCATAGCTTTGATTTCTTTTGGAAAGAGGCACAATATAAACTTTACAAATATTTGTTATTTGATTAACTTGATAGTTTTATATTTTAGATTTAGGAGTTTTGTAAATTTAATTTTTATAGAAAATATTGTTTTGATAAACATTTTGCATAACTATCACTGCACCTACAAAAGTAGTAGCACCATCTTTTTATTCTACCTGTCCTGTGTTTTTACAAAATTAATGATTGGGAGAGACATTTAAACACTCTAAAAGAGTAAAATTGCAAAAATGGTCTGGCCACCTGAGGTCTCATGGTGGAAAGCAGGGCCAGCAGCAGAGCCAAATATTTTTATCCCAGGGTGCCAGTGCTCTGTGATGATGGTGTGGGTGGTGCTTGCTGCAAATACATGGTGTTTATGGCCAGGAGCTCCAGTAAAAAAAAAAAATTTGAAATTGGTGCCAATTTTCCTTCTCGAGGTGTGGGTCTATTGACGCTACTGCATTTGTGTGGGCTCTCAAAAGTGCTTGTATGGCACCTGCACAGCCTACTAAGGCTTTGCACGCTGACTCTTACTTTCTGAGTGCACCTCTAGCTAGGGAATACCTTCTTAGTCCATGATCCTTTGGTACAACAAAGCAACCTATCTACCTGGGTAATCAGTGATCTAGTCCTTGGCACAAGAGGCCCCCCCCCCCCCCCCTCTCCACACCAGCGGAGGTCATAAGTGTCCCTTTGGGGGGGACACCCTTTGCACAGCACTTGGCAGATTGCGAGAGAAACTAGTCAGATGGCCTTGCCTAGCTCAAATTCTGCCCAGGGCTCCAAGGGGGGTGGCAGTTAATCAGTCCCTAGTACCCTCTGTTCTGACCGTTATCCCTAGTCTGACTCCCTACCTTCCTCTGGGCACTCTGCTGACCCTTTGGCCACACAACCTTCCTCCTTTTTATCTAGAAAGGAATTTTATGCCACAATGTCTGATTTCACAGGTGGAATTTCAGGCCTAATAGACACCATTTGCATCAGGGGTCACATCTACAGGATGGGTTTTCTTTCCAGTCTCTTGCACAGGATTCTTTGGCTGAAATGCTGGGCAGTATTAGGGTTGTTGGTTCAAATCCCAACCAGGGCACGACCTGCCTGGAGTTTGCATGTTCTCCCTGTGCCTGTGTGGGTTTTCTCTGGGTACTCCGCTTTCTTCCCACACTCCAAAGACATGCTGGTAGGTTAACTGGATTAATAGGTTAAATCAGCCCTAGTATGTATGAATGTAATTCAGGGACCTTAGATTGTACACCCCTTGAGGGTTAGGGACTGATGTGAATGTACAATATATACAGTTGTGTTCAAAATAATAGCAGTGTGTTGAAAAAAGTGAATAAAGCTCAAAATCCTTCTAATAGCTTTTATTTCCATACACACAAATGCATTGGGAACACTACACATTCTATTCCAAATCAAAACATGAAGAAAAATATATCAAATTTGTGTTGTACCTCTAAAAAAAAATTGAAGAAAAGTGAATATTAGACTGTTCAAAAAAAATAGCAGTGTTTGTATTGTTCTTTACAAACTCAAACATTCACTATATAAACTGAAAAATGTTTGAAGATTTTGCTTTCCTTTGAATCACTTAATATTTAGTTGTATAAGCACTGTTTCTGAGAACTGCTGTACATCTGTGTTGCATGGAGTCAACCAACTTCTGGCACCTGTGAACAGGTATTCCAGCCCAGGATGATTGGACTACATTCTACAGTTCTTCTCTATTTCTTGCTTTTGCCTCAGAAACTGCATTTTTGATGTCACCCCACAAGTTTTCTATTGGATTAAGATCCAGGGAATTGGGCTGGCCACTGCATAACGTCAATCTTGTTGGTCTGAAACCAAGATGTTGCACATTTACTAGTGTGTTTGGGGTCGTTGTCTTTTTGGAACAACACCCATTTTAAGGGCATTTCCTCTTCAGCATAAGGCAGCATGACCTCTTCAAGTATTCTGATGTATTCAAACTGATCCATGATCCCTGGTATGCGATAAATAGGCCCAACACCGTAGTATGAGAAACATCCCCATATCATGATGCTTGCACAACCATGCTTCACTGTCTTCACCGTGTACTGTGGCTTGAATTCAGTGTTTGGGGGTCGTGTGACAAACTGTCTCCGGCCACTAGACCCAAAAAGAACAATCTTACTTTCATCAGTCCACAAAATGTTGCGCCATTTCCTTTAGGCCAGTCAATGTGCTCTTTGGCAAATTGTAACCTCTTCAGCGTGTCTTTTTTTCAACAGTAGGACTTTGCGGGGGCTTCTTGCAGATAGCTTGGCTTCACATAGGCGTCTTCTAATTGTAACAGTACTCACAGGTAACTTTAGACCTTCTTTGATCTTCCTGGAGCGGATTGTTGGCTGAGTACTTGCCATTTTGGTTATTCTCCTATCCATTCGAATGGTAGTTTTTCACTTTCTTCCACGTCTTTCAGGTTTTGGTTGCCATTTTAAAGCATTTGCGATCATTTTAGCTGAGCAGCCTATCATTTTCTGCACTTCTTTATATGTTTTCCCCTCTCCAATCAACTTTTTAATCAGGGTACGCTGTTCTTCTGAACAATGTCTGGAACGACCCATTTTCCTCAGGCTTTCAGAGAGAAATGCACTGTAACCAGCATGTACAACATTTGCTGCCTTCCTTCCTTAAATAAGGGCAATAATTGCCACCTGTTTTTCAAAGAATGAATGACCTCACTAATAGAACTCCACACTGCTATTATTTTGAACATGCCCCTTTCAATTAGTAATTCAATTACACAGAATCAGCAGCATGCATGTCATGACTGTTGTGTCTGTTGGATTTCTATTACTCTACTACACCTGCTAGTAAATGATTTGCCATGTAGAAATATCATTTCTACCAGAAACAGTGATTGATCAGGTTAGTGATGTCTGACTGCTATTACTTTGAACACATCTGTATGTAAAGCGCTGTGTAAATTGATGGCGCTATATAAGTACCTGAAATAAATAAGGATATCACTGGTGGCAAGAGCACTCGCATCCCCCAGAAAAGGAAGTATCATTCTGCTCCTGAGGTTGGTTCCTTTAATCCTTCTTAGACCTACAGTTCCAAATCTAAGCCAGGAACTTTTTTTTGTAGCCCTCTTCCCAACGATAGGGAACCTCCACTTATCAGAGTGGGGAGATGTCTGTCAATCTTCTGGTCCCAGGAATCTCAGATAGCTGGGTCCAGAGTGTCATTTCCAGGGGCTACAGATTGGTGCTTCTAATTCTACCTCCTCCCTATTTCATGCTTTCAAACTTGTCTCTCCCTGCTAAGATGGGTTGATCTTCTTTATACCATTCAGCAAGTTCTGCCTCAGGGGGTCATTACGCCTGTACCAAAAGAGGAACACTTTCAAGACTTCTACTTAAACCTCTTTATAATTCCCAAACTAAGTAGAGAAGTATGGCCCATTCTGGTTGCAAAAACTCTCCACTTTGCCTGCAGCTTCACAAGTTTTTTATGTAAATTTCCAGGTCTGTCATTGCCTCACACCTTTTGGAAGACTTTCTGGGTTCAGTAGATATTTGGGATGTCTTGCACATACTCATATTTCCTCCCCATCCAAAGCTATCTTAATTTTGCAGTAGGAGATTAGCATTAGAAATTTGTCACCACCCTTCCTTTTCCCTTCCCATGGCCCCCCAGGTTTTCAAAAAGGTGCTTGCCGTGCTCTTTTCTCAAGCAATTTAGGCGGTAGGGAACCGGAACAATCTCCTGCTGAAGGGTCAGTCACCCCCTATCCCTGTCAGCAAATGTGCAGACTGCAGAGCACCTGGGCCTGATGTTACATAGCCCAGTCCAAGATCTTTCTTCTCCAGGACAAATGTACGTTTCTCTGATCTTGTGCCCAGAACTGAGGGCCTAGGGGCAAACCCTTCATGCCTGCATAAGTGTTTTGGGCCTAATTGTTGCCTCCTTTTTAAGGCTGTACCATAAGCACAATTTTATGCCAGACTGTTGCAACACAATATTCTGGCAGTGGGAAGCAAACAGACTTGGACCTTGGGTCCCATGCTTCTGATCTACTAGGCGAGACTCTCCCTGACATGGTGGCTTTCCAAAACTAGAGTCAGGGAAGCCCTTTCCTTCAAAATGTGGATGTTTCCCATGACGATGCCTGGGTATTTAGCTTGGAAGGAGTCCTGGGTGCAGGGATAAAGGGGACTTGGTGGTTGGAAAAAGATTGTCTTGTAATGGTACTGGTACGCAACCTACTAATCAACCTGTGCGTTAGTCCCTCCTTAGTAATGCCTAAAATAACAAGTGCAGGATATAAAGTCTATTGCAATAAACAGGTTCCCTTACTAACCTACAGTAAGGTGACCACTACATACATACAGTAGCACAGACCTAGCTATCTGGCACTGTGCATGTGAAATAATAACAAAGACAGGGCAGAGATACTCTGGCACAAGGATTTAGATAAACATGCAGCAGCTGCAGTTAAAGTAGAAGAAAGAAGTTGACCTTTCATAACATGTTACATTCATATTCAGGAGGCAATGTTATGAATACACCGGCCCCGCTTTGACAGCTAGTGAGGGGAGAGAAGATCCTACTCTAGCTGTCAGATTTTTAAAAAATGTGGCTGCCCGGCCACGTCACTCACAATCCTCCTTAGCAGCTGCTGGCTTATGGTTTTCAATGAACTACCACGGCACTGTGGAGCGTTGTTGTAGTTCATTGATTCTTCCTGCAAGTATGTCTACTTACTTGTACATCCCGTACGGGAAAGCAAATATAGTGACAGATCTGCAGGAGACCTGTATGGCACCAGCAATCTGCTGATCGCTGGTGCAAAGGCTTCCAGGCTTCTGCAACCAAAAATAATAAATGCACATTTTTTACCTGCCAAAAAATGTGCATTTATTATTTTTGGTAAAAAGGGGAACTTATCCTTTAAACTATTAGATGGGACCTGTGGCTGGGAATTTCTCTCTCCCTCCACTTCCTCTTTTCAGGGTTTCAAAGCCAACAATTCATGGGCAGAAAGTGCATACGTATTTACAGGCATTTACAAATTAAGAGAGTAGAGGGCAGAAGATCCCTATACATGTCATTAGTGTTCATTTATTTTTACAGTGCAAAAGGCTAAAAAAACATTTTTGGTGGAGTTCAGCTTTAAAGTCTCTTATTTTATTGTGGGTTTTCTTTGGAATATTTGGTGTCTTTCCACAACTCAAAAGCCTACTGGCTGATTAGCTGAGGTGTGTGTGTGTCAGGGAAAAATTAAATTGTATTGACAATGGACAGCTCTTTGGTATTGTCATAATATAAAAACAATGAACACAAGTGTGGTTATGTATTGACAACTGTGAGCTTTTTATGTCTAAACAGCAGTTGATGAAAATTGCATTTAGAATGTTTTGACACCATGCAATAGTAAAGAAAACCCCTCAAACTTAAATTGTTATTGTGTGGGCTGACTTATTAAATTTGATATTTGTCCATTTGCATTTAATGAAGACTGAGGATTCAAGAGTTAAGCTGGGTACACTCTAGAAGTTTTTTTTCATTCAATTTGACGGACTGAATAAAAGAAGAAAAAAAAAACCTGAGATCGCCATACTAACACAGGCGATGTTAGTGCATCAATCTACATGGCTGTTTTACTATATTCTGAGAGGGGGACTCTGCAATTCTCTACAAGAACACACTGATGAGTGCTGGCAGCAATTTGCTGTGGGTCAGATATTGGTTTTCTAGCGTGCTTGTTCGACAGAAGCCAGTCATGAGACCAGCTTCTGTAGAACAGACAGCTGTACACACGGGCCGAAAGTCCATCAGTTCCTACTTAACTGACCAATTGCCAGCGATTTTCAGCCTGTGTGTACAAGGCTTTAAAGCTGAGACATCCTGTAGGTTCTGACAGTTGTTTTGTCTGACCTGATAACACTGCTGTCTACCCTCTCCTGAGGCTACATTGCATATCAAATACATAGTCAATTAGTGGTTTACATTTGTCCTTACTGATTTAGAATCTGGGAGAGCAGTTGCAGCCAAGGTCTAGCTACCCTCCACTTGTTACCAAAGAATTCCAATTTTCTATTAATCATGTTGAAACTGACATAAGTAAATCACATCCACCATTCTTTATTGCATAAGTCATAGAGAAGACGCTCTTGTTTTATGACATAACATTATTTAACCACTTGCCTACCGGGCACTTATACCCCCTTCCTGCTCAGGACAATTTTCAGCTTTCAGCGTTGTCGTACTTTGAATGACAATTGTGTGGTCATGCAACACTATACCCATATGACATTTTTATCATTTTTTTCACACAAATAGAGCTTTCTTTTGGTGGTATTTACTCACCACTGGGTGCTTTATTTTTTGCACTGTGAGCAAAAAATTTTTTAAAAAAAAGTTTTTCTTTGTCTCTATTATAAAATTTAGCAAACGGGTAATTTTTCTCCTTCACTGATGTGCGTTGATTAGGCAGCACTGATATGCAACAATGATGGGCACTCATAGGGGGCACTGATGGGCACAGGTGGGCGGCACTGGTGGGTGGTACTGCTGGGCACTGATCATCAGTGCCCTGATAATCAGTGCGATCTGTCCTCTGACAATTGCCGGTTATCGGCAGTACTGTCCTCACCCTGTGACAGTGTGAGGTAAGTGCAGCCAATAACCGGCAACTGTGTTTACCGGTGATCTGCTGTGTCATTGGACACGGGGTAAAAGGCTGCTGTGATTGGCCTTTTACCACATCGCGTGATCAGCTGTGTCCATAGGGCACGCGGGAGAATGCGTTCTGGGAGGACGTCATATGACGCTCTCCCAGAACTGGACAACCGTGCTGTAGCCGGCATTTTGCTATAGCCCGGTTGTCAAGTTGTTAAATCATAAAACAAATTAAAATATAACAGACATAATTATTGGCATCCTTAGCCTATTTTTTCATAGTAAACCCTTTTGAGAAGTGTAATTATGTACTTTCTGTAGCTCTAAATAAGACATCTCACCACTTGACCTCCGGAAGATTTACTCCCCTTCATAACCAGGGAATTTTTTTGCTTCTTGCTTCTTGGCACTGCATTACCTTGACTATTGCTCGGTCATGCAATCCTGTACACAAATTAAATTTATATAATTTTCCACACAAACAGAGCTTGCTTTATGGTATTTGATCACCACAGAGTTTTTTTATTTTTTTGAGCTATAACTGAAAAAAAGACTGAAAATTCAAACATAATATATATATATATATATATATATATATATATATATATATATATATATATACACACACACACACACACACACACTCTATACCAGGGGTGGGCAAACTTTTTGACTTGAGGGCCGCAATGGGTTCATATATTGGACCCGGGGGCCGGACCAAGAGTAGATGAATGATGTGTATGTGTCATCCATAGTAAGTATAGTAATATTCCCCCATAGTAAGCATAGTAATTAATCCCCCATATAGTAATTCATCCCCCATAGTAATTCATCCCCCATATAGTAATTCATCCCCCATAGTAATTCATTCACTTACCTTTGCTCCGCACGTTCCTCTCGCCGTGTTCCTGCGCCGTTCCGGTCTTCAGGGCGGACTGTGAGAGGAGCCTAGCTCCCCTCACGTTCGTCACGCTGCCCTGCCTACACACATCCTGACAGCCATCCTGACAGTATCACGCTCCACGGGCCAGATTAAAAGGTCTGCCGGGCCGTAGTTTGCCCATTGCTGCTCTATACAGTCAGGTCCATAAATATTGGGACATTGACACAATTCTAACATTTTTGGCTCTATACACCACCACAATGGATTTGAAATGAAAAGAACAAGATGTGCTTTAACTGCAGACTGTCAGCTTTAATTTGAGGGCATTTACATCCAAATCAGGTGAACGGTGTAGGAATTACAATAGTTTGCATATGTGCCTCCCACTTGTTCAAAAGAACAGCGTACCCTGATTAAAAAGTTGATTGGAGAGGGGAAAACATATAAAGAAGTGCGGAAGTGCAGAAAATGATAGGCTGCACAGCTAAAATGATCGCATATGCTTTCAAATGGCAAACAAAACCTGAAAGACGTGGAAGAAAGTGAAAAACTACCATTAAAATGGATAGAAGAATAGCCAAAATGGCAAGGACTCAGCCAACAATCAGCTCCAGGAAGATCAAACACGGTCTAAAGTTACCTGTGAGTACTGTTACAATTAGAAGACACCTATGTGAAGCCAAGCTATCTGCAAGAAGCCCCCACAAAGTCCCACTGTTGAAAAAAAGACATGTGCTGAAGAGGTTACAATTTGCCAAAGAGCACATTGACTGGCCTAAAGAGAAATGGCGCAACATTTTGTGGACTGATGAAAGTAAGATTGTTCTTTTTGGGTCTTTTGGCCGGAGACAGTTTGTCAGACGACCCCCAAACACTGAATTCAAGCCACAGTACACTGTGAAGACAGTGAAGCATGGTTGCACAAGCATCATGATATGGGGATGTTTCTCATACTACGGTGTTGGGCCTATTTATCGCATACCAGGGATCATGGATCAGTTTGAATACATCAGAATACTTGAAGAGGTCATGCTGCCTTATGCTGAAGAGGAAATGCCCTTGAAATGGGTGTTCCAACAAGACAACGACCCCAAACACACCAGTAAACATGCAACATCTTGGTTCCAGACCAACAAGATTGACGTTATGCAGTGGCCAGCCCAATCCCCGGATCTTAATCCAATAGAAAACTTGGGTGACATCAAAAATGCAGTTCCTGAGGCAAAACCAAGAAATAGAGAAGAATCCAAAACCAACTGTCCACCTGTGAGCCGATACAGTGAATTCTCTGCAAACACAACCCAAAAATATTCAATAAACATATATTAAATCAAAAAAAAAATTTTTAGGTTCGCAAACACATCACACCAACTCATACAATAGTGTCAACCAATATATAGATAAATATCGTGCTGCGCTCCTCTATTATTATCATTAAAGACACATTGATTACGTGTAAAAAATAAACTAAAATAAAATCTAATATAAATAAAGTGTGAAAAAAACAAAACAAAACGTGAAAAAAACAAATGTCCACTGTGCTTATACAATCCCTTTATACTATGGAAATAAATGTATCATTGTATATCCAGAGACTGATACATAAGAGTCCTCTTTCTTTTTGAGAAATCTGTGCTAATTAGATGAATACACTCCAGGTTCCAAAAACTTTTGCAGCATAAATACATTTCCCCCTGATAAAGCCACGTGACCGGTGGCATAACGCGTAGGGGAGGGGCTCTGACGTCACCGCGTGCAGTCGGCTTTTCTGGTGAGTACAGACACAGTGTGTGTTAACACACTGCTACCTTTTCTTCTTAAAGGCTTGTTTATTTTAATGAAAATGTGAGTGTGACAGACAGAGTTTGGCAATAAAAGGAGTTTTATAAGGATAAAGCACTATCTTCTGTTTTTCTTTGCAATTATATATGTGGAGTTTGCTGGAGTAATTCTGGAGGATTGTTCCCCTGGAGGGGAGAAGGAGGGAAGATTCATCCAACCATCCACACACCCATAGATCCATACAAGATAATGAGGAGAGGAGTGACACCAGGTTAACAAGGAAAACTGCGGTTTGGAGAGATTGTTTGAAGGTGATAAGCAGCCAAGCATACTTCATCCTTTTATAGGATAAATTGCGTGATTTAGCCTGTTGAGGCTGGAGACGGAGGTGAGCGCATGATAGAGCTGTATTTATGCTGCAAAAGTTTTTGGAACCTGGAGTGTATTCATCTAATTAGCACAGATTTCTCAAAAAGAAAGAGGACTCTTATGTATGAGTCTCTGGATATACAATGATACATTTATTTCCATAGTATAAAGGGATTGTATAAGCACAGTGGACATTCGTTTTTTTCACGTTTTGTTTTTTTCACACTTTATTTATATTAGATTTTATTTTAGTTTATTTTTTACACGTAATCAATGTGTCTTTGATTATAATAATAGAGGCGCAGCACGATATTTATCTATATAAGAAATAGAGAAGAACTGTGGAATGTAGTCCAATCATCCTGGGCTGGAATACCTGTTCACAGGTGCCAGACGTTGGTTGACTCCATGCAACACAGATGTACAGCAGTTCTCAGAAACAGTGCTTATACAACTAAATATTCATTAAGTGATTCAAAGGAAAGCAAAATCTTCAAACATTTTTCAGTTTATATAGTGAATGTTTGAGATTGTAAAGAAGAATACAAACACTGCTATTTTTTTGAACAGTCATATATTAACTTTTCTTCAATTTTTTTAGAGGAACAACACAAATTTGATACATTTTTCTTCATGTTTTGATTTGGAATAGAATGTGTAGTGTTCCCAATGCATTTGTGTGTATGGAAATAAAAGCTATTAGAAGGATTTTGAGCTTTATTCACTCTTTTTCAACACACTGCTATTATTTTGAACACAACTGTATATATATATATATATATATATATATATATATATATATATATAAAATTTTCTTTTGGCTTTAAAGCATATCTAATAAAAACATTTTAAAAATCACATTTCTTCACATACATTTAGGCCAATATGCATTCCGATACATATGTTTGTTAAAAATAAAATAACATCTTTGCAGACTTGACACCTGAGACATTATGGAGAAAGAGATCACTGAGACCCTTAATAGAACAGATGAAAAAACAAAACATACAGTATAGATGGAGCGGCTCAATGTGTCTAATCGGATGGAAGAATGGAGTTACTGCATACCTGAGATTTCCTGAGGATTTGAGAGACTTTTTTGACAAACTTAACATTCAAAAAGTAGAGGTTCCAGGCTGGGAGGTTGAGGGAGGGGAAAACGTCGAGGGAAAAGAGCAATGGCAGCAAATTAGAAGAAAGAATAAAGAAGGGATAGAAAGGGGAACATTGAGGGAAATGGAGGGACGGTGAACCGTACAAGGTTAGAGTTCAACCTCAGGGCCAAGATCCAAATGTGACAGTAAGCTCACAAAGGATTAGATGGTAAAAAATAGGCCTGATGGGAGGGGGGGGTTCGAGGGGGGAGGGAGGAGGGAGGGCCAGGGGAGGGGGGAGGTGAAGAGGGAGGGTAAGGGGGGGGGAGGAGGTAAAAGATGGTATAGGGGGAAGGTTTTAAAAATACTCTGCATAGGGACGAGATGTACTCAAGAATTATGGAAGATATAAAATTTATAACATATAATGTAAAAGGGTTGAATAGTCCTGGGAAGAGATTTAAGCTATTTAAGGAGTTACAACACAGAGAAGCCTCGGTAGTTTTTTTACAGGAGACGCATTTTGAGATTAAGTCAAATATCAAATTAAATACTAGAAACTATCCAACATGGTTTTATGCAGACTCCCCAATTAAGAGAGCCAAAGGGGTGGCAATTGGGTTCGCTAAAAACGTAAGGTGGGAGGTGGAAGAGAGAGAGACAGATCCTGAGGGGAGATTCTTGTTTCTGAGGGGCAGATTACAGGAAATAGAGTGTACAGTGGCGAATATTTATTGCCCAAATAAGAGACCGGAGGTATACCTGAAAGGGATATTAAGAAAATTGAGGGACTTTAAAAAGGGAAGACTGATAATGGCGGGAGACTTGAATTTATGTCTAGATCCACAGATGGATACAACATCTCGTGTGCAACGAGAGGGAGGTAGGTCTATGAAGACTTTGAAGAAGGAGATATATGAAGGGCAACTAGTGGATATATGGAGGATAATGCATGGAAAGGAAAAAGACTATACTTTCTTCTCTAATGCACACGAGATTTATTCAAGACTGGACTATATAATGGTAGAACATCAACTTATCGAGAGGGTGGCCAAAGTAGAAATAGAGACAATGACTCTCTCAGACCATGCCCCAGTTATAATGAAGGTGAGATGGGGGAGACAACTGACAAGGGGGGTGGGATGGAGATTAAACGAGGCCCTTCTATTAGATCAAGAGATCGATCAGCAGATCAGACGAGAAATGGAAAGATATTTTCAGGAGAATGAAACAGGAGATGTCTCAATGGCCACTGTCTGGGAGTCCCATAAGGTATATATTAGGGGTATATTGATTGCGTTAGGAGCAAAAAAGAAAAGAGAAAGGAGTAAGAAAATGACAGGGCTCTTAAAAGATATAAATGACCTGGAACAGATCCATAAAAACAGAATAACATGTGAGATAAGACAGAAGATAATAGGAAAGAAGAAAGAATTGGAGATATTAATGGAAGAAGAGATGAGGAGAGTACTTAATAAAGTTGCAGTGGAGAGGTACAGATGGGGAGATCGTCCAGGAAAATATATAACGAAGGCCCTGAGAAAAAAGAAAACTAGAAATTACATAGAAAAAATAAGAAACCCCAAGGGAGAAATGGCTCACTCTACTAAAGAGATTGGGAAGGTGTTTGAGGAGTATTACAATAAGTTGTATAATATTAAGTCTCAAAACTTAGTAAATAATAGTGAAAATGAGAATAGAGAAAAAAGAAAGGCATATCTAAAAAATGCAGAACTACCAAGGATAGATAAAGATCTATTGAAATCCCTGGAATTAGAAATCACACAGGAGGAAATAAAAATAGCACTAAAAGACACTAAGGTGGGGAAAAGTCCTGGCCCGGACGGATACACCGTGAGGTACTATAAAAAATATAGTGAACTATTGATACCAAAGTTGAAGGAATATATGAATGCCCTGGGGGGAGAAATGGAGATTAGACAGGAATCCCTACAAGCTCATGTAACACTTATACACAAGGAAGGGAAGGATCCTACTCAATGTTCAAGTTATAGGCCAATTGCACTCCTAAATGTAGATACAAAGTTATATGCGAAGGTCTTAGCAAATAGGATCAAAGACTTAATGCCAGAATGGATCCAGGGAGATCAGGTTGGCTTTGTGTCAGGGAGGGAGGGTAGAGATAACGGAATTAGAACTCTGTTGTTGATCCAGAAAGCTAAGAAAGGGAAAACCCCGGCAGTGATTCTCTCGATCGACGCTGAAAAAGCTTTTGATAGAGTAAACTGGAGCTTTATGATGGACACTCTAGAGATCATGGGGGTAGGTAGTAGAATGAGGGAATGGATAGGAAAATTGTATAAAATGCCATCCGCGGTTATTTTGGTCAATGGTGAAAAATCGGCACCTATAAGGATGTCAAATGGCACTAGACAGGGATGTCCACTGTCCCCTTTGTTGTATGTGTTAACATTGGAACCCTTACTAGAAACAATTAGGAGGAATGCAGATATAAAGGGAATACAAATAGGGGAAACGGAACATAAGGTGGCAGCTTTTGCAGACGATCTCTTGTTCTATGTGGGTAATCCTAGGATAACACTCCCGAATTTAATGAAAAGCTTAAAGGAATATGGAGAAATATCAAACCTAAAAATCAACCTGACAAAAACTGAGATCTTGAATATAAATCTCCCGAATGGTGAGAAAGAAAAGATAAAAAAAGAATTCCCTTTTACATGGAGAGATAGAGAGATAAAATATTTAGGAGTCAAACTTTCTGCTTCATATTCAAAATTGTATAAATTAAATTATATTTCCCTTTTAAACGAGATTAAGGAGGAATTGAAGAAATTGGGAGGAGGAATCCCCTCCTGGTTAGGACGAATAAATCTGATAAAAATGATAATTGTACCCAAAGTTTTGTATAAATATCAAATGATCCCAATAAAACTCCCAGAAGCATTTTTTAAAGAAATTAAAAGGATGATAACAAAATTTATATGGAAAAATAAAAAACCTAGAATATCGTATGATTTGATAAGTAGACGAAAAGAGAGAGGGGGACTGGGAGTGCCAGACTTTGGGAGATACTATAATGCTGTAGTTTTAGCAAGAATTTATGATTGGACACACAATAAAAGGGGGAAAAGATGGGTAAAGATAGAGAATGACTTGAGCGGAGTTGACCTGAGTAGAAACATATGGGCACCAACACAATATAGAGGTTTAAAAGAAACCACGAGCGTGTTTACATTGAACGTTTTAAGGGTTTGGGATAATCTACACAAGTATATGCACTGGGATTTTAATTCACAATTAATGTCACTAAGGAATATAGAATACTTCCCACCAGGTATTGAAGGGAGTATGGGAAAATGGATTAAAAAGGAAGACATTCAACTAAGAGATATTATGGACGGAAAGAAGTTGAAAACATTGAAAGACTTAAAAAAGAGTGGAAGGGAACTTTTTATTAAGATTGATGAGTGGAAATATCACCAATTAAATCACTTTGTTGAGAGTCTTCCGAAACCCATAAGAGGGAGAAAGGAGTGGAACATGTTTGAGAGGTTACTGGAATCACGGGGAGACGGAAAACGGGGCACGGCAAAAATTTATAAAATTCTTACCGAGTTAGCTACGGAATTAAAACCAAGCTATATAGAAAAATGGGAAAGGGATTTAGGAGTGGAGATAGATGAGGATAAACAGAGGAAGATATATAGACTCACGCACGAGAACACTAGTATGAGAGAGGTGGAGGTAAACTATAAAAGTTTAGTAAGATGGCACATTACACCAATTCTAGAGCACAAAATAGATATAGAGAAAACACAAGAGTGTTGGCGTGGTTGTGGAAAGATTGGTACATGGTTTCACATCTGGTGGGAGTGCCCAAGGATACAAAATTTTTGGAAGATAACAGTCAACTTAATTGAGAAAATCTCAGGAATAAAGATAGGATTAGACCCACAAGTGTGTTTACTACATAAAACAGATTTACCAGTGAATAAATATAAAAACTCGGGTATATGGTACTTTGTGAACGCAGCGAAGGGGTTGATACCCAAATTCTGGCATAGCTTGGAAGTTCCGAAAGAGAAGGATTGGGTAGAAAGAGTAAATCAGATTAGTAGGATGGAGAAACTATACTATACCCAGGAAGATAAGATGGAGATATATAACAGGAGATGGGAAAAATGGGAAGATTTTGTACACCATAGGAATATATATGAAGAAATGCCAGGAGAAGATTCTTAATTTTATATAGATGGAAGTAAGAGAAAAATGCAGAGTGGGAGGGAGGAGGGATGGGGTAGGGCATAAGGGTAGAGGGAAGGGAAAGGAAGAAAAAGGAGGTAACAGAAAGAAAATAAGAGTAAAAATATTATATGAGAATGTAGATGAAATGCATTATGCTCTTCTTTCATGTTCCCCTGTTTTTTTTTCTTTTTTTTCTTTTTTCCTTTCTCTTTTTATATGTAATTATAAATGTGAAAATTTAATAAATATTTGAATAAAAAAAAAAAAAAAAAAATAACATCACAATAAGCATATATTAATTGGTTTGCGGGAATGTTGTAGCGTCTACAAACTATGGTGTATATATATACTGGAATTTTTATTTTTTATTTATTTTTTTTTGCCCATAAGATTTTTGTTATGTTTTACAGTCAATAACAATATAACAGCAGTGTAGCAGCGTACAATAAAGTCACACAGCAATACAAAATATGCTCAATGAAACAGTAAACAATAAACCAGACAAAAAGGAAAAAAAATGGGAGGGAAGGGGAGAAAAGGAAAAGGAACAAAAAAACAAAAACACACTCCTCCCCACTAAGGGGATGGAAAAAAGGAGAAGGGGAAAAAGTGGGAGAGGAGATATAGGGGAAAAGGAGAAAGCGGGGTCGAGGAAGAAAGATTTCCCAGTTGCACGGGGGGGAGGAGATCCTGTCAGCTCAGGATAGGCAGCTCCCCATAAACTCGAGCTCCAGGTAACCGTGTAAATATCAGCTATCCAAAAACGGATTGGAGACAGCCGAGTAGTAAAGGAAATAAAATTTTGCTCCGGTTGCTTGAGGTCTCCTGAATATCTTAAGCGTGGTATTTTTCCGCAATGTCAATACTCTCTTCAATGCAAAGTCCAACAGTAGGATCCCCTCATGGTAGCCAGCAAGTAACAAACAAAGGAAAGAGAACCCGGTCAACACATTCAGGTCATAATGAAAATGAAATGGTGCTGTGCTAATCCAATTTCACAATATCACATAGTCAAAATGTGGTAAATACTAATAATACCAACCCCCAATGATTGAAACAAATAGTTAAACCAACTAGTAAAAAATTTAAAATATATATAGAATAGACAAGAAAACCATAAACCAACGAAATATGGTCTTGTGAAATGGTGATCTATCCCCACAAAACAAAGAGAGCATTCATTCACGATTAACCGGAACCTGCTCTATACTCAGCAAAGAGAACACCGCCTTATAGGTTCTTTTTTTTTTCTTTTTCTTTTTTTTTTTAACTACTTGCCAACCGCCCGCCCTGAGGGGGACCCATCTGTGTCTCTACCCACCCATGAGGGGGATATCAACGGTGCTGAACCATATTACCTATGATGGAGGTCTAGGGCTGTGGATACCTATTTCATTTTACAAATAAGGCGTTTTGGCCCCTTGGGGTCACTCCAAGGAGGTGAGCAGCTATTTCAGCCGATTACTGATTTGTTTCCCTGTTTTTGTATACAATCTCAACACTATCACTTGCACTTTTTGAATCCAACGGATATTCTTTGGACTCCACAGTTTTTGGACATTTTTATATGTCATTATTGTATTATGACACTATAGTTTTTTCATAAATAACCTTTTTTATTGCACGTAACACAATATTGGATCTGATTTACAATATCCCAAATTCTGGGATTTACATATTGGATTCATTCACTTTCACAAGTGTCACTTTAGTGCATTTCAAATTGGAAATTTTTTCTGGGTTTCACTTATGTATTTACTTTTATTTGTTTCTTTATGATGGTTTTTGGGCTTAGTCGTGATGTCACTTATGTGTTTTGATCCCAATTAGTGGATTAGGTCACTTTATTTTCACTATTATAGACCATGTATGGTCATATTTTGTTTTCACTATTAATTCTCACTGGAGCCTACATTAGTGACGCCTCTTTTATGTGTACCTAGAAAGTCACTATCCACAAGACTACGCTTTGACTGTCTTTGTGTGTTTTCTTGTCTATTCTATTCTATAGATTTGCTATATGTGATTACGTATTCACTATTGTCACTGAATGAATGCCCTCTTTGTTTTGTGGGGATAGATCACCTTTTCACAAGACCACATTTCACTGGTTTATGGTTTTCTTGTCTATTCTATATATATATTTTACCTTTTTTTTTTATTTTTTTACTAGTTGGTTTAACTATTTGTTTCAGTCATTGCGGGTGGGTATTATTAGTATTTACCACATTTTGACTATGTGATATTGTGAAATTGGATTAGCGCAGCACCATTTCATTTTCATTTTAGCTTATTATCCATTTTTGGTACATGGTCAGGTGCCAGCAGCTTTTCTTCATCTTATTTTTGGGTATTGTAAGGTAGCACAGGAGGTCCTCATTAAGACATTCAGGTTATAATTTGTATGTATCTGTGGTCAGAAAGTGGATCCAACAAGCCCAGGTGGAATAAAAAGAAGCTATTTGGTTTTGAGAAATATAAATCAATTCCTCCATTTCGACTATCCTATTCAGTCTACCGAGCCAATCCCTCAGGCTTGGAACGCTCTTGGTTTTCCAAAATATAGGGATGCACATTCAAGCAGCATTGATCATGTGTGATGTTAGCGATCTCTTGTAGCTCTCAAATGGCTGGCTAGTCACATGAAGGAGGTATTGAGCGGGAGAGAATGTTATTACGTCTCCTGTCACTTGTGCAATAATATCATGTACCTTGTGCCAGTAATTGGAAAGGAGGGGGCAGGACCACCAGATGTGCAGAAATTAACCCACCATAGATTGACACCTCCAACACCTATCCGTTGTTGACTGGGAAAATGTATGTATAATTTGGGGTACCGTACTATACCATCTATATCTCAGTTTATAACCGTTTTCTTGTAGTGAGACATTGAGGGAGTTTTTATAAGCCAACAAATGAATGTGTCCCCATTCTTCCTCACTAAAAGAACAGTTCAGGTCTCTCTCCCATGCCTTGCAAGCAAGGCCCGTGTCTGGCAAAATGTGATCATGAAAAAGAGCGTAAATAGTTGAAATCATATGACGCTAGGGAGAGTTGTGTGCGCAGATAGATTCAAAGGGGAGAAGCGGCCACCCAAACTCTCCAGAATGATTTGAGGTCTTTAGGAAGTGTCAAATTTGGAAATATGCCCAAAAAGGTATTGGAGAGTCTTTATGCTGTGTCAACAGATATGTTCTGTCCACAAACGCACCTTTATGAAAAAAGCTGTGTGCTGTTAACAAAGACATAGGCCAATTAGGATGAGGGAATGCGTTAGATTCACCTGGGGGAAGGTCTGGATTCCACTGAATAGGGGTGAGGGTGCCTGCGTTTGAAGAAATTTGGCAGGTGGAAACTGCTGCGGACAAACATTTCAATGTAGACAAAACAAAAGGATGATCCTGTATGATAATTTTCCAATGGCGCATTGGTGTCCAAAGGAGAGAAGCAAGAGGCGTATTGGAGAAAGTTTGTTCCAATAGTTGATTGGACTGACCAATCAACTGGCCAGCTGGATGGCCCAAAACTATTTTTGAATGTTAGGTAAATCGATCCCTCCCCTGGATTTTGGCAAAGATAAGTAATCCAATGCTATACGAGGAGCTTTTTTGTTCCAAATAAATCTACTAAATTTTATGTGGAGCTGTGTAAAAAATAGTTTGGGTAAAGAAATCGGAATGGTCTGCATTACATACAGTAAGTGGGCTAAAACGTTCATTTTAATCACCACTGCCTGTCCAAACCAGGAGAGGGGTTGGGATTGCCACCGTAAAAGGTTGTTAGCAATATTTTTGATCAATTGGGCGTAATTTTTCTCATATAAATCACTAAGCTCCTCTGGAAGTATTATTCCCAAGTATGTGATTCCCTCCATGTTCCACACAAAAGGAAATTTCTCTTTGGAAAAGGAGCTTTCCTCAGCTGATAAGTTAATGCCCAATGCATGGGACTTCAAGTAGTTAATTTTAAAGTTGGATAGGAAAGAAAACTGATTAAACGCATCGAGGAGATTTGGTAAGGTCGTACACGGTTCTCGAAGAAATAAAAGAATATCATCTGCGTAAGCCCCATGTTTGTATTCCTTATTTGCTATTTGAAAGCCCTTAATGTTATTGTCAGCTTGTAAACTCCTAAGGACAGGATAAAGATTAGAGGCGACAGTGGGCATCCCTGCCGCTTCCCATTATGTATGTCAAAAGAGTCAGAAAGAAAGCCATTGACCTTAACTCTGGCCAAGGGATTAGAATATAGAGCCATGATCCTGCTATACATAATAGAGTGCAAGCCGATCGCCTTTAGTACTTCTGCCATATAGTCCCACGCAATGCAGTCAAAAGCCTTATCTACGTCCATGAACAAGAGAAGGCCCCTGTGTTGCATCTGTCTGATCCAAGCCTGAATACTAATCGCTTTCAAGGTGTTATCCCTAGCCTCTCGACCAGGTACGAAGCCCACCTGTGCTCTGGATATCCAGGTCATTACAAAGGGCAGAAGGCGGTTGACCAGGATTTTGGAATAAAGTTTGGTATCTACATTTAAAAGTGAAATCGACCTATAGTTCAAAACTATACTTGAATCTTTTCCTGGTTTTGGCAAAACTGTAATGTGCGTGGCCAGGAGACTCTTAGGAGGGGAGTGGTCTTTAAGCGAGTTAAAGGCTTTCGCAAAATGCGGGGCTAGGATCCCTAGAAAATGTTTATAATATTGAGTGGAAAGACCATTCGTACTTTTACCCAATTTCATTTGTTTCAATGCTGCCTGAAATTCCGTTTCGGATAGGGGTGCTTTCAATGTCTGAGCATCTACGGTGGATAGGGTCGAGGGTGAATATTGTTTAAGAAAAGCATGTATTTTCTGCATTCTTTGCTCGGATGAGGGGCATGTGGTGGCGTCAGCCTTAGTGTGGTAAAGATGTTCATAGTATGTTTGAAATTGGTTCGTTATCTCCTTAGTAGCCTCAAATACTGATCCCGAAGCATTACGGATTCTGTCTACAGCTATTGTGGACCGTTTAGGCACCAGCATAAGTGCCAAAAGACGGCCACTTTTGTTACTATGTTCATAAAAGGATTTCTGGCCTAGGATAATACTGTGTCGGGCTTTAATATCCAAAGCTTCTCGCAGTTCTTCACTAAGTTACGTGAGCTCCGCAAGTGTAGTTTGAAGTTGTGAGTGCTTGTTTGCCTGTTCCAATATGCGAATGTGGTTCGAGAGATCCTCCATATGAAGTTGTGACACCCTCTTACGTCTCGCTGCTAAGGTCAGAAATTTTCCCCTAATGACACATTTATGTGCTTCCCATTGAGTCATGAGAGGGACTTCATCAAAGTTGTTAAGTTGGAAGTACTCCTGCAAAGATTTTTGAAGCTCACTAAAGTCGATTGGGTCTTTCAGAAGAGAGGCATCTAAGCGCCAGATTTCTGTACGCCATTCCTTGGATGGAAAAGTCAGTGTCAAAGTTGTGGTCAGAAATGACTGTGGGATCTACAGACACGTCCTTCAGATTGTGACAAGAACCAATAGTCTATCCTAGAGTTTATCCTAGAGTATTTGTTGTGTGTGTGTGGGGGGGGGGGGAGAATGTAAATTCTTTCGCTGTAGGATATAGCGTTCTCCATGTGTCATGAAGATTTAGCTCGATCAGGGAATTCTTAATGGTCTGTAAAGCTCTGTAAGGTAACACTGAAGCGCCATTGGAAGTATCCAACATCGGGGTTAAAGAGACATTAAAGTCCCCCCCTAAAAGTAAAATGCCTTTCCTAAAGTTAAGGAGAGTACAGACATGTCTAAAGAAAGTGACCTGATTAGAGTTTGGGCAATATATATTAGCTAAGGTAATTGGCTTACCGGACAACATACCTTTCAAAAGTCCTCTAATTAGAATAATGTGTGCTGGGAGAACAAAGTGGCAACACCCTTTGATTTAGCGAGGGGGTTTGTGGCGTGGTAGACCATAGGAAAGCGATGATCAGAAAGCCGGGAATTATTATCAGAACGGAAGTGGGTTCCTGCAAAAAGGCTATCTGACATCTCTTGTGTAAATCCTGTAAGACCATGGTTCTCTTTGCAGGTGTGTTAAGGCCCTTGACGTTGAAGGAGAAGAATTTATATTCCAAGTCAAACACCCTGGAGCTACCGTGGGCCATCCTTGCTCCCAAAATCCAACCCCGTTCATGTGACAAAAATAAGAAAGAGAAAGGAAAGGGAGAAAGAAATAAAAAAGGCGGGGGGTAGGGGTTGTTACTCCAGCAAGACCCTAGGGAAAAATAAAAATCTCCCAGTGGTCTTAAAAAGGAGAAAAGTTATTTCCAGAGACAGTCAACGTTGGCAAGACCCCTGAGGGGAAGAATTGCTCGAAGAGGATCTCACCATGTTGTGGGGGGGTGGTGAAAATCGGAGGCAACCACAAGAGAAGAACCGAAATACAGAGCAGCAAGTTCAAATTGCACAGTCGCAGAAGCACAAAATATACAGAGAGAGATAGAGCATGTAAGTGGCCCTGCCACACAGCTAGAACATCAACCATAACATTAGGAACATTTTAACTACAGTATGTTTGGCATAATGGGGTAACTGCTGCAAGATACAGTAGTTTTATTATTAGTCAGCCCAAGTAGGTAGTATCTGTCAGGGATCGGTGTCCCTGCCGCGATGCGCCGGGCGGCGCATGCGCAGTACACCGATGCATCCTAACCAGCGAGCAGCGGGACCTGGGCGATCATGATGGCTGCTCATGGGCACTCGTGATCACGGACACGTGCCTGGCACCAATGACAGTGCAGGGCGGGCTATTTAAACAGGACTAGAGGTATGTCAAATTGCCGTTTGGTCTTTGTGCTCTGTTCCTGATACCTGATCCTGTGTTACTCCATTGCTGACCTCTGCATTGTACCTGACCCTGCTGATTGTATCCTGCTTAACCCTTGGCTTACCTGACCATCCTTCTGCCTGACCCTCTGTACCGCGCTGTCCGCTAGTTACTGAACCCGGCTTGTGACCCCGGCCATTCTCTGCCTTCTCCTCCGGTACCTCGCTGCCCGCACGTTGCTGACCTGGCCTGCCTGACTACGCTTCCAGCCACCCAGACGATCCATCCATCCATCCCGCAGGGATCGTTCCTGGTTACCAGGTCTGCCAGCCTCTTCACATCAGACTCCTTACCCCGCACTCCTCTGACGGTGCTCTCTACCATTGTCGGACATACTCAGGGGTCGCGACCTGGTCTCAGTCTGCTCCAAGTCCATCCCCACCATCAGGGGCCCTGGTGAATAAGCAGATTGGGACTTAGACCTCGCGCCCTGAGGAACTCCGTACTGTGGACCGATAGAGACGCCGCCAGGCGGATTGTGACAGTATCGCATTACAAGGATATAATATATAAGCTAAGCCATGGGGGACGGCCTATCTCAAAGAATCCCATGTCGTAGGAAAGTATCCCAGATCAAAAGTGCCACCAGATTAGGGCATGCCTATC
Organism: Staurois parvus; assembly: GCF_062004578.1. Lineage (NCBI taxonomy): Eukaryota > Metazoa > Chordata > Amphibia > Anura > Ranidae > Staurois > Staurois parvus. The sequence continues at coordinate 12,993,348 of NW_028317813.1, forward strand.
CCTGACATTGCATAGTGTATGGAGCTAACCATCCCCATTCCTAGTCACCATTCAATAATAGGATTCCATTTTAGGCAAACAAAAAATTGCCCCCGATACCCATTTTAAAGTGAGCTAATTATAGTAGTCAGCATAGGAGTTAGTAATGGGTGTAGGTAAGCATAAGCCATATAACAACGCAGGTAAAAAATGTGAGGGAAAGGAGGCAGACAGCCCCATAGGCCACAATGCGGCCGAAAACCAAATATAAATGTTCCTCCAGCTATAATAAGAGGAAGTCACAGGGTCCCTGGCCACCCGTCCTCATCCCCCTCAAATAAAGATATTCAGAGCCAAGGTTATACAATATTATACATACAAATAAGAAATTAGAAAATCAAATTCTTACAGCTTCCTTGGTTCATTGTCCCCTAAATCAAAGGCATTCTTACAGATATTTCAATACAAATATGTAACAATAATGCAGCTTAATGTCCCTCTAAGGCTGTGGAGGTTTCCGAGGGATCCTCTGGGTTCTCCACCGTCCGCCCTCAAGAGCCCCAACGAGAAGAGTGAGATCTGTGGCGGTTTCGGGATGATGTGCTGGGAGCATTCGGATCACTACTCTGCCCTGCGATAGGAGAACAGAACTCATGGTACCAATCCGGCACTTCTGTGAGTGGGATATGCAGGGTATCGCAAGATTGTTGGAGATCTGCTGAATATCTAAGGCTTGCCGTGTGGTCTGCGTGCGAGGCTGTCATACAAAACGGGAACCGCCATCTGTATGGTATCTTGCTTTCTCTAAGTGCCTCTAGGAGGGGTCCAAGTGCTCTGCGATTACAGACGGTAATTTGGGATAAGTTCTGGAAGACCTGGACTTCAGACCAGTTGAATGTAAATTTCTCTTGATCACGTGCTGCACGGATCACTTCTTCCTTAAGGTGAAAGTCAGTAAAGCAGCACACAATGTCTCAAGGTGGGTCAGTGTCTCTTCCCCTAGGCCTTAAGGCTCTGTGAGCTCTTTCAAATGTGACCGGTGAATCTGAAGGTCATTCTAGCAGGTCATTGAATAAAGTGTGTAGGGCCTGGGGTATCTGTCAACTGCTACTGATTCTGGTATGCCTCTTACTCTCAAATTCCTTCTCCAGCCCCGATTATCCAAATCCTTCATGTGGCATTGCATTTCTGTTAGCTGAAGGTTGTGATGTGCCACTGTGGATTGTAAGTCAGCGATTTCCATGTCATGGTGTGTTACCGTGTGTTCAGTATCCATGAGTCTGGCCGTGACTGACTTGAGATCCTCAGTTCAGTGATGGCTGATGTTAAAGTTGTTTTGATGTCAGCCGCGTAATTCTGTAGGTTACTCATCCACGGCAACTGTTGCAGGATTTCTGAGATGGATGTCAGTGAGTCCCCTGTTCTAGCACTCGTGGCCGCGGCCTGTGCGGAGGCCTGTGCCCTTGCAGCCAGAGGCAGCGGAGAGCTCCGTGTGTGGGTATCTCCGTGCTGGGACCGGAACATAGGTGGTAGCTGCCGGCCGAGTTGCGAGCGCGGGGACCAGGATGGTGACGGAGCTCTCCCAATCTTTCCCATGGTCGACTGTGCTCAATAAGCTTGGCAGAGTGGCTAGACCATCAATGGGCAAACTACGGCCCGGCGGACCTTTTAATCTAGCCCGCGGAGCTAGGCTCCCGCTAGGCTCCTCTTACAGTCCGCCGTGTAGCATGAAAATCTGTCTCCTATGAGGATCTGTCCCCCTCGACGTATCTGCGCATGTGCCGGAGATCGCCAATCGGCTGCTAATGCCTGAAACTGGCACATGCGCAGATACGTCGAGGGGGACAGATCCTCATAGGAGACAGATGTTCATGCTACACCTGAACGGCGCGGGAACACGGCTAGAGGAACGCGAGGAGCAAAGGTAAGTGAATTGACACAGGGGGGACTTAATATGGGGAATGAATTACTATAGGGGGGATGAATTACTATAGGGGGGATGAATTACTATATGGGGGATGAATTACTATGTGGGGGATGAATTACTATGTGGGGGATGAATTACTATAGGGGGGATGAATTACTATGGGGGATGAATTACTATGGGGGGATGAATTACTATATGGGGGATGAATTACTATGGGGGATGAATTACTATAGGGGGGATGAATTACTATGGGGGATGAATTATTATATGGGGGATGAATTACTATGGGGGATGAATTACTATATGGGGGATGAATTAATATGGGGGATGAATTACTATGTGGGGGATGAATTACTATGTGGGGGATGAATTACTATAGGGGGGATGAATTACTATGGGGGATGAATTACTATGGGGGATGAATTACTATAGGGGGGATGAATTACTATATGGGGGATGAATTACTATGGGGGATGAATTACTATAGGGGGGATGAATTACTATGGGGGATGAATTACTATATGGGGGATGAATTACTATATGGGGGATGAATTACTATGGGGGATGAATTACTATAGGGGGGATGAATTACTATGGGGGATGAATTACTATAGGGGGATTAATTACTATATGGGGGATAAATTACTATGGGGGATGAATTACTATAGGGGGGATGAATTACTATGGGGGATGAATTACTATATGGGGGATGAATTACTATGGGGGATGAATTACTATATGGGGGATTAATTACTATGGGGGATGAATTACTATATGGAGGATTAATTACTATGCTTACTATGGGGGAATATTACTATACTTACTATGGATGACACATACACATCATTCATCTACTCTTGGTCCGGCCCCCGGGTCCAATATATGAACCCATTGCGGCCCTCAAGTCAAAAAGTTTGCCCACCCCTGGGCTAGACTCTCTGTTGCAGAGCCTCACTACAGAGCGTCCATCTTGGATGCCGCCGAGACCACACCCCCTATTTATTTTTTATACTAGTAATTTTGATCAGCGACTTATATCTGAACCAAAATTGTGAAGCAAGCGCTTACTGCAGCAGCTGTTGCACAAAAAAAAAGTAACCACAAACTTTCTCAAATGAACTCATAAATGTAGTGCAGTGCTAAACAAATAATTGCCAATATAATACATAAGTGACTGTAAATTACAAATTTCCATATACTATATAGTGTCCAGAATATAGCCAATCAAATGGTGGTGGTTAATCCACTGGTAAACGATGGACTGATCTTAAATAACTCTCCGTGTGCATAAATCTGGAAATCCGGTGAAGTGCGATCACAGTGGATATAGAAAGATTGCCCACTCACCAGAAGCACAATCTTATTGCGCAAGAATCAGATAAACAGAAGCAGGGGTTCCCTTGATGGTACAGCCTGGAGCAGGATCCTCTCCTCTGCAAATATGGGTAATGGAGATGTCCCTCCTAGACACCCTGGAATGGGTAGGGTCTGGTCAGTGGTTCCCTCCTCTAATCCTGGTGGTGCACCTGGGGTACTGGATGGATTTAATTGCTCGGCATGGAGCAAAGAAGATGGATTCTCATAGTGTAGTATTCAACGATATGTATTATAGATGATAGGTTAAAAAGCGACTTATATCTGGACTGTGATAGTATGGCGGGCAATATGACACGTTGTGGGAACCAGTGACACTAATACAGTGATCAGTGCTAAAAATATACACTGTCACTGTACTAATGACACTGGCTGGGAAGGGGTTAAACATCTAAGACATGGATCTCCAAACTTTCTAAACAAAAGACCAGTTTACTGTCCTTCAAACTGTGAGGGGGGCCAGACTGTGGCCAGTGAGAGTAGAAAATGCCCCAGCATCACTGGGAGTAAACAATACCCCATCATTGGTATAAGTGGGAGGAATAGTGCCCCATTGCTGGTGTCAGTGGGAGGAATTGTGTCCTGTTGTTGGTATCAGTGGCAGGAATTATGCCACTTTATTGGTGTCAGTAGAAGGAATGGTGCCCCAAGGGCTGGATAAAGGCAAGCAAAGAGCCACATCTGGCCCCCAGGCTGCAGTTTGGAGACCATTGATCTTGGGGGATAAAAGGGTTAAATGTGTGTACTCTGAGGTGCTTTTACAAAGGGATGTACTGGTTTTTATTCCCTGCTTTGCATGGAAACAAAAAAAGGCACATCCACACTGACAGGACAGAGCTGTGCCCTGTCTTCCTCCTCGCCGATCAGCAGGTGCTAGTGGTCATTCATTGACCGCTGATCAGCTTCTGCTGTGACTAATAACAGCAGAGCCGGAGCGCCCTACCCAGAAGTGCCGGATCATGTACTAGATACGTGATCCGGTAAGACACAGTACAGATGAGGCCTACTTTAGTGGGATCTGCTAGAGGGGTGGCTGACTGGTGGAATGACCAGGTTTGAATAGTGCTTCTGAGAGCTTTGAGGAAGTAGTGACAGCAACTCTGGAGACCAGTGGCTTGAGAGAGTGTCCAGCAGTGTCCCTACACTTTCCCTCCTTGTACAGGAACATTTCCCCAAGGCTATATCTCTTTCCCTAGCAAGCAGCAGGGCCCCTTATTTATAAGGGCTGTCCCATTCAAGATGACCACGGCAGGTCACTAGGGATTGCAGCGTCCATTTGGACAGCTGCTCTCCCTTTGATGCCTACGAAGGCTGCAGAGGGCCAGTATTCCTCTCCCATCTATCTGTACAGCAGCAAAACACCACTTGATGGAAGGTGTGAGAACTGCACCTGTCCGCAAGATTTCTATGTGTCTCAACTGTCAATTTGCCCATGCTTTTTAGGCAAACTGTTTTGGTTGTTTAAGGCTTGATGGGTTTTCTTCTCCCAGCGGTCAGTCTAATTTATTTGGATACATTTTCTATCCTAATCATTCAGTTCAGGACACAAGCTTGATATTTTTTTTAATTCTTTATTTAAGGTATCCAACAAGATCATGCAGTATTACATGACAGTCTGTTCTCAATGATAACCATCAACCGTAATATTTTAAACGTACAAACGAGGGGTTAAAAGACAGTATTAAAATAATAGACCAAGTTCCTCCACAATAACACACAATGCCTGAAGATTTATGGCTGTGGCATCCATGGTAAATATATCCTACAATGTGGTTGAAGTCATATAGATGAACATGATGGAAAAGTACACACTGAGAAGATGGCACAAACTTGTAGGTACATAACTACTACTAACAACCATGTACAGGCCTCAAAGCAGTCACACTAAGCAGTCATAGCTTTTCCATGATTTTTAGAGAGAAAAGTTGACACACTGGGTGTCTAGGAAGAGGGGGGAGAAGAAAAAAATGGAAGGGAAAGTGGGGAGTGTCGACCGCCCAAGAAGTCTGATTCCCAAAAAGGAGTAATCTGAATTTAAGAGTCGGTAAAATATTAATCGTAGAAACAGAACTAATCCCAATATAGCCATCTTGTGTTGTGTTGTCCCATCTTGTCCCTAAGGGCAGTGGTCAGGTGTTTCATCTGTTGAATATCGCTCACTCTGGCAAATCACTGCAACACCTTAGGTGGGGATTGTTGTCTCCACATGCTGGGGATGCATGCCCTGCCAGCAATGAGAAGATGTTTTATCAATGACTTACGATATCTCTTACTGGACATAGGATTTAAGGAGCACTGCAGCTGGGTTGTCAAAATGATAAATGCTAGTATGTTTATGAACGATTTGCAGGACCTGTTGCCAGAAAGGGAGGGAGCTTGAGACAGTCCCAGAAGATATGGTGCCAGTTAGGAAACCACATCGCCAGCACACAGGGCTGTGTCCGAGGAATAGTGACTCTAGTAGTGCTGGGGTCTGATACCAGCACGTCAAGATTTTTAATGTGATCTTTTGGTATTTACTGCAAAGGGAAGAATTGTGAGCAAAGAGGAGTATCCGGTTCTTTTGGTTCTCCGAGAACAGTTTTAAGGTCTCTTACCATTTGCATAAATATGGAGGATCATGCTGGGATGTAACTGCAAGCCGGCTGGTGCCTGCTGATGACTGTGGAGTTCCAGCCCTTCTCTTCCCATTCATCAACGGAGGTAGAGCTGCCCCTGTGGAGGAAGGTAATGTCTGACTCTAATGTCTCGTCTGTGAGTGTGACCCAGCTGGCCGGACATCCATCACATGTGCAATGTGTCAGTGAGCGATGACAGCATCACAATCCCACAGCCTGCACTTCTAGTGCCTGCTTATCAGTGTCAGTGTTGGTTGTGGTGTGTTGTGTTGGATCTGTCACTGTGTGGGATTGCTTAGTTCAGCTGCCTGCTGTCACAGCATTTTATCTCCCCCCATTGCCTGGGGAATTCCAAGTAGCTGGTCTTGCCTAGGGGACAAAATAGTCTAGAACCGGCCCTGGACGTTGCATCTACCAGACCAAGAGATAACCAGAATTTTACATTTCTCCAAGTCCACAGAGAAGTTGCTTACTAAAGGTTGGAAGTTGTATGGAAAAATGAGTGAAAAGGGAAGTTACTGCTGATGTGAGCAAGGGAGATAGTCACAAGAGAAACATTGAGGGCCTCCTCCGATTTTTGCAGATTAACTTTAAAGTCCGACAAGTCACCATATGTATGTATTTTGGACAATAAGACTGGTAAAGAGATAAGCATATCTGATACATAAAACAGAAGATCATTAGCATAAGCAACAATTTTATGGTCATATGTACTAGTTTCAAGACCTCCGATGTCAGGACTGAGCCTAATGTGTTGCAATAACAGTTCTAGATAAAGTATGAAAAGAAGCAGCCCTGTCTGGTTCTGTTGCCAATAGCAAATGATTCAAAGGTGACTCTATTTACCCTGACTGTAGCGGTAGGAGTTGAATGACAGCAGAAATCTAAGATAGTATAGGAGCCGGCATCCCAATGTGTCGCAAGGTAGCCAGAAGAAAAGTCCAGTTCACCCTGCCGAATGCTTTTTCAGCATCAGTCAACAAAAGGATGAGTGGGATATTAACATGCTTGGCTCTTGCTTTGACGTTAATAGTCCTAATTGTGTTATCTTGGGCATCTGTTTTGAATAAACCCTACCTGGTCGAGGGGGATGATTCACTTCAAGACCAAGCCTAGTCTCCCCAGAATTTTTTGTAAACTATATAAGGTTGCAGTTAAAGAGATAAGCCTATAACTGGCACAGAGGAGTGGATCTTTCTGAGGCTTAGAGATTACTGGGATACTTGCATACAGAAGGTCCAGGGGCATGGTTAATATATGGCTAATATTGTGTTAAAGGCATTAGTGAAATGGGTCATCAAATGTTCATGGAAGGTTTTAGAACAGGAGACTGTATAGTCATCGGGACCAGGCAATTTCCCTGATGGAGATCCATCCACTGCACATGCAAATTTATTTGAATAGATAGGCCGAGAGAGCTTTTCAATTTCCTCTTCATTAAGGAAGGGCAGTCTCGCAGCTCTAAGGTAGGAATTGATTGCCATAACTTTATCAGAAGAATTGGCAGCGGAGGAAGAGGGATGTGAGTTATAAGGTGGTGCATAGAAGTCACGAAAGGCCTTAGCTATCTCTAGGGATGAATTAATTGTAGTGTCTGAGTGAGTGGACAAAGCTGGAATGTACGACAAGTTGCGCTGGGTGCATATGGCGTTTGCCAGAAACCTGCTGCATTTGTCACCAAATTCATAAAAAAAAACTCTACAAGCCCTCATGAGTTTATTTTTAGCCTGAAATAATGAATGTTCCCTGATCTGCTCCCATAGGCAAGTGAACTCTGTTCACCTCTATGGATAAATCCTCATGCATATATACCATATGAAAGGAAGAGAAGAGGAAGCTTCATAGCGTAAAACCATAAAATAATTTTTATTCCATAAAGAGAGCATAAACTGCACTTCCAAAGTGTCATGGCCGACACTAGCAGTAACAGCGTGTATATACAAGACGGATCAGTTCTGGGCTCCACGAACACCGGAGGCTTACTCGTACGTAATGACGTCACATCTAAAGCCCCACCTTTCTTGGCTTCCAAGAAATTAGAGAGCTGCTCCCCTTTGTTTTTATTCTTTTTTTCTTTTTTGTTTGGAATTTAAAATAGCGATATCTATGTCCATTAGCGCAGTCCAATATTAAAATATACATAAAACAAAACATGGCAATAAGTAAACAGATGAAATGACCCCTGTTCAAAAGTCTGCATACTCTTAGTACTTAGTACTGCGTATTTCCCTCTTTAGCATCAATGACAGCGTGCAATCTTTTGTAATAGATGTCTATAAGGCCCCGAATTCTTGCAGGTGGTATAGCTGCCCATTTGTTTTGGCAAAACTCCTCCAGGTTGTCCAAAGTCTGGACATCTTGAATGAACCACATGGTTGAGATCTTCCCAGAGTGGCTTGATGATATTTAGGTCAAGAGAGTGTTATGGCCATTCCAGAACCTTCACTTTTTTCTGCAGTAACCACTAGTGCAGTGGTTCTCAACCTTTCTAATGCCGCGACCCCTTAATACAGTTCCTCATGTTGTGGTGACCCCCAACCATAAAATTATTTTCGTTGCTACTTCATAACTGTAATTTTGCAGTGGGAGGACTAGTGCCACATCATTGGTGTCAGTGGAAGGAGTAGTGCCCCATCACTGATGTCAGTGGGATGAATAGTGCCCCATCGTTGGTGTCAGTGGGAGGAATAGTGCCCCATCGTTGGTGTCAGTGGGAGGAATAGTGCCCCATCGTTGGTGTCAGTGGGGGGAATAGTGCCCCATCGTTGGTGTCAGTGGGGGGAATAGTGCCCCATCGTTGGTGTCAGTGGGGGGAATAGTGCCCCATCGTTGGTGTCAGTGGGGGGAATAGTGCCCCATCGTTGGTGTCAGTGGGGGGAATAGTGCCCCATCGTTGGTGTCAGTGGGGGGAATAGTGCCCCATCGTTGGTGTCAGTGGGGGGAATAGTGCCCCATCGTTGGTGTCAGTGGGGGGAATAGTGCCCCATCGTTGGTGTCAGTGGGGGGAATAGTGCCCCATCGTTGGTGTCATTGGGAGGAATAGTGCCCCATCGTTGGTGTCATTGGGGGGAATAGTGCCCCATCGTTGGTGTCATTGGGGGGAATAGTGCCCCATCGTTGGTGTCATTGGGGGGAATAGTGCCCCATCGTTGGTGTCAGTGGGGGGAATAGTGCCCCATCGTTGGTGTCAGTGGGGGGAATAGTGCCCCATCGTTGGTGTCAGTGGGGGGAATAGTGCCCCATCGTTGGTGTCAGTGGGGGGAATAGTGCCCCAACGTTGGTGTCAGTGGGGGGAATAGTGCCCCATCGTTGGTGTCAGTAAGGGAATAGTGCCCCATCGTTGGTGTCAGTGGGGGAATAGTGCCCCATCGTTGGTGTCAGTGGGAGGAATAGTGCCCCATCATTGGTGTCAGTGGGAGGAATAGTGCCCCATCATTGGTGTCAGTGGGAGGAATAGTGCCCCATCATTAGTGTCAGTGGGAGGAATAGTGCCCCATCATTGGTGTCAGTGGGAGGAATAGTGCCCCATCATTGGTGTCAGTGGGAGGAATAGTGCCCCATCATTGGTGTCAGTGGGGGGAATAGTGCCCCATCATTGGTGTCAGTGGGGGGAATAGTGCCCCATCATTGGTGTCAGTGAGGGGAATAGTGCCCCATCATTGGTGTCAGTGGGGGGAATAGTGCCCCATCATTGGTGTCAGTGGGGGGAATAGTGCCCCATCATTGGTGTCAGTGGGGGGAATAGTGCCCCATCATTGGTGTCAGTGGGAGGAATAGTGCTCCATCATTGGTGTCAGTGGGGGGAATAGTGCCCCATCATTGGTGTCAGTGGGGGGAATAGTGCCCCATCATTGGTGTCAGTGGGGGGAATAGAGCCCCATCATTGGTGTCAGTGGGGGGAATAGTGCCCCATCATTGGTGTCAGTGGGGGGAATAGTGCCCCATCATTGGTGTCAGTGGGGGGAATAGTGCCCCATCATTGGTGTCAGTGGGGGGAATAGTGCCCCATCATTGGTGTCAGTGGGGGGAATAGTGCCCCATCATTGGTGTCAGTGGGGGGAATAGTGCCCCATCATTGGTGTCAGTGGGAGGAATAGTGCCCCATCATTGGTGTCAGTGGGAGGAATAGTGCCCCATCATTGATGTCAGTGTGGTGGAGGGGGGAATAGTGCCCCATCGTTGGTGTCGGTGGGGGGAGGAATAGTGCCCCATTCTTGGTGTCAGTGGGGGGAGGAATAGTGCCCCATCGTTGGTGTCTGTGGGGGGGAGGAATAGTGCCCCATCGTTGGTGTCAGTGCGGGGGGGGGAGGAAATAGTGCCCCATCATTGGTGTCAGTGGGAGAAATAGTGCCCCATTGTTGGTATTAGTCACACAAATGATGGGGCACTATTCCTCCCACTGACACCAATGATACTTACCTTGCTGACCCCTGCTCCAGCCTGGGCCGCCTGTGTGCCTCTCCTAAGCTACAGTTCCGGTGGCCAATCAGCGGCGAGGAGGCGGAGCTGTTGAGTGATCCCGGAGGTGTGGCCAGGTGACAGGGCAGCGTGTCATCCCGCCCACACATCGACTGAGTCAGAGGAGCGGTGTCTCGGTTCCTAAGACCATCGGAAATATGTGTTTTCCGATGGTCTTAGGCGACCCCTGGGAAATGGTCGTGCGACCCCCAGGTTGAGAACCGCTGCACTAGAGGGTCAACTTAGCCTTGTGTTTAAGATCATTGTTGAGATCAAAAGTCCAAAAGCGTCCCATGTGCAGCTGTTGTGCAGAAGAATGCAAATAGTCTGCCAGTATTTTCTGATAACATGCTGCATTCATCTTGCCATCAATTTTCACAAGATTCCCTGTGCCTTTAGAGCCCACACACCTCCTAAACATTAGTGAGCCACCACCATGCTTCACAGGTATTCTTGTAGCTGTAGACCTTGTTTACCCCTTTTCAAACATAGCGCTTAGGGCTGTAACCACAAAGCTCTATTTTGGTCTCAGCACTCCAGATTACGGTGTGCAAAAAGCTGTGAGGCGTGTCAAGGTGTTGTTGGGCATATTGTCACTTTTTTGTGGCATTGGCACAGTAAAGGCTTCTTTCTGGCAACTCGACCATGCAACTAATTTTTGTTTAAGTATTGTCTTATCATATCTTAGCAAACACAATATACAGGGATATGATTTTTTTTACATAAGTGCACACACACCCACATGGGTTGAACTGGATGGACTGTTGTCTTTATTCAACCTTACAAACTATGTAAACGTTGTATGATGCTCCTTGAAACACCCACACCATCTTTTTCCAGAGTGGCTTGTAGAGTGGATATAAAATCTACACACCCCTGTTAAAATGTCAGGTTTCTGTGACGTAAAAAAAATGAGACAAACGTAAATAATTTCAGAACTTTTTCCACTTTTAATGTGATCTATAAACTGTACAACTCAATTGAAAAACAAACTGAAATCTTTTAGGGGGGGGGGGAGTAAACATAAAAAAAAAAAATAATGCATAAGTGTGCACGCTTTCTTATAACTGGGGATGTAGCCGTGTTCAGAATTAAGCAATCACATTCAAGATCATGTTAAATAGGAGTCAGTACACACCTGTCATCATTTAATGTGCCGCTGACTGACCCCAAATTATTATACAGTATTTATATAGCTCCAACAGTTTGCGCAGTGCTTTACAATATAAGGGAGACAGTACAATTACAATACATTTCAGTACAGAAGGAATGTGAGGGCCCTGCTTGTGGAGCTTACAATCTAAAGGAAGGGGGAGGTGATACAAAAGGTGATAACTGCGGGGGATGATCTGGTGGAGGTGATTCAAGTACAGTTCTTAGGTGGAGGTGGGGCACGCTTCCCTGAAGAAGTGAGTTTTCAAAGATCGCGTAACGGCAGATAGGGTGGGGACTGACCGGACATGCTGTGGTAGGGAGTTCCAGAGGATGGGAGAGGCTCTGGAGAAATCCTGGAGGCGAGCGTGGGAGGAGGTGATGAGGGAGCTAGAGAGGAAGATATCTTGGGAGGAGCGGAGTGGGCGATTTGGCCGATATCTGTGGATGAGGTCGGTGATGCAGCTAGGGGCAGTGTTGAGGATGGCTTTGTAAGCTGTGGTTAGTATTTTGAATTTTATACGTTGGGTTAGTGGAAGCCAGTGAATGGATTGGCAGAGAGGGGCAGCAGTCGCTGATCGGTTGGTAAGATGTATGAGTCTAGCAGCAGCATTCATAATAGACTGAAGGGGGGGGATAGCCTGTGTAACGGTAGACCAGAACCCCAAATAAAGTTCAGCTGTTCTAGTAGGTCTTTCCTGACTTTTTCTTAGTCGCATCCTACAGCAAAAGCCATGCTCTGCAGAGAGCATCCAAAGCATCAGAGGGATCTCATTGTTAAAAGGTATCAGTCAGGAGAAGGGTACAAAAGAGTTTCCAAGGCATTAGATATATCATGGAACACAGTGAAGACAGTCATCATCAAGTGGAGAAATTAAGGAGCAACAGTGACATTACCAAAAACTGGATGTCCCTCTAAAATTGATGAAAAGACGAGAAGAAAACTGGTCTGGGAGGCTGCCAAGATGCCTACAGCAACATTAGAGGAGCTGCAGGAATATCTGGCAAGTACTGACTGTGTGGTACATGTGACAACAATCTCCCGTATTCTTCATATGTCTGGGCTATGGGGTAGAGTGGCAAGAAGGAACACTTTTCTTATGAAGAAAAACTTCCAAGCCCGGCTAAATTTTGCAAAAACACATCTGAAGTCTCCCAAAAGCAAGCAGGGAAAATGTGTTATGGTCTAATGAAACCAAGGTTGAACTCTTTGGCCATAATTCCAAAAGATATGTTTGGCACAAAAACAACACTGTACATCACCAAAAGAACACCATACCCATAGTGAAGCATGGTGGTGGCAGCATCATGCTTTGGGGCAGTTTTTCTTCAACTGGAACTGGGGCCTTAGTCAAGGTAGAGGGAATTATGAACAGCTCCAAATACCAGTCAATATTGGAACAAAACCTTCAAGCTTCTGCTAGAAAGCTGAACTTGAAGAGGAACTTCATCTTTCAGCATGACAACGACCCAAAGCATACATCCACATCATCAAAGGTATGGCTTCACCAGAAGATTAAAGTTTTGGAATGGCCCAGCCAGAGCCCAGGTCTGAATTCGTTCAAAAATCTGTGGAGGTGATCTGAAGAGGGCTGTGCACAGGAGATGCCCTCGCAATCTGACAGATTTGGAGTGTTTTTGCAAGGAAGAGTGGGCAAATATTGCCAAGTCAAGATGTGCCATGCTGATAGACTGAGTGCTGTAATAAAATCAGATAAAATAATTTAAGGGTGTGCACACTTATGCAACCATATTATTTTAGTTTTTTATTTTTACTTCCCTCCACCTAAACGATTTCAGTTTGTTGTTCAAATGAGTTGTACAGATTATAGGCTACATTAAAGGTGGAAAAAGTTCTGAAATTATTTATCTTTGTCTCATTTTTTACATCACAGAAACCTGACATTTTAACAGGGGTGTGTAGACTTTTTATATCCACTATAATTCTGTGGTTACCTGTGGGTTTTTCTTTGTATTCTGAACAGTACTTCTGGCAGTTGTGGCTGGAATCTTTCGTGGTGTACCAGACCTTGGCTTGGTATCAAGAGATCCCCTAATTTTTCACTTAAGGAATTGAACAGTACTGCTGGCATATTCAAGATTTTGGATATCTTTTTACTATATGTCCTTTTCCATCTTTATAAAGTTCCATTACCTTGTTATGCAGGTCTTTTGACAGTTCTTTTCTGCTCCCCATGGCTCAGTATCAGTGCATTCACATAAAAGTTAACACTAATTGCAATATAAAAAGCCACAGATGTGGGAAATTAACCTTTAATTGCCATTTTAACCTGTGCATGTGTGTCTGTACCAGTGCCAAACATTCCAGGGTATGTAAACTTTTGTTCATGGCCATTTAGGTGATTTATGTTATCATTATGATTTATAAAAGGGGCCATACAAGTATGTGATGATAAATGGCTTCATATGATCACTATCCCTAAATACATTTTTTTGGCATGATCAGTCATATTTCCATTATCAATGCCAAACTTTCATTATTTCTACCAGGATATGCAAACTTTTGAGCCCAACTGTAACCTAAACATCTCATATCAAATAGTGATTATAGTAATATCAAAATCTGTAATAATTACATAATACCTGTTGGAATGTAAATACACCAAAATAATATATACAGTTGCAAGAAAAAGTATGTGAACCCCTTGGGATTACGTGGAGTTTTGCATGAATTGGGCATAAAATGTGTTCTGAACGTCATCTAAGTCACAACAATAGAAGAACACAGTCTGCTGAACATAATACTACACAAACATTAGATGTTGCCATGGTTTAATTGCACATAACATGTAAACATTCACAGTGCAGGGAGGAAAAAGTATGTGAACCTTTGGGCTTAATAACTGATTGCCCCTCCTTTGGCAGCAATAACCTCAACCAAACGTTTCCTGTAGTTGCAGATCAGACCTGCACAACAATCTGGAGTGATTTTGGACCCCTCCTCTTCACAAAACTGTTTCAGTGTAGCAATATTCTTGGGATGTCTGGTGTGAATCACTCTCTTAAGGTCATGCCACAGCATTTCAATCGGGTTGAGGTCAGGACTCTGACTGGGCCACTCCAGAAGGCATATTCTGTGCTGTTGCGGCCATTGTTTTGTTGAATTACTTGTATGCTTTGGGTCATTGTCCTGTTGCATCACCCATCCTCTGCGGAGCTTCAGTTGGCGGACAGATGGTTGTACGTTTTCCTGCAAAATGTCTTAATAAACTCTGGAATTCATTTTCCCATCAATGACAACAATCCGTCCAGGCCCTGAGGCAGCAAAGCAGCCCCAAACCATGATGCTCCCTCCGCCATGTTTTACAGTGGGGATGAGGTTTTGATGTTGGTGTGCTGTGCCTTTTTTTCTCCACACATAGTGTTGTGTGTTCTTCCCAAACAACTCAATCTTGGTTTCATCTGTCCACAGTATATTTTGCCAGTAGTGCTGTGGAACATCCAGGTGCTCTTTTGCAAACTTCATACGTGCTGCAATATGCTTTTTGGACAGCAATGGCTTCTTCCGTGGTGTCCTCCCATGTACTCCATTCTTGTTTAATGTTTTTCTTATTGTAGATGTGTCAACAAAAATGTTAGCATGTGCCAGAGATTTCTGTAGGTCTTTAGCTGACACTCTGGGATTCTTCTTTACCTCATGCAGCATTCTGTGCTGTGCTCTTGCAGTCATTTTTACAGGGCGACCACGCCTAGGGAGAGTAGCAACAGTGCTAAACTTTCTCCATTTGTAGACAGTCTGTCTTACCATGGACAGATGAACATCAAGGCTTTTGGAGATACTTTTGTAACCCTTTCCAGCTTCATGCAAGTCAACAATTCTTGATTGTAGGTCTTCTGAGAGCTCTTTTCTGCGAGGCATGGTTCACATCAGACAGTGCTTCTTGAAACCAGTAAACCCAAAACAGGTGTGTGTTTTTTAAGGGCAGGACAGCTGTCAGCAACACATCCAATATCATCACACTGATTGGAGTCAAGGTTGGCTCACTCCTGGCTCCAATTAGCTCTGGGAGAAGTCATTAAGCTAGGGCTTCACATACTTTTTCCTCCCTGCACTGAGAATGTTTACATGTTATGTGCAATTAAACCATGGCAACATCTAATGTTTGTGTAGTGTTATGTTCAGCAGACAGTGTTCTTCTATTGTTGTGACTTAGATGACGTTCAGAGCACATTTTATGCCCAATTCATGCAAAACTCCACGTAATCCCAAGGGGTTCACATACTTTTTCTTGCAACTGTATATATATATATATATATATATATAAAATTGTAAATATAAAGTGCTCACAGTGTCAATAAATAGATATAACATTAAACCCATAAAGTGAAAGTTTACCACAGAAGCATTGATTACATGTAATATAGCAGGGATTAAAATTCATGGGGGTCCAGTCAGTAAAATTTTCTTCCAGCAGGTCCGAATCTCATGTTTGTGCTATGACCTCCACATCATCCCCCCCTTCCCTTTAGGGCCTGTCCACACTGTCCCACACAGTAAAATGCAAGTTTTTACTGTGCAAGCACCTATCATTGTAAGGCTACGTTCACACTAGCTTTGTCAGCAGGCATCAGACAGGCGTTTGGGAATGGTTTCTAACACTTCTCAAAATTCTGCACATAGCAGCACACAGTGCTACTCACACTGAAGCGTAAGGGTAGGAGGAAAACTTCTGCTTCCAATCGCCTAGGCGATCGCAGTGGAAGTGGGAGCGGGTACCTGTCAATTTTGGGTACCCGCTCCCCAAAGGTGCCAATCCTTAATGGGGAGCGGGGGACCAGACTTTAAAGCGGAACTTCCCCTTTTGGGTGGAACTCCGCTTTAAGTACATAAATCCTCCTCCATGAATAGATCCTTGAACTCTAAACATCTCCTAAATAATACTCAATCCCAAGTGTCATGACAGGGAAAAAATATAGAGATATTCATTGCCAAAACCTTCATTTAAAATTGGCTAAAAACACACTCAAATCCTGGTGCTTCATCAGCACCAGGATAATACATCTTGTTGGATTCAGAGATCTGCACTGCTTCCTAGTATAGATGTGCATGAGCTGCCCCTCGTGGCCGATGACAGCAAAAGGTCCCAGCTCCACCCATGTTTTGTTCAATCAACTTTGTCAGAAGCTGCTCAGTGCAAAACTTTTTGGATTACATTTATTTCTTGGACATATGGATGTTTATTTTTTTCATCCCTATGGAACCCAGACTTTAAAGACCCCTTCAGCGGTATGCTTACTCTGAAGAGTGAAGCCCGGACACTGTATAGAGACCAACGATGTGGGCGGGTAAGACACCCTGCATCTCTGACTGTTACTGTAGTCCCACTGCAAGAGGAGGCCAGAAAAGATTTCTCACCCCAGCCCCTCACACACCTGATGTTATGGCTTCAAGATTCCTGACAATGTAGATAATCTCACGCCTGCTGTGCACAAATACCTCCGCATTGCTGCACTTGATTCTCCTACATTTTACCATGCCCCTTTGGGTACTAAGAGACCTGCTAAGTCTAAAAAGACATTCACCATTCAAGAAAAAAATAGAATGATCAATCCTTGAGGATTGGGTCAATCCAAGAAAAATATTAACCCCTCCATGAATTATTGCTGAGCTCTATCCAGTAGAAAAACAGTTCACAAAAAATTGGTCTTTTTCTGTAGGAGACTCTGCCATTTCAGTCTTAAACAAACATCTTACTGTACCTATAGAAGATGTTCCTTCATTCAAAAAAACCAAAACTACTATCGGAAAGTTTGAGATGCTCCTAAAGGCTCTCTTTATTCTCGTTGGCACAGTTCTGCCACCAGCTTTTTCTGCAATTTTTATTTGTAAGGCTCCATGCACACGGCCATAAAAACCTCGGCTTTTACAGGAGTTTTGTGTTTTGCTTGTAGAAGCAGCTCAATGTTATCTTATGTATCCATGCACATTAGGACGTTTAGAGACATATTTTAAGCTCAGCGTTTAGAAGCAGAAAAAAAAACCCTTCTGGTTTGCGTTTTTGATTGGGGTTTTCTGGCAGAAAAAACACTGAACACTCCTAAACATTGTATAAAAACGCTCTATATGAGCATTTTTTTCTGCCAAGGGAACTGGTGTTTTTTTAAGCCCAGTGTGCATGGAGCCTCAAACCGCAGCTAATTGGACTAGGACAATGAACAACTGACACAAACCTGTATTTCAGGACAGTTCCGTGATTGAGCAATTACAGTAATTACCTTCTTCCTTGACACAAATCTCTAGAACTGCTTTCTGTTCACATGCACATAATCTAGTGGCTCAAAGCCATGTTAGCTGAAGGTTTCAGTAAAAGACACCTCACACGTATGTTCTGTGAAGGAGGACATCTCTTTTGTGAGGCACTCCACAAATTCATTAAAGATGTCACAGAACAAAAAGGTCCTTCTTCCACAACAAAGGTTCCAAAATCCTTTTCTTCACAGTCTTCTATCGCCTCTAAAGCAGAGCACCTCAACATCTTACCCAGGCTTCAACTGCTAATCCAAAATTCAGCCCTTCTTTTTGGAGCAAGCATACAATCTACCAAGTCTACCCCAAAGCCCTCTTCCTAATAAAAGAGGTACCTTCACTCCCAAGAGTGGAGGACATTTGTTACAGTTTGGCTCTTTCTGTGTCACAAACATCCAAGACCTGTGGGTTCAATCAGTGGTTTCAAAGGGGTACAATATAGCGTTCCAAATGCTTCACTGCTTTCTTCTTTCAAACCAAACAAAATCTGCTCAAGGACAATCAGCTTTGCAGAACGCTGTCCCAGAATTATCACTTGTCCCAGGCATTAATCATTCCAGTACCTCTAGAATACAGGTTCAAAGGATTCTACTGAAACCTGTTCATGGATCCCAAAACCCATCAAGGGTATTCATCCTATCCTGGACCAAAAATCCATGAACAAGTACCTCTTAGCTCCAAAGTTTCATATGGAATCCCCAGGGTCAGTTATTGCTGAGACATACAGAATACATGGCATCCGTAAACATCCAATGTGCCTATCTGCATATTCCTATATACCCACCCCATCAGTGCTTTCTCCACTTTGCAGTAGGAGGCAAACGCATCCAGTTTGTCACATGAACTTCTGGCCTGTCCTCAGGGCCATCTTTATTATTGATTGGACCCTGGACAAAAGTTTTCTTGGGCCCCTCACCCTGCCCTAAAACATACAATAAATAGCAGCCAAACTCAAAATCAGTTTACTGTAGTAGATCAGGCAGCAATTGCAACTGGTTGCCAGAAGCTACAGCATATCATTACTGCTTACTGACTGATTGCTAGCAGTTACAGCATATCATTACTGCTCACCGATCAGTTGCTAGAGGTTATAGCATATAATTTCTGCTTGCTGATTAGTTGCTAGAGGTTACTGCACATCATTACTGCTCGCTGATTGGTTGCTAGAGGTTACTGCACATCATTGCTGCTAACAGATTGTTTGATAGAGGTTACTATACATCCTTACCACTCACTGATTTTCTTGCTAGAGGTTACTGCACATCCTTATCAGTCACTGATTGGTTGCTATAAGTTACTGTGCATCATTACCACTTACATATTGGTTGCTAGAGGTTACAGCACATCATTACAGCTTACTGATTGGTTGCTGAAGGTTACAGCACATAATCTCCTCAGCGCCTGCACACCATGGACTGGTAATGCGAGGGGACCCACCAATAGACAGAAAACTCCTAGAACTTGTTATTAGCAATAAGCAGAGCACACACAGCTATGAAGGTTAATTGAGTGCAGGTAGGAACAGAGCTCAATGTGAGCTGCATCCCCGAGGATGGGCTGCCAGGAATAAATGACTAGTCATGCCCCCTGCTGTAGAAGTTTGTCCTTCTGGTGCAGCTCGTTGTCGGGTGTCCAGAGGCAGCCAGCAACTCTCACTTCTTCGCTATCACCTTCCTTCCACACTGGCAGCTAAACCCACACAAGTCAGCGCAGCCCCGGCCAGGTACAGCAGCACTCCGGAACCCAGCCAACACTGGCTGCGGCTACCCTTCTATCTGAGCCAGGCCACCGCTCTCATTGGCCCTTTGTTCTGTCCATCTACCATTGGGATGCTGCTGATTGAGAAGGATGCTGTAGACTCCCAGGATGGAAGCTGCATATGCCCCCACTCTGAGGGGAAGGGGGTTGGATGGGGATGGTCCTCTACATCAAATTGTGAGTGTGCCAAACTGCACTAACAATGAAGCATTGTTACATACCAGGAGTTCAAGAATGCACTGTATACAGGCTGCAGTGTTCAGGAGAGCACTACATACAGAGTACAGGGTTGAAGAGTGCACTATATACAGGGCGTAGAGTTCAGGGGTGCACTACATACAGAGCACAGGGCTGAGGAGTGCGCTACATGCAGTGCTGAAAAATGTGCTACGTACAGAGTGCAGGGTTGAGCTACCTATAGAGTGCATAGTTAAAGGGTGCACTACGTATGGATTGCAGGGTTGACGGGTGTGCTTTGTATGGAGTGCAGGATTGAGGGCTGCGGCCAAAAGGGTGCAGCAAAAGTCTTAAAGAAAAAAACCTTGTCTCTCACAGATCTCATGCTCGGGCCTTAAGATCAAAGAAACATCCCTGTGTGAGATTCTCTGTGAGCATTCTGGTTCTCAAGGTGTTCCCCCTTGGCAATGGGTAATTCTTTTCTACCATACCAGTGGAAAGTAAAACAAGAGATGCCAGTCTCTGAGTCTGCGGAAGAATGTTCTAATCTCTCACAGTTCAGGGAACATGGTCACCAGAGGAAGCCAAGCTCTCTATCAACATCTTGGAGCTCAGATGGATCAAAATAGCTCTGCACCACTTTACCTCCCATCTCCCCTTCTTCCTTCAGGAACACCCAATCAGTGTAACCAGATATTGCCACAGCTGTGACCTACATCAGTCACCAAGGGGTAGCCTTGAAGGAAGCAAGCCAGATCATCTCATAGACAGAGGAACACTGTCCAGCAATCTCAGCTGTCCACATCCCAGAAGCAGACCACTGGAAAGCCATTACTGCCTGGACCGAGGAGAATAGGCCCTTCATCTTGACAATCACAGCAGTAAAGCGGGAGTTGGGGGGGGGGGTTCTGAGCTACGCTTTGTATGTCTTAAAGACACACAGAGGTGGCTCGGGAGCGAGCACGCACGAGTGCCCCTGCAAGCAGTTTACTCTTGGGGCACTCAGAAGGGGGGAGGAGCCAGGAGTGTTGGTGGGGGACCTAAGAAGAGGAGGATTGAGGCTGCTCTGTGTAAAACCATTAAACAAAGCAGGTAAGTATAACATGTTTGTTATTTTGAAGTATAACTAACATCAAAACTTTTTTTTTTTTTTTAGTTTTTTTTGTAGAATGGAGGGGGATTAGAATGCTTGTCAATTTTTATTGCTGTCTGTGTCCCCGGTGTAGAGATTCATAATCTCTGTATGTGCTGTTTACCATTATCATTGAAAGTATAAGAAAATCCTAAATTTTGGGCTGTCCCCAGAAAATACATAGAGAGGAAATCTTCCAATAGGGACACTAGTTCTGGTGACCTGGGGGACCCCAAAGAATTCCCTTAATTTTCAGGGACTTCCTCTCACTTCCTGTTTGGCTATGGGACAGGAAGTGAAAGGAAATGGGACACAGATGGCAATAAAAAATAACCCTTGCTTGCTCTATCCAAAATGAGATGTAGGCAGGTGCTGGCTATATCATTTATGTCCTTCAGGGATATTTACAGATGAGACTAATCCTTTTTCCCCCTAGTGCCCAGTACTGGGACTTCTGACAGCAGAGGATCCTGGGACCTGTAGTCTTATAGCCAATACATACTGTGTTTCTGAGTGCTGATTGAACTACAAATCTTCTCTATTGGAAGATTTCCCCTCTATGACTTCTCTGTGGACAGCCCAAAATTTGTGATTTTCCTATACAGTCCTGGCCATAAGTTTTGAGAATGACACACATATTAATTTTCACAAAGTCTGCTGCTTCAGCGTTTTGAGATCTTTTTGACAGATATTACTATGGTATACTGAAGTATAATTACAAGCATTCCATAAGTGTCAAAGGCTTTTATTGACAATTACATTACGTTTATGCACAGAGTAAATATTTGCAGTGTTGACCCTTCTTTTGCAAGACTTCTGCAATTCACCAGTGCTGCCAATCAACTTCTGGGCCACATCTTGACTGATGGCAGCCCATTCTTGCATGATCAATGCTTGGAGTTTGTCAGAATTTGTGGGGGTTTTTTTGTTCAGCAGCCTCTTGAGGATTGACAACAAGTTTGCAATGGGATTAAGTTCTTGGGAGCTTCCTGGCCATGGACCCAAAATGTTGATGTTTACTTTCCCAATCCACTTAGTTAATACTTTTGCCTTATGGCAAGGTGCTCCATCATGCTGGAAAAAGCATTGTTCGTCCTCAAACTGTTCTTGGCTGGTTGGGAGAAGATGTTCTCGGAGGATGTTTTTGTACCATACTTTATTCATGGCTGTTCTTAGGCAAAATTGTGAGTGATCCCACTCCCTTGGCTGAGAAGCAACCCCACACATGAATGGTCTCAGGATGCTTTACTGTTGGCATAACATAGGACTGATGATAGCGCTCACCTTCTCTTCTCCGGACAAGGTTTTTCCGGATGTCCCAAACAACCGGGAAGGGGATTCATCACAGGAAATGGCTTTACCCCAGTCCTCAGCAGTCCAATCCCTGTACCTTTTGCAGAATATCAGTCTGTCCCTGATGTTTTTCCGGGAGAGAAGTGATTTCCTTGCTGCCCTTCTTGACACCAGACCATCCTGCAACAGTCTTCGTCTCACTGTGCGTGCAGATGTACTCACACCTGCCTGCTGCCATTCCTGAGCGGACTCCGCTCTGGTGGTGTCCGGATCCCACAGCTGAATCAACTTTAGGAGACGGTCCCAGAGCTTGCTGGACTTTCTTGGGCACCCTCAAGCCTTCTTCACAAACAATTGAGCCTCTCTCCTTTTCTTGATGAAGCTCTTGATCATCCGATAAATGGTTGATTTAGGTGCAATTTTATTAGCAGTAATATCCTTGCCTGTG
This sequence comes from Staurois parvus, assembly GCF_062004578.1. Classification (NCBI taxonomy): domain Eukaryota; kingdom Metazoa; phylum Chordata; class Amphibia; order Anura; family Ranidae; genus Staurois; species Staurois parvus. The sequence continues at coordinate 13,015,932 of NW_028317813.1, forward strand.
AACCCCTTTTTGTGCAAAGCAATGATGACAGCACGTGTTTCCTTGCAGGTAAATTAAGATTTGTGTCATTCTCAAAATTTTTGGCCAAGGCTGTACTTTCACTTTCAATGATAATGGTAAACAGGACATACAGAGATTATGAATCTCCCTAATGGGGGAACGGACAGCAATAAAAAATGACAAGCATTCTAAACCCCCTCCACTCTACAAAAAAAACTAAAAAAACTAAAAAAAAAAAAAAAAGTTTCCCTTTAGTTATACTTTAAAAATGACAAACATGTTATACTTACCTGCTCTGTTTAATGGTTTAGCACAGAGCAGCACCGATCCTCCTCTTCTCAGGTCTCCCGCCAACACTCCTGGCTTCTCCTCCCTTCTGAGTGACCCCAGAACAAACTACTTGCTCTAGGGGCACTCATGCATGCTCACTCCCAAGCCACCTCTGTGTGTCTATAAGACACACAAAGTATAGCTCTGCCCCAACCCCCTCTCCTGCTTTACTGCTGTGATTGGCAGCAGCAGGAGCCATGGGCTCCCAATGCTGTGTCTCAGCCACTGAGGAGGGAAGGACCCAGGGGCGCTGCCGCTCTTGTTGGATCAAGATTGGACTGAAGTAAGTATTTGGGGGCTGAGGGGGGAAGGTGCACAATGAAGGTTTTTTATCTTAATGCATACAATGTATGAAGGTTAAAAAAAAAAAAAACCTTAAGCCATTAGAACCACTTCAGCTCCAGAAATGTTTACCCTCTTCATGACCAGGGCATTTTTTGCTATTCAGCACTGTGCTAAATTAATTAGCAATTGTGCGGTCATGCAACACTGTACCCACATGAAATTTATATAATTGTTTCACACAAATAGAGCTATTAATTTGATTACTACTGGCTTTTTTTATTTTTTATTGGTAAAGACCACAAATTTGGCAAAAAAAACCCATGACATTTTCTGTTGTATAACATATCTGATAAGAAAAAATAAAATTCTAATTTCTTCATAAATTTAGGCCAAAATGTATTTTGCTACATGTCTTTGGTAGAAAAAAAATCCCAGTAAGTGTATATTGATTGGTTTGTGTGAAAGCATCTACAAACTATGGTAGATACTGAAAATTCTAGCATCTACAAAATGATAAATATATATACACACACACAGGGGCGGACTGACAACTCATGGGGCCCCCGGGCAATAGGGGATCATAGGGCCCCTGTGTCCTTGCCCAAACTCAAAAAAGCCTATGAAAAAGGTACCAGGGGCATCTCATGGGGCCCCCTACTGACCTCGGGCCCTTGGGCAGTGCCCGAGTTTTCAAATGGTCAGTCCGCCCCTGTATATATATATATATATATATATCTATATCTAAGACCAAAAATACAAATTAGTATAGCGAGCGCTCAGGTTATATAAAATTCAGATTATAAATATTAAGTAAATACAAATGTCCAGCTGCAATTTCACCAATTTAGGATATCCAAAACCCAGTATATGCCAATAAATAAAGATAGGTGCAGCGCTAAAATTGAGCCTAAAACCATATAATTACACCACATTCATATGTGTACGGTGCTAATTGCACCAAATAAAATTATATAAAAATGAAGTTTAATATGCATGAGAAATCGTGAAGACTTGACTCAAAATGGTCAGCAAAGCAGATGAAATCCAACTTTTTCACTAATAAATCCTTGTGATGTGATTCTGTGCTCCAATCATATAAATTTGCACTCATCATATGCACATGGAATTTGTGCATTACATATAAACTCTCTGCGGGATCCCCTTTAGGGTAGATCAGTCAGCCTGCCAGGAGTATGGATCCTCTATCCGGACACCAGCCTCTAGTTCAGCTCCTCTTCCTCTGGGGGTCTCCACGAGCAGTTGGCTCAAAGCCAAGCCAAATATAAAAAAGGCTTATAGTGTAGTATTTTCCAAAGGTATCAAATTTATTATGGATGCTTATTAAAAGCAGTTAAAAAGTTCTCCAAATATCCTCAGACAATGAGGAAATAAAGTGCACAAAGTATAAAGTAAAGTATATATATACACATACACACATCTCACAAAAGTGAGTACGCCCCTCACATTTTTGTAAATATTTGATTCTATTTTTTCATGTTACAACTCTGAAGAAATTACACTTTGCTACAATGTAAAGTGAGTGTACAGCTTGTATAAAAGTGTAAATGTGTTGTTCCTTCAAAGTAACTCAACACACAGATATTAATGTCTAAACCGCTGGCAAGAAAAGTGAGTACACCCCTAAGTGATAATGTCCAAACTGAGCCCAAAGTGTCAATATTTTGTGTGGCCACCATTATTTTCCAGCACTACCTTAATCCTCTTGGGCATGGAGTTCACCAGAGCTTCACAGGTTGCCTTGCCACTGGAGTCCTCTTTCACTCCCCCATGACGACATCACTGAGCTGGTGGGTGTTAGAGAACTTTGCTACTTTACATTGTAGCAAAGTGAATAAAGCTCCAAATCCTTCTAATAGCGTTTATTTCCATACACACAATTGCATTGGGAACACTACACATTCTATTCCAAATCAAAAAATGAAGAAAAATATATCAAATGTGTGTTGTTCCTCTAAAGAAATGGAAGAAAAGTGAATACTGGACTGTTCAAAAAAATAGCAGTGTTTGTATTCTTCTTTACAAACTCAAACATTCACTATATAAACTGAAAAATGTTTGAAGATTTTGCTTTCCTTTGAATCACTTAATGAATATTTAGTTGTATAAGCACTGTTTCTGAGAACTGCTGTACATCTGTGTTGCATGGAGTCAACCAACTTCTGGCACCTGTGAACAGGTATTCCAGCCCAGGATGATTGGACTACATTCCACAGTTCTTCTCTATTGCTTGGTTTTGCCTCAGAAACTGCATTTTTGATGTCACCCCACAAGTTTTCTATTGGATTAAGATCCAGGGATTGAGCTGGCCACTCCATAACGTCAATCTTGTTGGTCTGGAACCAAGATGTTGCACGTTTACTGGTGTGTTTGGGGTCGTTGTCTTGTTGGAACACCCATTTGAAGGGCATTTCCTCTTCAGCATAACCTCTTCAAGTATTCTGATGTATTCAAACTGATCCATGATCCCTGATATGCGATAAATAGGCCAAACACCATAGTATGAGAAACATCCACAGATCTTGATGCTTGCACTACCATGCTTCACTGTCTTCACAGTGTACTGTGGCTTGAATTCAGTGTTTGGGGGTCGTCTGACAAACTGTCTCCGGCCACTAGACCCAAAAAGAACAATCTTACTTTCATCAGTCCACAAAATGTTGCGCCATTTCTGTTTAGGCCAGTCAATGTGCTCTTTGGTAAATTGTAACCTCTTCAGCACATGTCTTTTTTCAACAGTGGGACTTTGCGGGGGCTTCTTGCAGATAGCTTGGCTTCACATAGGCGTCTTCTAATTGTAACAGTACTCACAGGTAACTTTACACCTTCTTTGATCTTCCTGGAGCTGATTGTTGGCTGAGTCCTTGCCATTTTGGCTATTCTTCTATCCATTCAAATGGTAGTTTTTGAGCTTTCTTCCACGTCTTTCAGGTTTTGGTTGCCATTTTAAAGCATTTGCGATCATTTTAGCTGAGCAGCCTATCATTTTCTGCACTTCTTTATATGTTTTCCCCTCTCCAATCAACTTTTTAATCAAGGTACGCTGTTCTTCTGAACAATGTCTGGAACTACCCATTTTCCTCAGAATTTCAGAGAGAAATGCACTGTAACCAGCATGTACAACATTTGCTGCCTTCCTTCCTTAAATAAGGGCAATAATTGCCACCTGTTTTTCAAAGAATGAATGACCTCACTAATAGAACTCCACACTGCTATTATTTTGAACATGCCCCTTTCAATTACACAGAATCAGCAGCATGCATGTCATGACTGTTGGATTTCTATTACTCTACTACACCTGCTAGTAAATGATTTGCCATGTAGAAATATCATTTCTACTAAAAACTGTGATTGATCAGGTTAGTGATGTCTGACTGCTATTATTTTGAACACAACTGTATATATATATATATATATATATATATATATATATATATATATATATACATACATACACACACACATACACACACATATAAATATATATACACACACACTAGGAATGGCAGTGATCAGCGACTTCTAGTGGGACTGTAATAGTGCAGTGGGAAATGACACTAACCGACACTGGCTGTGAACTGACTAAGGTGTCCTTTTATCATGCAGTGGTAAATGACCGCTGCTCAGTTTTCCGGCATTCTCGGAGAACACAGTTCTCCTGTGAATGCCTTTTTATGAAGCGGTGTAGATCGCTTCTACGAATGAAGGGAGAAGTGATCTACAAACGCTTTCAACGCTGGAAAACGGCTGCTGTTACTATAATCTCGCAAGATTATAGTAAGAGATTAGTCAAACACTGTTTACTAAGCAGCGGTAAATTATTTCTGCTTTGTTTGCGATTCCCCCAATTCTCCAGCTCTGGGCTGGAGAATCTGGAGGGAGAACACAGATCGCCAGTGAAGGGTGACATCACTCCTTCATACACTGGCCATCTTTGTGCTGAGATGATCAGCAAAGAACATGTTCTCTGCTGATCATCTCTATTTCCTAAACCACTAATGATCTGAGATCAGCAACGATCCTCAGGATTGACGCTGATCTCAGTTTCATAAAAGGACACCTAAAATGATACTGACATCTCCAGTGACACCAATACAGTAATCATTGCTGATACTATACACAGCCACTGTACTTAGACACTGGCTGGGAAGGGGTAAACATCCAGGGGCAATCAAAGGGTCAACTGTGTGCCTAATAAGTGTAATGTGTGTACTGTGCGCTGCTTTTAGTACTAGATATGACTGTTTTATCTCCCTGCTTTGCAGATTAAAAAAAAACAAAAACAGCTTCATTGCTGCTCTCTGTTCAGAGCCCTATGTTGTAGCTCTGAACTGTCATTCGCTAAATCAGTCAGCAGGTCCTAGCCATAAATCATTGCCTGGGTCCTGCTGATCAGCTTTTGCTGTAGTGAATGACAGCACAGATGAAGTGGCGTGCTTTTGATAGCCCCCTACCCGAAAATGCCAAATCACATACATGTACGCGGTCTGGTGCAGAGGGCCACTCTATCGCAGTAAAACTGTGAAGGCAGTCTGCAAGTGGTTAATGTGGTAAAGAATTTTTTTTTTTTTTAAACTTGTACCTACATGTAAACCTATAATAAGGCTAACCTATAGGTACAGTGAATATTTTCCAAACTTGCAGTTTAGGAGATATTCACACTGCATGAAGCCAGTGACATCAGTGGTGCATGTGGTCTGAAGGGACGGCATACCTGAGCGGTTCTTCCAGAGTTCCGTGCTGCGGGCGAATCTCCTGCATGCATGCACGGGAGCAACATCATCGTGGCTCGGCAACTCAGAAGTTGGAAGACGATGGAAGCCATGTTAGTAGTGACAGCGTGCCGCTGGAAGGCTTCATTCAAAGGTAAGTACTTCATAATGTGCTAATATGCAATGCGTACTAGCACATTATGCCAATGTCTTGCAAGTTAAAGAAAAAAAAAAAGGCCGCAGTTTACTACCACTTTAATCTTTTTTTTTTTTTTTTTAAATGGTTGAACTGGATGGACTTTTGTCTTTTTTCAGCCAGACTAACTACGTAACTATGTAATCTATCCAAAACAGAAAAAGGTTTTGCCTCACACCTGTCCATTCTGGAAACGCATGAAGAAATGTGTATTTCCATGCACATTCCTGAAATCAAAACCGCACATTGCTCTTGTAGTGTCATGCCCTCCTAGATTGTAAGCTCCATGGATCAGGGCCGTCCTTTCCCTCTTGTACTGAACTGTATTGTCTCCCGTTATATTGTACAGCGCTGAGCAAACTGTTGGCGCTATATAAATCCTGTATAATAATACTAATAATAATGGTTACTGGTACACCAAACGTGCCAGAAAATGGAGTAAAAATGCAAACCAGAACACCGTAAATGCTTCATGAGCTACTTTCATGCAATTGTTGCGTGTAAAGCAGCCTATTCAAATTAACGGGCTGCCCTATGCGTGTTGCGGGACAAATGTGCAAAAACACACGTTTCAAGCCTGTTCGGTGTGAGTGTGCCCTTTAGGTCTACTTTAATTCCCCATACAGACTTCAGTGACATTTTTTTCATTTGAATCTAGTAATCATGTAGTAGCAGCAACAAACACTATGGAAGTACACCATCTCTGTGCATCTGTCACATTTCCCAGTTTGAATTATGTTGGAAGAATTAAAAATCCTATCACTAAGCAAAAAACCGAAGCCGTCACGAACAGGATTCGAACCTGTGCGGGGAAACCCCATTGGATTTCGAGTCCAACGCCTTAACCACTCGGCCACCGTGACTGTCAGCCAACGGCCTCGCACAGCCCCAATACACAGGACACACCGCCCCCTGGTTGCTGTCTGCTGATTGGTTGAGCGCTGAGTACCTTGCACTGGTCTCATAACCGTGCCGGTTGTGGGATCGAATCACTTTGAAGACCTGGATGCTTTGTAACACGGGGTGACACCTGCAATATGATTATAAATGTTTGCAGACCTTGATGGGATTAGGATCACTGCAGCCGCGGCAGGACGTATGTGCTAGAAGCTCTCCTGTACGAGCAGATGCCTGCATAGGGTCTCCCATTGTATAATAGGCCCTATTGTTCAAGCACAGCACATGCATGAAGGATTCATGAGGTATTGTCACATCGTGCGCACGGGTTACACAGGGGACAGGTCTGCCTAGGTGCCTCAGCACCCTCCAAGTCTATTTCCTCACGCGGCCCCTCAGTTGTCACCTCAGTTCAGTGGTAGTGCCCGCTGTGATGTAGTACCAGATGTGGCCGAACGTGTCGCTCTCGCAGGGTTCCGGCCGCACTGCAAACTGTGGCAGTTTGCAGTGCGGCCGCTAGATGTCGCCTGCCTGTAGCTGTGAAGGTGCCGGTCAGGCTGGCAGAAGATGGCGGTGCGGAAGAAGGACGGCGGGCCGAACGTGAAATTTTATGAGTCCTCTGACACTATCTCCCAGTTCGACAACGTGCGGCTATGGCTGGGAAAAAACTACAAGAAGGTACCAGCAGGAGGGGCCCGGTGTCCTGGCGAGAACCGCGCCGTCTCCTTCCTGTCTGTACACCGAGAACAAAGAGCCGGGCCCGGCTAGGGGGAGGGGGAACGGCGGCACCGGGGACTGGGAGAGCTGACAGCCAGCATGGCCTCTGCTGACACCCCGCTGTGCTGGGGGGCCGGAGGGAGGGGGTCAGTGCCCGGCCCATCTCCTCTTATAGGAGAGCATGTGTGGGGCCTACTGGAGGCCAGATGTCAGAATACACCCCGGAGATCCCCGAGGGGACCCGACACCCCGCTATCATCATCATAGATCGCAGGAGCAGTGCTCATCCAGCCATCCATCCTGACACCCACACATGAATCACATAGTCTATCCCTCATCTCTGCCAGACAGGAGAGCCTGTCATCACCACCCTCCATACACAGAGTGACATGATCACCTGTCATCTCCAAATTTATAAGCCCTCCCTCATCACCTGTCATCTCCAAATGTATAACCCCTCCCCCACTCTCTCATCACCTGTCATCTCCAAATGTATAACCCCTCCCCCACTCCCTCATCACCTGTCAGTTCACACATCTGTACACTCACCTGCCATGTGACCGCTGTCCTCACTTACCCTGACAGGGGGAAGAGGGGGTCATCCTGAATGTACACACTGCTCTGCCTTATATCTTCTATATCATACATAATCCTACAGGCATGACATTTCATCCAACATCCATGATGCCTCTTTTATATATAATCCTCTATTCATGATATAGCATTCTATCATGATATATAATGCTACTGTCATGATATAGAATCCACCATCAATGATGCCTTGTTTATATATAATTTTCTATTCATGATATATAATTCTATCATGATATAGAATCCTCCTATCATGATATATAATGCTACTGTCATGATATAGAATCCACCATCAATGATGCCTCATTTATAGATAATCGTCTATTCATGATCTATAATTATATCATGATATATAATGCTACAGTTATGATCTATTATCCACCATCAATGATGCCTCGTTTATATATAATTTTCTATTCATGATATATAATTCTTTCATGATATAGAATCCTCCTATCATGATATATAATGCTACAGTCATCATATAGAATCCACCATCCATGATGCCTCATTTATATATAGTCCTCTATTCACGATAGATAATTCTATCATGATATATAATCCACCTTCCATGATGCTTTTTTTTTATATATAATTCTCTATTCATGATATATAATTCTGTCATGATATATAATTCTACAGTCTTGATATATATTCCACCATCCATGATCCATGGATACAATCCTTCATTCATGATATATAATCTTCCCATTATATTTTATATATATATATATATATATATATACTTCCTATCATGATATATAATCCTATCATGATATATATTCCTACAGTCGTGATCTAAAATCCACCATCCATGATGCCTCTTTTATATATTATCCTCCATTCATGATATATATATATATATATATATATAATTCTCCTGTCATGATATATAATCCTTTTATTATGTTATATAGTTCACTATTCAAGATATACAATGCTCCATTTGCGATAGTCAGGCTATCATGATATATAATTACCCCTCCACAATATATACTTCTATCATAATATTTTATTCATGATATATCATTTTATCTTGATATATAATCCTTTATCCATGATATACAATTGTCCATCCATGATAAATAATCCTTCTATTATGACATATAATCCTCCATCCATGATATATAATCTTCCTATCTTGATTTATAATCTTTCTATTATGATGTATAATCCACTATACATGATAAATAATTCTCTGATCCAACATATATGATGACTACTTTATATATAATTCACAAGTTTGTATAACAATTTTTTTCCGGTGCACATTGATTCAGGCTGATGCATAATTAATATGTATATTGTCATATTTACAAGTAAACCGATATTAGGGCTAGTTGTGTGTAGTGATCGGTGTCATCCCACATTGATCATGGCTTGTCCATGTATTTTGCCATTTGTGTGTATTGTGAAGGGAGGAGTGGCAGATTGGAGTGTAATGTTTACAAGCGGGTGTATGGTAGTAGCACGTGGCTATGTGGATATAATCCTCAGTTACCTTTGACCTAGTGTGTTCAGTGAGACAACAGGCATCCCCGCTGATCTGCACAACCCGTGTCTGTCATTTGTCTGAATGAGACATTTAAACCACATGGAGGAAGAAAAAAAGTGAAACCTGATTCGGCTCATTAAGGTTAAGGCCTGGTTCACAGCAATGCATTTGTTTAGTGCTTTTTGCAGAAACGCACTACAGTCCATTTATTATGGTCTCCTATGGGACAAGTTCACATCTATGCTTTTTTTCAGCTGCTGCGTTTTTGGAAAAGGTCAGGGACTTTTTTAAAAGCAAAACTTTGCGTTTTTGGTTCAATAGACGGCAATGGAGATGTTGCAGAAAACGCATGTAGTGCGTTTTTGATGCGTTTTTGACACATTTTGCATTTTTAATCTGCACAGCAACAAGCTAGCCCCCAGAAAAAAAAACACATGTGAAAAAAATGCAAAAAGCACCACAAAAGGCACTGCAAAAGAGACAAAACGCAAATTGCATGGGTGTGAACAAGGCCTTATTATTATTATTATACAGGATTTATATAGCACCAACAGTTTGTTCAGCACTTTACAATATAACGGGAGACAATACAGCAACAATACAGTTCAATACAAGAGGGTTAGGAGGGCCCTGCTCCTAGGAGCTTACAATCTAGGAGGGAGGGGCTAGTGGTACAAGAGGTAGTAACTGTGGGGGATGGACCGGTAGGAAGAGTAGAAGATTCCATTATTTAATGATGGCACGATAGGCTTCCCTGAAGAGATAGGTTTTCAGAGATCGCCTAAAAGTGAGCAGAGTTGGCGATAGTCTGATAAATTGGGATAGAGAGTTCCAGAGGATGGGAGAAGCTCTGGAGATGAGCATGGGATGAGGAGATGAGGGAGCTAGAGAGCAGGAGGTCTTGTGAGGAGCGTAGAGGACGTTTGGGTGACATTTGGAGACAAGATTGGTGATGTAATTTGGGGCAGTGTTATAAATGGCTTTATATGTTATTAATGTTTAGAATTTTATCCGTTGGGCAATGTGAAGCCAGTGGAGGGATTGGCAGAGAGGGGTGGCAGATACGGAACGGTTAGTAAGGTGGATGAGTCTGGCAGCAGCATTCATGATAGACTGAAGAGGGGATAGCCTGCGATGAGGTAGGCCAATGCGGAGAGAGTTACAATAGTCAAGGCGAGATATGACAAGGGAGTGAATAAGTTGCTTAGTGGTTTCCGTTGTTAGGAACGGGCGTATCTTGGAGATGTTGCGGAGGTGAAGTCTACACGATTTTGTCAGCGATTGGATTTGGGACTGAAAGGACAGATGGGAGTCTAGGATTACACCGAGTACCCTGGCATGAGGGAAGAGACTGATGGTTGTGTTATTGATCTTGATGGAGAAGTCAGGGGAGGGGGCATGGGCTGGGGGGAATACGAAGAGCTCAGTTTTAGAAAGATTGAGTTTGAGGAAGTGGAGTGACATCAATGACGATATCTCGCTTAGTATGTTAGTAATGCGAGAGGAGACTGAGGGGTGAGGTGAGGGGTAGAAAGATAGATTGGTGTGTTATCAGCATAGAGATGGTACTTAAAGCCATGGGAGTTTATCAAGTGACCAAGGGAGGAGGTATAGATGGAGAAGAGAAGGGGTCCAAGGACGGAACCTTGAGGACCCCTACAGAAAGAGGAAGTGGAGAGGAGGAGCCAGAGTTAACGCTGAAGGAGCGCTGCGATAGGTAGGAGGAGAACCAGGAGAGAGCAGAGTCTCCTAGGCCAAGAGAGTGGAGTTTTTTGAGGAGGAGGGGATGGTCAACTGTAAGGCCTTAGACGTTTTCTTTTACTTATAGTATGTGTGTTATCCAGGTGTATATCAAGCCATTTATTGTGTGACAGCCCATTCATTTTAAAACAAATTCCCATGGTATGTTAAAGCAGATCCTCATTCCCTTCCTAATGATCATCTCTCCTGCCTATCATTCGTACACATTTGCAATTTTTTTTTCTTTAAAAAAAAAGGAAGTAGCTTGTTTTCATCTTTTTTACTTTATATCCATAATTCTCACCAAGGCAAGAATGAGATAAGCACGCCCGTGCATGCGTAGAAATGGCTTGGTTCTTTATCAATAATATGGCAGAGCCCCTGCAGTGTTTTTGCATGTGCGCAAAATTTTGCAATTTTGCTACATTGCATATATCCCAGGAGGCAGTTCATGAGATTTTAGGCATGCATAGACATGACGTGGGGGCTCTGCCATATTAATGGTGAAGACACAAGCCAGTTCTACACATGCATAGGGACATTCGGCACATGCATAGACATGCTGTAGATCTCACTGTAAGGTTTCATAGACTTGGCAGAGAGCTATGTCATGTCTGTGCATATGCCAGATCTCAATTCAAGATGGCGACGCAGAAGTAGAGCAATGTAAGGAGAATTTTGCCTGCGAGCAAGACCACGCTGGACTCCATGGACTAGTAAGACATTTTTTTAATACAGTGACAAGTTTTAGGTATTTAAAATACAATTTTTGAGGGTGAGGTTCCTCTTTTAATCGCTTACTGCACAAATACACTATGTTCTCCGATTATGCTATTTGAGCAATTTTAAAGTAGAATTTCAGGCAGATGGCTAAATACACACCGTGTATGTTTAGGTCCCATTCGCACTGACATTGATAATCCAGTGATTATATGTGTTTATAGGACATTCCTAAACACATATAATGCAAATAATGATTTTAAATGGTATTAATTCACACTGTGCGTTTACCTGCATTTAGAAAAAAAAAATTGTATGAGTCCAGGGGGAGATTAGATATCCTGAAAACAGCTAAATGTACCATCCTTGCCTCCTGTCAAACACCATGCCCCCATGGAAAACTGCCACATTCCCCCTGTTAATTAGGGCACGCTGAATAAAAACTGCAGTGGGTGGAGCACTTGCACCATTAACAGCCAAATAGTGGTGCAGGAAATTTAGTTAATTCCCCAGATTGTGTGTACATTACCAGATTAGCTGTACGAAATGACAAATCTTCTGGCAGGTAAAAGATACATGTGTTACTGGTATGTATTTAGTTAGTTTTCTGGAGTTTTGTTTCAGTATTTTACTGCAAAGAGATTTCACAGTTAGTTGACATTCAGCTCATTAGCAGATCATTGTTTCCAGTGTCCTTTGAATGAAGTGACTGCCAACAAGGGGTTACATTTCTCAGTAGTCCAAAGATGACAATACAGTACAAAGTTTCTGTAAAAGCTTAAAAAAGTTTTAGCTAGAGTTAGGCTTTGTTAGCCACATAGGTAAACTATCTAAATCTACTAGATTTAACATTTAACATTCCACTGGTTGACAGTGGTTGACAGTACTTCTGTCCATGGCTCCTCCATAGATACAGTAGAGGAGTGAGTGTAGCCACTCTTAGCTTTTGGTCACACCAATTTGACTTTGAAATCGTGCGACTTCCAGTGAAGTCACATGATTTCAAAGTTGGATGTCAGATTGACTTCAGGTGCGACTTGCAAGGCATCTGGAACTTTCAGGACACAGATGTCTATGCAGGTCGCACCTGAACTTGGAAAAAGTGGTCCATGCACTACTTTCAAAATCGGTGCGACTCCAACTAAATGGGAATCACACCGATATGGCTGCTTTAATTGCAGACAAATGGGCTGCGATTTGTCATGCGATTTGAAACTATCTAAGACAGAAAGTATTCACAGTGTTATCAGGTGATGATATAAAAAAAGAAAATGAAGGCCATCACTGCATCTAAAGCTGGCCATACACGGAGCAAATTCCATCCGATTCCTGCTGAAGATCCAACTGAAAAAATGTAAGCCAAAAAGTGGCTGCATCTGTTCAGGTATCTGCTCTATATAGCTTGGATGGAGGAATTTGTTGGATTTTTATTCGTTCAGCCTCCTTCAGTGTATGGCCAGCTTAAGAATAAAGGAATTTATTAAAACTACTATAGGCTGCCTCTGCGGACCTCTCCTTCCGATTTGGGTAGACTCTGGTTGAGTGCTTTGTTATGCAGCAATTTTAGGCACTTCAGTAGGAGTTCCTAGCTCAGCCTCCTGCAATGGTGGAGTCTCACTCTCTGAGTTGCATTTTGGTATATGGATGACTAATTTAAACTTGGAACAGACTACATTAGAACCCATAAAATGGCCAGGACAGAAGGGGGGAACTGGGACTTCAAGCACAGAGACCTTAGCATTGTCTGCCTATGAAATGAAGTAAGCCGGCCAATAATGTGACCTATTGGTATCTACCTAAAACGGGAATTTCAGTATTTTTTGGATTCACCCATTTATCATTGAAGGTTTATATAATGCAGAAAGGTGACTACTAAAGATTTCTAGGCTTGTACTGTTCCGTGATTGGCTAATATCACATGACTGATAAGGATTTTAATACCATTGTCGTCTGTTTTTCATTGCAGTACATTCAGGCTGAGCCTCCTACTAATAAGTCCTTGTCAAGCCTGGTAGTTCAGCTGTTACAATTTCAAGAAGAGGTGTTTGGAAAACATGTCAGCAATGCACCGCTCACTAAACTGCCGGCAAGTATACTCTTTTTTATATATGTAATCCTTCTTTAATAAACAAGGTTGGTTAAATGGACATTACAATGTAATGGCTGAATGCCATTATACAATTTCCATTTGTATAATAAAGCTTTGTTATATGTCAAATATGTATGAGCGTTACTTCTTTTCCCTATCTTGGTTTATGGAATGAAACAAACCCATCAAAACAAACAGAGGGTAACAAAAAGGAAAAAAAGGGTGTGGGAATAAGAAGACTCTAGACTTGTGGTCTGTGCCCAGGCAGGGAAGGTTCTTAGGGCAGAAAAAAATGGCAGCACTTGGATCAGATTAAATTTAGAATTGTTAACAGGCAAAATGTAGGAGCTGCACTGTCCAGCAAGCCTAACCATTTTATCAACAGTTACCTATCTGAATTATGACCCATGTGTCGGTATCTGAGGAGGCAAATTGCAGCCACGAGGCCTAAATTTGATAACATTTGTCATGGACTCATCTCATAATCTCATTAACTTTGGTAATCTATTAAGGGATCAGTGGAGCTTGATCCTGTTTCTAGTGAAGGGGGATTAATTCCTCTGTAGATTTTATTAGGGGTTAGTAACAAAGTGCTTGTATTGTTTGGTAGAGGAGAGGGTCAGATGAAAAATAACAGTTAGTTGGTCAGCTGTGATACACTATATTGCCAAAAGTATTGGGACGCCTACCTTTACACGCAATGAACTTTAATGGCATCTTTAGGCTGGCCATACGTTATACAATTATCTGCAGATTTTTGGTTTAGATTTACCAAAAACCATATAATAGGAGGACAAACCTAAACAACACTTTCAGTTGTATCCAATTAGGCAGGCCCTTGCACTACATAGTTGAAGGTAAATCTAAAGGAAATTGGGCAGAAAATCTGCAGATAATTGTATAATGTATGGCCAGCCTAAGTCTGTAGCGTTCAATATTGATTTGGCCCACCCTTTGCAGCTATAACAGCTTCAACTCTTCTGGGAAGGCTGTCCACAAGGTTTAGGAGTGTGTCTATGGGAATGTTTGACCATTCTTCCAGAAGAGCATTTGTGAGGTCAGGCACTGATGTCGGATGAGAAGGCCTGGCTCACAGTTTCTGCTCTATATCATTCCATAGGAGTTCTATCAGGTTCTACTGTCCTCCTGGCAACTGCCAAACCCAGACATGTCCATCGGATTGCCAGACAGAGTAGCATGATTTGTCACTCCAGACTTCATGTCTCCACTGTTTAGAGTTCAATGGCGGTGTACTTTACATTACTGCCTCTTTGCATTGCACTTGGTGATGTAAGGCTTGGATGCAGCTGCTCGGCCATGGAAACCCATTCCATGAAGCTCTCTACACACTGTTGTTGGGCTAATCTGAAGGCCACACAAAGTTTGAAGGTCTTTAGCTATTGACTCTGCAGACAGTCGGTGACTTGTGCACAGTGTGCACTTCAGCATGCGCTGACCCTGCTCTGTCATTTTACCTACCACTTCGTTGCTGAGTTGCTGTTCCCAGTTACTTCCACTTTGTTATAACACCACTAACAGTTGACCAAGGAAAATTTAGTAGCAAGGAAATTTCACAGATGGACTTATTGCATAGGTGGCAACCTATCATGGTACCACGCTTGAATTCACTGAGCTCCTGAGAGCGACCCATTCTTTCACAAATTCTGTAGAAGCAGTCTGCATGCCTAGGTGCTTGATTTTATACACCTGTGACCACGGAGGTGATTGAAACACCTGAATCCAATGATTTGGAGGGCTGGCCCAATTCTTTTGGCAATATAGTGTATCTCCTATCAAAACAAATAGAATCCCAATAGGATTTGATTTCAGGGCTTTGCCATCATATGTGAAGGAATGCACCACATTGGGCTCGGCCTGTCCAGCAGGTATTGGGAATAGTCGGAGAAATGCAAGCCCAAGCTGACTGTTTTATTAGTTCCCATTTTGGACTACATGGATGTGCGCTTTGCAGGTGCTGAAGACTATTGTATATTGGGTTGTCCCTTATAACTGGAAGAAAATGAAAATTAAGAATACAGGTAGCTTTATGGTTTGTATTTATGCTCAAATAGTTTTTGTTATTTTCCGCTAGACATTCTTTAACCACTCTCCCTCCTGAGAATTTACCCCCTCCATGACCAGGCCATTTTTTTGTGTTACGGCGCTGCATTAATTTTAACTGACAGTTGTGCGGTCATGCAACGCTGTACCCAAATGAAATTTACGTCCTCTTTTTCCCACGAATTGAGCTTACTTTCGGTGATATTTGATCGCCTGTGCGTTGTTTATTTTTTTGCGCTATAAGCAAAAAAAAGACCAACTATTTTGAGAAAAAAAACAATATTTTGGACTTTTCGCTATTAAACATGTCCAGTAAAAAAATGTAAAACGCAAATTTCATCGTAAATTTACGCCAAAATGTATTCTGAGACATGTCTTTGCTGAAAAAAATTCCAATACGTGTAAATAAATTGGTTTACGTGAAAGTTATAGCATTTAAAAAATGGCGGTATAGATAATGGGATTTCTTGTTTTCTACTAGTAATGGCGGTGATCAGCGACTTTTAGCGGGACTGCGGCAGACATTCTGACACTGGGGGGGAACTAACTTGGTGTCACTGACACCCCAGTGGCACCAATACAGTGATCAGTGCTAAAAAAAAGCGCTGACACTGTACTAATGGCACTGGGAAGAGGTTAATGTGAGGGGCGATCAAAGGGTTAACTGTGTGCTGGAAGTGTTTTACTAGGGGGCGTGTTCTTCATTGTAAGCACACTGAACGGGATGGCTGTACTGTGCACAGCCATCCCGCGCAATGTGCTCAAGCTGACAGGGAGAAATATTGTAAGCAAAACAATCTTCCTCCCCATCGGAAATGCGAGGTAATCACCAGGCGCCGGCAGGTAATTACCGGCTGGGACCTGGTGATTGAAATCCGTAGCTGCGAATGGCAGTGCAGGTAGGGCACGTGCCCCCTACCCAGAAATGCAAAATCCTGTATATATACATGATTCTGCGCACAGGTGCAGCCCTGTAGCAGTGTATCTGCTATAGGGTGATCCTTAAGCGGTTAATATCATGTATCAGAAAAAACAAACCATAAGAGTTAATAATGTGGTTCTGCTACTTTTAAGAAAAGGTGGCCTTGCTAAACTTTGTATATGCTGCTGTGTCTGCAGCAACATTGGATGGGTGTCCAAAAAGTGAGAAAAGTATAGCAATGAAAAGGTCTCCCTAACCAAAATTGATAAACTTTGTACATGCTGCTGTAGCTGGAGCAACATTGGATGATGTCTGAAAAGTGAGAAAAGTATGGCAATGTAAAGGCCTCCTTAACCAAAATCCTGATTTTGGAGAAATTTACCATGCAGTGAGAGATTTAAAGGGCTACTCTACCTAAAAGTGTTTTTTTTTTTTCAGTTCTACCTGAAGTTTAATTTTATATATATTGTTTTGCATATTATTTGAACAAAATTCCCTCCTATGTGTTGGCAATTACTTGGTGAGCTGTGTGCAATACACTATGTTATCCACCTCATCAGGCAGTGTCCACCGAGTTCCTTGGATTAGTCCGGTGGTTTCAGCTCTGACAGCAATACGATGTGCAAAGTGATATCTGTATAGTCAGCACTAAAACAAGAATATACCACTTTTTTCGACTAGTTTTCTTTTATTGGGTAAAGAAAAAAGCCACGTTATGAGATTTACTGCTTCTGGAACACGAGTACTAAGAAGTATTGTGTATGTGCAACTAATATATTTAGTTTACAATCTATTATGCAGTGTGCGCTTATTCTATTTACTGTTTTGCATTGCAGATGAAATGCTTTCTAGATTTCAAGGTGGGAGGTGCTCTGTGCCATATTCTTGCTGCTGCTTATAAATTTAAGAGTGACCAGGGATGGTAAGAATAATAATAATAATATATTGTCTTGTATCTTAAGGCTTCATTCACACTGGACATACTGTACATGTATTTATAGGATATTTCCTTTTTTAAATTAAAGTTGTTCTAACCCCAAAAGCAAACATTATATTGCAGCTTACCAATTCTTAGATTTGATGGCCACATTTGTTTTCTTTTTTAGGCTTTCTTTATTTTATTTACACCTGGTGGTGCAGCCAGTAAGTAATGTTTTATTAGTTAAGAGTGTTGAAACAAACCATTTACCATTGACAGGGATGGTTACAATGAGCAGTTTTAGTTTTTCCCTTTATCCCAAAAGGGAAAAAAACTGTTTCTGTAAGTGGTTGTGTAAATGCAGTATGACCTGGAGTTTGGCTTCAATTTGCTAGTGTATCTAAATCTGTTAGCACTTCTAACATCCTCCTCCCCCCAGACTGACAATTCTGCTGTCCAAAGATGCTCCTGTGCTCCCTCATCCAGAGTGGTGGCAATCTAATACAGGAGTTGTGTTACTGGTCAGATCACCAGGTGAAAACGGAGGGAAAAAGCCTAACTAAAGGAAAACTAATGTAGCTACCACATCTAAGTATTGATAACCAGCAGTATACTACAGCTATGGGTTTACAACCACTTTAAGTAATATTTATTGAACAATTTTCCAGATAGTGATATCTGCGTTGGAGCTAGGATTCACAGTAGCATCATTTTAGTAAATTATTATTATTATTATTATTATACAGTATTTATAAAGCGCCAATAGTTCGCTCAGCGCTGTACATTACAAAGGGGGACAGAACATGTGACAGAACAATACCAATACAATGCAAAACATGAGGGGATTGAGGGCCCTGCTCTTTCAAGCTTACAATCTAGGAGGGCGGGGATGGTGGCACAGGAGGAGATAGCTGTGGGGGATGGAGTGGTGGGAAGAGTGGAGGAGGTCGGTCAAGTTAGCATTGGGTGGGGTAGGCTTCCCTGAAGAGATGGGTTTTCAGGGTGCACCTAAAGGAGAAGAGAGTAGGTGATAATCTGATGGGTTGGGGCAGGGAGTTCCAGAGGAGTGGTGACACCCTGGAGAAGTCCTGAAGGCGGGCATGGGAGGAGGAGACCAGGGAACTAGAGAGAAGGAGGTCTTGTGAGGAGCGGAGTGTGCGTGCTGGGCGGTACTTAGATATTAGGTCAGTGATGTAGTTCGGGGCAGTGTGGTGGACGGCTTTGTACGTCAGTGTTAGGATTTTGAATTTGATCCGTTGCACAATCGGAAGCCAGTGGAGGGATTGGCAGAAGGGGGTGGCAGAAACGGAGCGGTTGGAAAGGTGAATGAGTCTGGCAGCCGTATTCAGGATCGACTGAAGCGGGGATAGCCAGCGGTGAGGCAGGCCAGTGAGGAGGGAGTTGCAGTAGTCGAGTCGTGATACGATGAGGGAGTGGATGAGCTGTTTAGTGGTTTCTGGGGTTAGGAACGTGCGTATTTTGGCGATGTTGCGGAGGTGGAGTCTGCACGAGTTAGTTAAAGATTGGACTTGGGGCTGGAAGGATAGGTTGGAGTCCAGAATGACACCAAGTACTCTGGCCTGCAGGGCAGGTTTGATATTGGCGTTGTTGGATGTGATGGAGAAGTCAATGGGGGGTAGGGTCCGGGCTGGGGGGAAGACAAGAAACTCGGTTTTGGAGAGGTTCAGTTTAAGGAAGTGGAGCGACATCCAATCTGATATGTCGCTCAGTAGGTGTGTGATTCGGGCGGAGACCGAGGGGGTGAGGTGGGGGGTTGAGAGATAGATTTGTGTGTCGTCGGTATAGAGGTGGTAGTTGAAGCCGTGAGAATGTATGAGTTGGCCAAGGGAGGAGGTGTAGATGGAGAAGAGAAGGGGCCCAAGGACAGAGCCTTGAGAGACCCCAACAGAGAGGGGGAGTGAGTGGGAGGTGGTAGCATTATAGGTAACGCTGAAGGAGCGTTGTGACTGGTAGGATGAGAGCCAGGAGAGAGCAGAATCTCTGAGGCCGAGGGAGTGTAGTTTTTTGAGGAGGAGGGGGTGGTCGACTGTATCGAAGGCCGCAGAGAGGTCAAGGAGTAGGAGCACTGAATAGTGGCCATTAGCTTTGGCGGTTAGAAGGTCGTTGGAGAGTTTGAGTAAGGCGGTTTTCGGGGGAGTGTAGGGGACGGAAGCCAGACTGTAGGGGATCAAGGAGGTGGTTGTCGTTGAGGTGAGAGCATAGGCGGGTGTAGACGAGGCGCTCGAGGAGTTTAGATGTAAATGGGAGCAGGGAGATGGGTCTGAGGTTTTTCGGGTCATTGGGGTCCAGGGAGGGCTTTTTAAGTATGGGGGTGATGTGTACATGTTTCAGAGGGGAGGGGAAAGTGCCTGAGGAGAGGGAGAGATTGAAGATGTGGGTGAGGGAGCGTAGGATGGAGGGGGAGGGAGGTCGTAGGAGTTGTGAGCGGATAGGGTCGAGGGGGCAGGTGGTGAGGCAGGCATCAGAGAGGATCTTGGAGACTTCCTCAATGGTAGTAAGGTCAAAGGTGCGGAGTGTTGGGGGAGCTTCAGTATGAGGAATGTGGGGTGGGAGTGGAGGTCAGAGCAGTGGTGGGGCCGTGGGAGAGGGGTGATGAGGGGGTAGCTGAGTGAATAGCATGTTAATAACTGGTTTCATCGAAGCATACAACATGCAAACAAGAAACATCTGCAAAATATCATCTCACGCAACCTATATTGTTTATAGTTTGCATTAGTGTGGCTACAGATCCAGGATGGTACGAAGTAAGGAAATCATGCATATTGCAGATTGTAAGTGAAGAAAAAGTAATGATGTCACATTTTCAAAATTTAGTCTCAGAAAAACTGAATTGAATAATAGAAAATAGTTCTGAGCACCATAAGTGTAGGTGGTTATACTTGTATAAAGGGGCACTAAAATAATGAGAGAGACTAATATCATGTATTTGAATGATGTGGATCATTGACAGTTAATTAAGTTTAGATTTCATTTACCCATAAAGGGTTAGTTTAGCTTTTCATAAAAAATGAAAAAGTGAACCAACTCCCTATAGCTGTAGCAGTGGTTCTGTGATTTCTCCCTCTTCTTTCTGCATGGCTTCTGGAGTATATCAGAGCAATGTTCTGTGCCATCTCTGACCAATCATAATCACCCAGATCCGTCCTGGAAGCCCTGCAGAATGAAAGGGCAGAAAAGTGGGGAGTACTCTGGGGACCAGAGGGGTGAGGGCCAGAGCCCTCTGTACAGTGGGTTTTAGGAGGCTCCAAATCCAGGTACCCACATTAGCAGTATTAAAATAGAATTTGTTAATGAATACAGAGCTGCATTGATTTGGGTCTTTTTTATCAGCCCAGATTTCAGCTATAATTTTGCGCAGCTGTATACTTCAGTGATTTTGTTATCTCTTTGTTTTTTTGTCACAATGTTGTTCTGGCTCAGAAACCCTTTGCTTTCGTCTTTAATGAGGCTGTTCAATTTTGAGTGCATCTGTAGTGTTAAAGTGTTACTAAACCCACAACAGTAAAATCAGTTTGTATATTCAGTAAAGCATGATTGTTATACTCACTGTGCTATGCTCACTAAGGGGTTAATCTTCGCATTGTGTAAAAACACTGTTTGATCCTGACTTCTCTGATCCTTCCCTTCTTCCAGTGAGCCCCCCCTTATCTCCTGATAAGACATATCGTGTGGAGTCACTCTGCACATGCTCAGTTTGGTGTGTATTGCTAGGAAGGGGTTTTTTTTTCTTGGGAGAGTGCATGTGATCAGCACAGGGCCAATCAGCACTGTCCAGACAGAAGTCAGGGGTTCTGCATCCTCCAAGAGCAGAAAGAAAACTCCTCCTACAAGCTTTAACATGTGCTGGGCTGGACACTGACAGAAGTCACAAGACTGCTCTAATTGCTGATGAGAAAAGGTATTTAGCGGTTTATATGTACTAAAATGATTACACTTCCATGTAGTGTGTACTGTGGGAGACCAGATATAGTGAATGCAGGGTCCTGGGTTTAGTAACTCTTTAAGCTGTCAAACTTGCTAGGGTTGTGTTGGGGAAGCCCTGTCTATTTTCCTTTTACATAGCTGGATCTTGAATAAATACTCAGCAGTTACTTAGAATTTGTTTTGGATAGGAGGTTTCATATTCACAATAATGACAGTAATTCAGTTGTCTCCTCTTTTTTTTAATAACATCTCAGGCGCAGGTTTGACTTTCAGAACCCATCTCGTATGGACCGCAATGTGGAAATGTTCATGAACATTGAAAAGTCTCTTGTGCAGGTATTGCCGGCTTTCATTTTCTTATTTTTTGATATAACATGGGATTTCTGTTACACTTAAAATAATTTCCTTTGAATCTGATTAATGTTTATGTTCCACCTATATTTAGATTTTCTGTTCTGAGGAAGTGTAGAGGCTGCCATTGCTCCTTTTGAAAATGCTAATTGCCTTGGTTTTTAACTAATTTAATAGTTTAAATACTCTGAGTCAAAGTGAAATAATGAAAATCAGGAGTCCTATCCTATTTTTTCCTAATTTACATGCTTGTCCTAGATCAGTGACTCAGAAATAATTGAAGCCAGAGACAGAAAAAACAGCATTTTCAGAAGAAGGCCAACAGTGGCAGCCTCCACATATTGTTCAGTACAGATTTCCTTTAACCACTTGCACTCCTGAGGATTTACCCCCCTTCCTGACCAGGCCATTTTTTGCTGTTCGTCACTGCGCTATTTCAACTGGTAATTGTGCAGTTGTGCAATGCTGTACCCAAACTAAATTTATGTCCTTTTTTCACACAAATAGAGCTTTCTTTTGGTGGTATTTGATCACCTCTGCAGTTTTTATTTTTGGCGTTATAAACAAAAAAAGACCGAACATTTTGACCAAGAAAACAATATTTTTAACTTTTGGTTATAAAATATATCCAATAAACTCAAAGTTAGTCATAAATTTAGGCTAAGATGTATTCTTCTACATGTCTTTGATAAAAACAAATCTCAATACATGTATATTAATTGGTTTGTGTGAAAGTTATAGCGTCTACAAACTATGGTATATATATATTGGAATTTACGTAGCTTTTACTTTCTGACTGCTTATCACATTTTTTGAGGTGCTAAAATGCCAGGGCAGTACAACCCCCCCCCCCCCCCAAATGACCCCTTTTTGGAAAGTGGACACCCCAAGGTTTTTGAAGAGGGGCATGTTGAGTCCATGGAACATTTTATTTTTTGCCACAAATTTTTTGAATATGACAATTTTGCTTTTGTTTTGTTTTTTTCGTACACTTTAATGATATATTGCTCACACATGCCATGGGTATATGTGGAATAACACCCCAAAACACATTCTTCTACTTCTCCCGAGTATGGGGATACCACATATGAGAGACTTTTTGGCAGCCTATCTACATACAAGCCCCCAAAATCCAATGACCACCTCCAGGCTTTCCTCATATCACTTCCCCACTACCTATCACAGTTTTGGAGGCTCTAAAATGTCAGGATAGTACAACCCCCCCTCCAATGACCCATTTTTGGAAAGTAAACACCCCAAGGAATTTGATAAGAGGCATGGTGAGTATGTTACAGATATTATTTTTGTCACAGGGTTTTGAAAAAAGAAAAGAAAAAATATTTTTTTTTGCTTTCTTTCTTCATTTTCCAAAAAACATGTGGCAACAAATTAGATCTGCAAAACACTCACCATGCCTGTTAGCAAATACCTTGGAGTGTCTACTTTCCAAAAAGGGGTCATGTGGAGGGGTTGCTTCTACTATCCTGGCATTTCAGGGCCAACATCAGAAGCTTATGCCACACATCACCCACTCTTGAAGACCAAGCCTTTTCTGACACTTTTTGTTCACATGAAAAAACTGTTTTTTTGCTAGAAAATTACTTTGAACCCCCAAACATTATATACCGTGTTTCCCCTGAAAATAAGACACTGTCTTATATTTTTTTTGGCTCAAAAAAAACACACTAGGTCTTATTTTCGGGGTAGGTCTTATTTTTTTTAATGTACAGGTGTGGACAGGGGGTGCAGAGATGAGCTGCAGGCAGTTGTGGGTGAAGGTTACTATAGAGAGGGCCGGCTGATGACAGAAGACAGTTGTGAGCTGCAGTCAGGTGTTGCAGAGATGAATTGACAGGTGAGTTTCAAACAGGGTGCAGAGATGAGCCACACAGAGGGTTCAGGGGTGAGCTGCAGAAGTGAGCTTCGGGTCCTATTTTCCTACACAGTGCACCAAGCGCACTCACCACTCCTCCTCTTCCTCACTGGCCAATGATCATCCCTGGGGCATTGGTTTCCATGCATTACGCTGCAGGATGAGATGCCCTGCCCCTAAACACACTGCACCCGCAGATATCTTTTCCTTCCCTGTCCCACAGTGAGTACAGAGGTAAGGTTCTGTGGGAGCGGATGGTGCTGTTACTTACAAGAGGGATTGTCACTTGGAAACACAAAAGCCACGCTTCTGTGTTTATAGGAGACAGTAGATTGGTGTACACAGGGCCAGTGCCAGAGGTGGTGGAACAGCTGATCACAACTAGGTGTTATTTTCAGGGTAGGTCTTATACTTCAGCAATTCCCAAAAATAGTACTAGGTCCTATTTTTGGGGTAGGTCTTATTTTCGGGGAAACAGGGTATTTTTTTTAAAGCAGAGGCCATAGAGAATAAAACGGTGGGTGTTGAAATTTTTTACGTCACACAGTATTTGCGCAGCAATTTTTCAACAGCAAATCTTTTGGAAAAAGTACACTTTTTACAATTTAAATGCACAAAAACACAATATATTGCCCAATTATTTGATAAAGTATAAAGGATGATGTTACGCTGAGTAAATAGATACCAAACATGACATGCTTTAAAATTGCGCATGCCCATGCAATGTCAACAAAGCTGTACATTCATTTTTATTATTGACAGGTGATGCTTTAAAAGCCTTTACAGGTCACCAATTTATATTTACACAGGAGGTGTAGTGCTAGAATTACTGCCCTCAATCTGACGTTCGCAGCGATACCTCACATGCATGGTGCAACCACTGTTTGCACGGGGTCAATGCTTCACACGCAGGTGCTCACGCAGGGGGAGAGGGTTTTTTTTTTTTTCAGTTATTTTGACTTTTTAAACTTAATTTTACACTGTCCCTTTCCTTTTTTTTTTTTTTTTTTTCTGATCACTTTTAATGCTTTCACAGGGAATGCAAATTTCCCATATAACTTCAATGGGCATTGTCATATATTCTTTTTTGAGAAATCTGGGGTCTATCAGACTCTAGATATCTCCTCTGTCCTTACATTATCTAATCTCACCAAGATCTGTGTGATCAGATGCTTTCCCAATTTACAAATGGCGCTTTTTATATCCTGCAAAACTGAAGTGATGAAATGCTCATAGCTTCCGATTTCGTAGACTTTAGAGACGATTGGCACCATTCTAGTCTCTGACCAGCTCTATGATCAGCCAGCGGAACTGCTGGCTGCATTCTCGGATTCCCCTGTGGGACAGGAGAGCCCAAGAAAACTGGGGAAGGCAGCAGGAGGTGATGTCCCTTCCTGCTACTCGTAAAAACAATTCAGCAGCTAATTGGCCACTAGGGTTGTTTTTACATGAAAGCCGACCACCAGCTGAAAAAAACAATATCAGGATGATGCCTGTAGTCCAGTGACGTACCAGTACATTGCTGGTCTGGTCCATGTTGGTCATATATGTAACAGCAGAGAACACAGGCAAACGATGAATTGACTCTGTGGATGAACATGATCGCAATTCATTCTTTTCTGTAATGCCCATTTTGAGGGTCAGGCCTAAAAGAGTTTTAAATTCAGAAACCGTGATAGGTTTCCATGCAAATTGCCTGGAAAGAGCTGAATTTGGGTGGGCGGCCATGTATTGTTAATATAAACGAAGGTAATATGGTGCAGCGCTAAAAGAATGAAACTGAAAACAGTCAAAAGTCAATGTAATAATATCCGTGATTTCTTATAAAGGGTGCAAACTTCCAAAGCTCTAGCGGCCTTAAATAATAGCAATGCGCACTCACCAGAAACGCATGGGTTATGCGCATGTAGGAATAATCATTCCAGATGTCAGATCCTCCAACATTCAGATGGCGAGCATCCCTCTCATGGTGGGTCACCGAAGACTCAAAGCCGGATCCTGAGGTCCCCTTTAAGGTCAATCAGGCACTTCACATTGGTGGTGAGACTCTCTCCTTTGAATGGTAGTGGCACCTTTTCAGTCCCTAGATGTGGCGGCTGCACTTGCCTTCCCCTTTGGCTTCCTTTCCTGTATTTTCACCTGGTGATTCGGCAAGCAAATCTGCTGTTTTTCAACAGAACAAGCCCCCTGCAGCTCCCGTCTGTCGGTTCTCAGCGTCCAGGAGCGTCAGTTCTGCTGAAATAAAACCAATGCTGCGCAGCGCCTCTCCGACCTCCCCTGTAACCGATCTCCGATCCCGCCTCGCACTGAGCCCGGTCCCGCTGGGGACCGGGCTCAGTTAGGCGGGACCGGGCTCAGTGCGAGGCGGGATCGGAGATCGGTTACAGGGGAGGTCGGAGAGGCGCTGCGCAGCATTGGTTTTATTTCAGCAGAACTGACGCTCCTGGACGCTGAGAACCAACAGACGGGAGCTGCAGGGGGCTTGTTCTGTTGAAAAACAGCAGATTTGCTTGCCGAATCACCAGGTGAAAATACAGGAAAGGAAGCCAAAGGGGAAGGCAAGTGCAGCCGCCACATCTAGGGACTGAAAAGGTGCCACTACCATTCAAAGGAGAGAGTCTCACCACCAATGTGAAGTGCCTGATTGACCTTAAAGGGGAACTCAGGATCCGGCTTTGAGTCTTCGGTGACCCACCGTGAGAGGGATGCTCGCCATCTGAATGTTGGAGGATCTGACATCTGGAATGATTATTCCTACATGCGCATAACCCATGCGTTTCTGGTGAGTGCGCATTGCTATTATTTAAGGCCGCAAGAGCTTTGGAAGTTTGCACCCTTTATAAGAAATCACGGATATTATTACATTGACTTTTGACTGTTTTCAGTTTCATTCTTTTAGCGCTGCACCATATTACCTTCGTTTATATTTACATTTAAAGGCATTGTGGTTGCCTTAGGTGCTCTAGCTGCTGTGTTTATTTAAGAGTGCTCACTATTATCCACTTTGGCCATGTATTGTTGTGCTTATAAATTGCCTTGGCCCACAATCAATTGATACAAATCTTCCATGAAAAACAGCGGAGGAGCTAAACGCTACTGCTGGCAGCGAATGGGGCCGATCCTGCTAACACTACGTTTTTGTGGACACTTTACAAAGGAGGCACTAGTATAGTTCTGTTCATGATCAATATATTGATCCGTACAAACACTAAACTAGTAATGGCGGTGATGAGCGACCTATAGCGTGAGTGAGATAGTGTGCGGGCAATCTAACACTAGCTGACCCTGGCTGGGAGGGGCGCTAACTGACCCTGGCGCTATCTGATGTTGCTAGTGGCAGGAATGCAGTGATCAGTGAAAAATTCTATATACTGACACTATTAGTGGCACTGGTTGGGTGACGGGGTGATCAAAGGGTTATTAGGGGCGATCAAAGGTTTACATGTGCTAATCTAACGCATGCGTGTAAAATGTACTGGTTCTTTTACTCAGTGCCATGTTCTCTCTTCTCTCCCTGGATGAACGGGTGGGGGGGGGACAGTGGGGGGCGCAGGTGAGTTCACACCCAAAAATAGGAAGCGACACATGATTATGTTGCTTTGCCAAGTGCTGCTGCTCACCCGCAATATGCGGGTAAGCGGTTGGCAAGTAGTTAAGAAAAAAAACTCTTAAAAAATTTTTTTTTTTAAATTCTCATTATGGGTTTGTTTTTTTTTTTTTTACATTTTTAATATTATTTTTTTTTATACTTTTATCAGAATAGTACAGTGTTACCACAGTAACATTGTACTACTGTGGGGGGGGGGGGGGGTGGTCAGGGTTTTTTTTTTACACTTTGCTTTGCAGGAGAAATTAAGATCATTTCTCCTGCAATGCAAAGCTTGCTATCAGAACCTAACTCATTCATGAACTGTCACTCATTCATGAACTGAGTTTTGACAGCTCAGGAGATAGTGATCTGTGATTGGCTGGAGCTGGTCACATGGTACACTTTGCTATGATTGACCCCCATGTATCATGTGACAGCGGTGGGCCAATCACAGCTCACTAGGAAGAGAAGCAGAGCTGTTATGAATGACATTGATTCATAACAGCTTTGCCTACATACTGATCATGTGATCGCATAGCGATCACACGATCACCGGGTCCCATTCACTGAGATCTTCATTCCGCTGTGTCTGCTGGACACACCAGTAGTGGGAGGGGGGGTGTGCCCGCTTGGGTGAGCAGAACCCCCTTGTGTTTGTACAGCCAAAGCAACGTACGGGTACGTCGCTTTGCCTGTAGCTGCCGCCCGACCGCAGTACATTGAAGGCGGGCGGGAAGTGGTTAATTGTCAGTTTTTGTTTTTGCTTCTTTCTCTAATGTTATTTTTATTAGCATAAGACATCAGTCCGTGTAATTCTCTGCTTACATCCTTACAAACACTGTGTAGAATTTATACTATTTTCTTTTAACAGAATAATTGTCTGTCACGACCAAATATATACCTTCATCCAGACATAGACTCCAAACTACAGAGTAAGCTGAAGGACATTGTAAAAAGACATCAGGTAATATGTTTTTATTTCAGTATGATTTTTTAATGATCTAAACCAGTGTTTCTCAACTTTTTTTTCAGTTAAGGCACCCTTTAAAACTCTGCACAAATGCACCCCATTTTAAAATGCAAAAAACTAAACTAATAGTTTTATGTACCACAGCAGCATCCACACACGTAGAACACCCAACATTAGGGGGGATTTATTCTTCCAAAGCAAATACAACTTTGCACAATGGTACTGACTAGTATTCTCTGTTTCTCTCTGTCACTCAGCTAATGTGACCCCATTGCTGATGGAAAGGGGCAGGGAAAGGCCAAACAAGGATACTATACAGGTGCCCAGCGTCCTCCTTGTTAACCGGTGATGTAATTGGTTGTTAGGACGCAGGGTGCTGGAAAGCTGTAATGGTGAACAATGAAAACCTGTTACTTTGTGTAACTAAAAGGCAGCTTTCATCCACCCGCTGGCTTGTATATAGGTTTTGGGCATTTTGTCAAGGCATCCCTGAAGAAACCTCAAGGCACCCCATGGTGCTTTGGCACTGTGTTTGAAAAAGCCTGATCTAACCATTCGGTAATTAACAAACCTGTAGTTCTTTTTGTTGGAGATACTTTAGAAGATGTGCAACACTTGTTCATCTTCTTTGTCTCAAAAAGTTTTTAAAACCTTGGTGAATGCATAAATGCGGCAGCAAAGAGGTGAGCTTTTATGCTCAGCACGTATGTGTTTACTGTGGCAGGAGGTTGTTTGCAGAGGCTTCTGATCATATGCCTGCTGTGATAGCCAATGAGAGCAGTCACATGATTCGTGAGCCATGCCAGCTCCTGGGTCACAAAAGCCCAATTAAAGGGCTGCTGGGTAGTGGCATCAAAGAGGAACTACATTGTATCTGAGCACCACAAACCAAAAGTGCTATTTCATTTATTTTTAATATTCAAAGCAAACTCCCTCATCCCTCCATGTTTTTGTTTTTTTGCTGAGAAATAACTTTGAAATACACCCCATATCATTTTTGGCCATGACTATCTTGAGTAAGGGCAGATGACTCGTAGCAATTACTTCTGGAATCTATCTGCCCTTAGCTCAGTCATACGGGGAAGAATTTTATGCTTTGATGAGAAAACTCCTCCCCTCCTGAAAACACGTGGGATGTATGACATCATTTGCCTAGGCATGGAAACTAGGAAGTAACTAAAGAAATGTAATAAACAGTTTAAAACAAATAAATATAATCTTTCCTAAATATTTACTAATGCTAGCAGCATAAGGATAAAAAATAGTCAGTGTTGCTTGAGAGAGTGAAGTTCCTCTTTAAGGAGTTACCCTCCCTGGCGGTATTCCCGAGTGTAGCTCGGGGTAAAGTTTCAGTACCACAAGCGGTAACCCTGAGCTACACTCGGGCTTACCTTGCGGCGCTGCTCCGCAATCCCTTGATCACTTACCTTGTCCTGCGCTCCCGCGATGTCCCTACTGCAGTGTCCCCGGCAATGTAATCTGGAGGATGCCGGCATCTGTCATCTGGGTTCCGTCCCCTGCGAGCGTCGGGACGTACGGGGGACGGAACGGCGGGAAATTTGAAAATGACAAAAAGTGACATTCACTAAATTCACTAAAATCACATAGTAAAACATTATTGTATCAAACCATTTCACATACATGTTGTCCCTAATGCTTTGTCCTGTGCCCTGCCGGCATTTTTACTGTTCTTTCTGCCTGGAAACTGAGAAATGTCCATGACATCCAAAAAGCGTCCCTTTATGTCAAAAGCGGTTTTAGACCAGCTAGAGAACAGCGATAGTAAATTAGAACTACTTGCAGAATTGAGTGATAATGATTCGTGGGGAAATTCATTATCAGACACTGAAAACGATTTTGCGACTTTGCTCAGTGATGTGCAAACTTGTCGCTATATTTAAAATTTCAGTGTTTTTGGTTTGATTATATTATTGAATTAAATTTATTATTACATTATTATTATTTTTTATTATTATTTATTATATTATAATTTATGATTTCGTGTTTTCCACAGAAATATGGACATAATCAGACCGCTAGGGAGGTTAAAAAGATTCTGAAGTTTGTCATATGGAAAAATAAACCTGTCACAAATCTGGATAATTCTAACTGCTCATAGGATTAAAGCAAAAGTTACCATATTAAAAAGCGCATGTCAAAACCATCAGTATATCTAGAGATATAGGAAACTTCCTATTGTTCATTGGGTCTGGTTATCACATTCACAGATTAGTGGGATGGGGCAGTACAGATCTCAACTTTTATATTTGCTG
The DNA here is from genome assembly GCF_062004578.1 of Staurois parvus. NCBI lineage: Eukaryota > Metazoa > Chordata > Amphibia > Anura > Ranidae > Staurois > Staurois parvus. The sequence goes on from NW_028317813.1 coordinate 13,046,625, forward strand.
ATTGTTTTGACTAAGGGTGACCTCTGCTAAAGTGAACCTGTGAAACGCTTCCCAAACGCCTGTCTAATGCCTGCTAACAAAGCTATTGTGAAGGTAGCCTTAGCCACCTAGGTATGATTGTTAGCCTTTTAAACGTGTTGCCCATAGGAATATATTTTGCAGTGTGTTCACATACAGTCTTTTTGAAGAACTCCCATTTCTGTATTGTGTTCATCCATGCCATTGATTTTATACACCTGTGGCCACGGAGGTGATTGGAACATCTGAATCCAATGATTTGGAGGAGTGTCCCAATACTTTTAGCAATATAGTGTATTTTCCTCACCTACCCTGTGCTGTGCAGACCTCACTGGCGAACACTTCAGCTTATCAGCTGATCTCCTAGTACCTACAGTGGAGTCACAGCTTACAGGGAAAGAAGCCATAGGCAGTGCACCGCTAAGACATTTTGATCTAAAAGCTGTGTTTTCCTAAAGTGGAACTCTGCCTCAAACACCTTTGTGGTTTTGGATAGTGTTTGTTAGAGTTGAAATGTTCGTTTATTGGTGTTTGGGTCATTATTAGTGATATTTTCCATCAGTTTTGTGGCCACTGGTCAGCATGTCGGCAGAATCAATTCTATCCAGGGACGATGCCCAGCTGTAAAATAACTCTTTAAGTTGGGGTTAAAACTTCTGTGTCCCTATTAGGGAGATTCATCTCACTTCAGGTGTGGTCACCGCATCATTTATAGTGGGGAAACATAAAAAAAACCTGACAAAGGTTCTAACCCTTTGCTTATTCTTTGGCTGAATATATACTTTAACTCATCCTTACACTGAACTTTGTTGTGTGTTAGGTTTCTTTTCTCCGTGTTAAGCAGCATTTCTTGTTTCTTCTCTAGGGTACTGTAACAGAGGACAAAAGTCACGCTTCCCATGTGGTGGTTCCAGTTCCTGGCAACTTGGAGGAAGGTCAGAATATTACTGCTAGTACACAAAAAAGTACTGTCCATGTAAAATAGTTCTGTGTTACTGTAACTATGACTTTCACCATCTATTGTACATTTCCAGATTTTTCATATTTTCCATTCTGCTGTCTGGCCAGTATACCATTTTCATTGGTTTTTGGTTACTGTCTTCTTGATGTGCATCTAATCATTTCAGGGGTGTAAGAGTTAGATAGTCCACCATAGAAGATAGTTGACAATTTTAAGGTCTTCCAAGTTTACAGTGGCAGCAATTCATATAGGATTAGAAATGCACTGCAGGTCCCAGTTGTCATTTTTTATGAACATTGGCTTTGTGGCATCTTGGATTTGTCCAGTCCTGAATAACATGTTTCTGGTTTATTAAAGGACATAGAAACCCCTATTCCAGCTGCTTGCTTTCCCCAGCATGACAACTGTGGATTCCTCAGCTGTTGACTTTTTTTGAATGGAAATCTTCTTTAGTACTGGTTATGCCTGTGCATTAAGCCCCCGTGGACTCTAGAATGGAGATGCTCAGAGTTGGAGCTTGGTTCAGGTTATTATCTAATAAAGTTGTTAAGAATGGATAAGGATGACCAATCAGTAATAGAGGCTTCACATTTCTGTCCTGATAAGTTCCCTATAAAAGTGCCTTTTGGCTTCTAGGTTGGAGAGATTGGCTGCTGAAACATACATTGGTTCCCTTACCCTTGAGCCTCAAAAACATTTGCACTTTCTGTTAGAAGAATCATCCACTACAGATTAGTAGTACTATGACTAATTCTATTTCTCAGTTTTATATCCTCACTTTTTTATACTTTGATTAAGAACAAATACATTTTGCAATGAATGAAAAACTTGAACCACTGAGGTCTGTCTGTTCAGAGTTGAGTGTTGAAGAACATCTGTCACATCACAATAAAAAAGAAACTGCAGTTTTTTAAGCTGTGTATACACATTCAGTTTTTATCATTTAGCTGGAGGGTTCAACGTAAAAAAAAACAACAAACAAATGGATTCCCCCATCCACACAAGCAAGGTGGCTTGAGTAATCTTCTTCACTCTGCTATTGTATTCCGACAGAGGGACTTCTCCACTGTCAGAATACACTGATCAGCGCTGCAGCTGATCAAAATAAAGTTTTTTTTCCAGTGGTTCTATGTGACAGAAGTCGAACTATTATACAGCTTTAGACTTGGACAGAAGATATCTTTATCCTCCCACTTTTGTGCCATATTTGTTTCAGGGCACTGCATTCACAGTGAAGAGAAAGAAGTTCATGCTCACTGACCTAATATGCGTCCTGATATATGTTTATTCTCTTGATTCCAGTGAAGAGCTGTGCTTAATGTTTATTATGCTTTTCTGCATTTAGAAGAATGGGTGCGGCCCATACTGAAGCGTGACAAGCAGGTTCTTCTTCACTGGGGTTACTATCCTGACAGGTAAAATCTCTCATTGCTCACATTCATTCCATCTTGTTGATTCAAAGGCATAATCCTCTAGGTTTCATTAAAGTCATGCAGAGAAAGAAAACAATGTACAATTTGCAGTTCTCTGGCTACTAAGATAATATCATTCAAACATGAATACTGATTTGTTTGTATATAAGCCTTCTTTGTTTTACAAAATAATCCTGATCATCTTCATTTTGGAAGCAGCCATTTTTACAAGGTAGTGCTAGGATGTATACTTTTAATCAGAATCCTTTGAGATAATTGAATCTTTTTTTCTTATGCATTTGGTTAAGAAACCTTAGTGGGCCCCATGAGGTGACAGAAGCCACCTATGTATTCTGTGTTCTCCTACTCTTGTTGTTGCTGCTGCATGATGAATATTTCCAACTTCAAGGGTTTGGGGAGAAGAGTCATGCAATCCATCTACCTTACAGCAGGGTGGATAAAAATCAATGATTTTTTTTAAAAAATCAAAAAAATCGGATTTATTTTATTTAAATCAGATTTTTTTTATTTAAATCGGATTTTTTTAAATAAAATGCTTTTTGAGGAAAATATATTACCATCCAAAGGTTATTCCATCATGAAATAAAGATTAGTTTTTTAATTATGTAGAATATGGCTGTATATCTTTAATTTTTTTGGTAAATAAATTCCATTAATCCATTCACAATGTCATGCTCTTCCAGAGGTTTTTGTAAGATTATTGGGCAGTTTCTCTGCCTACAAGATATCATCACAGATGCTTGGTTTACTTTTGCACTGAATTTGACTCAGCGGAGATCTCAAGCCTCTTCTTCACAGCAAAAATGTTATAACATGAACAGAGTTAAGAAAAAGACCTTAATCCTAACTTCTACAAACCTATGAATACAGAATCAACCCCTTCAGTGCTAAGTTTCAAGAAGTTCAGTGAATAGAATAGAAACAATATTTTTCTGATTGTTTGGAGTGGAATAGATCTGCACAAGAAGAAAGTGAAACTAAGTGTGAGGAGGAAGGGGCTGACAGTCTAAGTTTCTTAAAATATATATATTTTGTTTAGCCAAATTAGTTAACAAACATGGATGTTTAAGGAAATAACATATGCTGGAATGTTATTGTTTCAGTTGAATAAATCTATTTAAATTGTTATTATTAAGGGAATGATTATTTTTCTCCTTCCTAAATACAACAGAAAAGTTGTCCAAATATGAATGATTAACCTATTAAACTGGGGATAAAAAACTAATATGAAAAGTTGTTATTCTAAAAATCTTCATCTACTTGCATATTAAAGTTATACCAGCAAGAATTAGTCTTTATGTAGAAAACTAGGATTTAAATCAAGCCTTACTGACTAGTGATTTAAATCGTGATTTAAATCGTGATTTAAATCGTGATTTAAATCAGTTTGATTTAAATCAAATCCACCCTGCCTTACAGGACAGCATTCGGTCCTGGAAAGATTTATGCTAAAGTAACTCAGGTAGGACAAGGCAACAGGTTCACCTTAATCTCTCCCCCTTAGCATATGCTTACCTTCCTTGTACTCCCCTCTGTTTTCAGGCAGGAATGAAAGGAAAGTCCTGTGTGAGCTATAAGGCGTACGAGCTTACACAGGGCTATGGACTCTATGTAACAGTGCTAATTGGCCTAGTGCTGTCACGTGGTGTGAGTTATCTACCTCTCTGTCACAGAACCCATTGATGAAAAAAATAAATTCCCAATTAATCTTCTTATTGCAAAGCTTATTTATTTTTTAGACTTGCAACTGCTAGTACTGGAATCTGAGACAGTGAAATGTATTTTTCATATTTATTGTGAAAGTTTTTTTTTTCTTCGAGAGACAATATTTAAAGTGATTCTTAAGTCCAGACATTGTTTATCGTAATGCATTCCGTGCGTTAAGGTACAAAAATGTCTTACTGCTTGCTCCCTCCCACCTCCCCTAAACACTTACTGAACCCTCTATTGATCCAGCGTTGTGCCTGGCTGCAGGACTTCTCTCCCCTCTTCCTCTACTCACAGGGATACAGGCAGCAGTGGGAGCCATTGTCTCCTGCTGCTGTCAGTCAAATCCTATGAGGAGGAAGTCTGGGGCAGGATCGAGCCCCACTGTGTATATCTATGGACGCACACAGCCCAGCTTGGGAACACGCCCGTACACGAGTGCCTCCACAGCACGCGGCTTGGAGGAGTGGAGCACGCTGGCAGAGGACCCCAGAAGAGGAGGTAAGAGACCACCTTGTGCAATACAATTGCACAGAGCAGGTAAGTATAAGGTCTTATTATTTTAAGGAAAAAGAAAAAAACCTTTACAACCGCTTTAAGATATATGTGAACCAAATATTCACAGCAGATGTATCTTCCTGTTACATGTGTTTAAAATTACAGTGATAGATTTACCAGCAATGAATGTCCCATTCGCTGCTTTATAAATATGCCCTCATATTGTTTTCTTTGCAGATTGTGCACAAGTTCATATAGCTTGTATCCTGTATTGTTGGACATCACAGCAGGCTGGAAGGATTCAGCTTGCGCCTTATTAAATTTGGGAGATTAATTAAAGCTCATTTGTGATGAGTGGTGTAGTTTCAAAATAGGGAAAACATTCTTTATTAGTTTGGGACTTGTAAGCCAACCATAGAGGTATGATTGTGGTCTGATGTGCAGGCATGATCCCATCCTGAGGATTGTCTCTTGCCTGACTATCCTATAGAAATGTAGGCTTAACTTGACTGTGTGTATTTGTCTATACCTATCAAGCAGGAGCAGGATGGAACAGCCAGCTTATTATTAGACAAGGTTTTCCATTCTGTCAATCTTTAAAGATCCAAGTGGTGTTTGATGTTGCCTGTAGACCAATCTCTCATGTCTTATCTAATTTGTTTGCTCTGTGTTAGGGGGAATTGCATTGTAATAGCTATTAATGGATACATTCATTTTCTCTCTCAGTTATGACACTTGGATCGCTGCAAGCGAAATTGAGGCTCCAGTGGAAGATGCACCTACCCCAGAAAAGCCACGCAAGGTAAATCAGGCTTTTTATCTGTAGGTTGTGTGCTAACAATAGTAGTGTGTCATGCTTTTTACATTGCATGGTTGTAAGTTGATCATTTGACAAGTTAAAGATGAACTCCAGGGAAAACAAAAATGCTTCCTTGCAGTGGTGGTTAGAGCCATCCAATCACTTTTAAAGGGGTCCAAAGGTGCCACTCCCTCTCCACCAGTGCCCACAGTAAATGGCCATAACTAAGAGAGCAGGAGGTGATCTAGGGAACATCTGTTCCTTGATTCCCCCCGTGATTAATTAACCCAAATGCTCACTTTTAAGTAACAAGAGAAAGTCCTTGTTCCCCACCCTTTGAATAAGCCCTGGATGGAGTGAAACATGTTAGTGCTCGTGGGATAGGTGGATAAGCTTTCTGTAATACACTAAACATACACAAGGCTTTTAACAGAGAGCAGTTCCTTTCTCCTTACTTGAAAGTGGACGTTATGGAGTGGCCAGCTACCACTGAAGGCCTACACTCCGTTTCAGAGTGAGGGGGAGGTGTACCTGTATTGGGACTGAATACCTTTCAGTGTAACAATGAACCCAGAAGCATTGGGTTCATTGTTCATGGATTCACAGCTGCTATTCCCTGACTAATCTAGCTGAGTATGCTGCTAATCAAGCACACTCCTTGCTTGATTAGCTGCAGTGGAGGACAGGGAAGAGATTGGGGATAATACACTCCCAATGTCACCATAAAGAGGACCTGTCACCTACCCATGATATCACATGGGGGCTATGAAAAAGTGTAAAAAAAATTGCAATAAAACAAATAAAATTATCTCAGTAGGGACCTAGACTCAGGTAATTATTTGACAGGGGTTATACACTTTACCCACTCTCTCGTAAGCACAAAAGACGTTTTAGCTGGAGTTCCATTTTAACTTAACACAACACTCTTTTTCCCTAATTAGGTGCATGCCAAGTGGATCTTAGACACAGACTCATTTAATGAGTGGATGAATGAAGAAGATTATGAGGTGAATGATGATCGCAATCCTGTTGCACGTCGCAAGAAGATCTCAGCCAAGACTTTGACTGATGAAGTGAGATCATTACTGCAATCTCCTGTTATAGAGGTCACTTTGCTATGCTCTATTATTTTCTTATCCTTTTACTGTCATTTCTGTATGATGTATACTGGTGCCTCAGATTTTGCAGGGTTATATTGTTGTTTGCAAATGGGAAGCCCACCTTCTTTGTGGTCATCTGAGCAATCTCTGGTGAAAAGCTGTAGTGTCTGTATCCCTTTTAGAGCAAAGGTCAAAATATGAACCTCTTATTGCAGGGGATGCCTAAATTTAATTTGAACTTACTGTAGGTTTCTGCGAAAAGCAGTAAGGTAATTGCAGGCTGGAAACTTTTCTGGGGCAGAGCAGCATGCAAATGACTCACAGCCTTGCAGGGTTGCGAGGAAACTTTTGTTTTTTTTTTCTTAATTTACAAAAAAGAATTGAGGGGTTGGGGGATGTCAGAGGAAATGTATTCCTTTTAAGCAAGTGATATTAGAAGCTTAGCTGAACAGCCAAGCTTCCCTTCATGGGTTTTTTGGGGGGATATCCCTTTGCCAAGTTATTGCAGCATTTTTGATTCTTGCTTCTGTTTTAATGATATTTATACATTTAGTAAATATTCTCACTTTGTGAAAGCATTTGAATTCAGTAATAAGTTTTTAGACAATCATTGATCATCCCTAAATTATGGATTTCTTATAATTAAATTCTCTGCATTACACAACACCCTCATTTGCAAGTTAGAGATTCAGAAATCATTTGACAATACTGTTTGGATCTTACCATTCAGTCACCTCTCCTCGAGCAGATGCCATAACATGCCTGCTACAAAACCTTCCTGGTATGTCTCTCTGAAAATAGTTTCATTTTTGTTACTAGGGGCCTGATTTCAAGGACTCTGCCTTGACAATGGCCCCCTCCTGTACTGCCTCTGTGATAAGTAAGGGCACGCTGATTGCACAGGAGAATGGCAGTTGGTGGAGCTCAGCTCTAAAGTCAGGTCCCTATTAATACAGTGAAACCACATTCGGAGGGGCACTCAGAGGATGGGCAGTTATCTTGCAGAGGTCTTAAGGGGCATATTGTACTTATTCTTGGGCAAATCTTTCACTTTGTCAGATCCATTTGTATACCAGTGCTAAGACCTCAAGAGGCTTTCCTATACTGTTTCTTGGTTAACATGCTAAGCAGGCTGTGTTGTTTCATCTTTTCTTTCAAACTGTTCACACAAGTATTTGAAACACTCTGAATCAAATTTGAATCTCTTTATTTTTTGTATGATTCTGACTATTTTTTTTACAAATAATTTTATATTTAAGGCAGATAAGGCTTTGTCAAGACTGTGACCTCTCTGGCAGTACAAACCAACCTTCCTAAATCTGTTCCCTCCACCTTTATCTGCATTGTTGCCCATTCCAAGTTAATGTGTGCCAGTGCCAGAGAGAGTAAAGCTGGTCATAGATTGGTAGAATTTGAAATGAAAATTCTTAGGAAAAGAATGTTCTAAGAAAGTTTGTTTGTTTTTCTAATCATTAGGGGGTCAAATCGACATTTGTTTCGACCGCAGTGAATTTAAAGGAGCAGGATGGAAAACTTGTCTCATATAATTGAAATTCCAACAGTGTATGTAGTTTTCATTCGGTAAAGTCCATTCATTCTAAAATCAAATGTTAAAAGCAAACAAAATCTTTTGAATGACATTCAGTTATTCTGATAATCTGAGAATTTTTGTTCGAATCTTCCTAAGAATTTTCACATTCAATACATTTTATAGAAAAAATTATAAGGTATAAAACACTGCATAAAAAAGCTTTTTGAAATAGCCAAGACAATGTTAGGCAGCAAGAATGTAGCTGCCAAGAATAATAGCATGTTAATAAGCAAAACTTGTAAGATAAAGTAGTTAACAAAGATCTAGCTAATATTGCGGCAGCCTTCAAAACAATAGGCAAATCATAACGTCACTTTTTTAGAATTTTATTTTGAAATTCTATCTGTCTACGGCCAGCTTAAGTGCTGTACTAGTTTCATACTGTTCAGGGTGTTGAAAAAGCAATTTCTGCAATATAAACATGCACATATATATTTAAAGTAGTAGCACATGTGCTGTCAGTATTGTAATGCAGGTATTCTGTAATCAGAGTCTAGTGCTATGTAGCTTTGAATGTGTAAGATTCCAGTAGTGAACATTTTTAGAAATTGTTATATTGTAAATATTTTCTATCATTTTTCATTAGAGTTTAGATAAAGATAATAAATTTTAGGTTAATTTGGTTATTTGTGCAGAAATATTGACCTGATTTTTTTTCAATGAAAATTCATTAAATATATATTATGAGAAATGAAGGGGCTGCCATTACTGACTGCTTACTGAAATGCTAGTTGCCTAATGACTTTGGAGATCCAGGGAGTAGTACCTTGCCTAGAACATAATACCGATTAGTTCTGACTTTACTGTAAGTATTGAAGTAAGAGGTTCAGAATGACAGCCAGGCAGCTAGCATTTTTAGAAAAAGTAACTCAGCATGGCAGCCTACGTTATTTCTTATATGGCAAGTTGCTAAAGAATACTGTCATGCCACCTTTGTAACATGTAGAAATAGAAATTTGGATGATGAGGAGTCCATGTTCTGACATTTAGTGTGGCCAGTAAGAGCTGATGATCTGACAACTATGAACATCGAAATATATTTTCAGTTTTGTGGCTTTTTGTTGCTTTCTATTTAAAGGTAAGCAGTCCTGATTCGGACCGCAAGGACAAGAAGGGACCTAATTACAAAAAGAGGAAACGTTCCCCGTCCCCTCCCCCAAGTGCCGAAGCAAAGAAGAAGAATGTCAAGAAAGGGTAGGGTCACTTTCTACCAGTTTGCACTTTATTTCTCTTTAAATAGTTGGTTTAGTACTTCTTCGCTGGTACCTAGTCCCCTTGAGTGTCTCTCACGCAATCATGATCTACTCCCACAAGTGCTTCAGAGGTTGCCAAACAGATGGCTTATTTAGACATATTTGGTGGAATTGCCTGAAAATGAAGAGATTCTGGATCAGAGATCAAATTATCTACACCTTCACAGGTAAATTGTTTTTCAAAAACCCCTATGAAGCCCTTCTTTATTTGCCAATTAAGCTTAATCCTGACTCACTTGACTCTATTAATACATGAGGGGGTAGGGAAAGCAAAAAAAAGAACCAGGGGAAAAAAAAGAAAAGTATACAACCTCCCCCACCCCTTTTTTTTCTTTGTTACCCCTTCCTTTTCTTCCTTGCCATAATTATGCCCTCCTCTGATAGTGAGGAAGACCTGGACTTGGTGTGTCAGCCAGGTTATCTCCTTTTTTTTTTAGATCATTTCATATTTCCAAATAATGGAATGGAGGATGACACATTTTTTCCTGTTTTGTAATATATAATCAATGATACACATATATTTCTTTTTCCTGGAAATACACTGTTTTTCTAAAAACTGTATTTATAGAAACAATAGTTGGTTTAGGGCAGCTTTATTTTATTTTTTTACTTTATAGATTTTACACTTATTATATCTTAATTACTATTTATATAGAATACTTATTTTACATTTCATTTAAAAAAATCATATTTGTAAAATTTGTAATTTTTTACCTGGAACAATTCTGTATAAAACACATATTCCCTTTTATTACAATTATTTAAAAACACTATACATGTGGTTAGATTAGAGTATGGTTACTTCATTTGAATTGCATGTATAAATGTTAAATATAATCAGGGACGTGCCTTTTCACATTGCAAAGCTACCAAAATTGGAAGCCGTATAGCTAAAACTTTTGTTTCAGGTTGGATAGAGTATGGGGAGGATTAGAACCCTAGCCAATTTTTATTGCCATTTGTGTCTGTGCTGGGAGCTATGATTATCACCAAGACACCATGAAAGTTTTACTGTAGTCACAAGAACAAGAGGTTACGGGAAATCTTCCACTGGGGATACCCATTCTATGAAAATTTAGGATTTCCCTTGACCAACATTTTGTTGCACCTCCAGGACAGGAAGTGAAAGAAAATCTCCCCAATCAGACAAGGTTTTTGACTCTTCTGTTCTCTATCCAAAACTAGAAAACAATTTGAAGCTATATAGTTTGTTTAATTGAGCTGGATCCTTATACAGAAAAATGGTAATGTACTGTTGAGCAACACATGCAGTACAGTGTTGCATTTTCTTAAAACCCAGATCCAGGATATTGGCAACCCCCCCGGTATGAAAAAAACTATCCAAATGCCCACTTTAATTGCCTGAAGCTGCAGTCAGCTGAAGCTGTAGTCACATGACAAGGCCAATCCAATTCCTTCTCTCTTCTGTTTTCTTCCGGGACCCCTTCTTTAGATGGTCACATCAATGCCTACAAGATGTGGACATCTATTGGTGGAGGCAAAACTTCCAGTGGGCACATCAGCCACTCACAAGGGCAGTGAAGGGATCGGTGCTCCAGTTGATAACAAGCAGGGAAAATATCTGGTCCTCAGGGTAGGATGTTAGCTTGGCTCATGAAGGAAACGGTGACTGATCCATTGCACTGCAGGATGGTTTAGGAAGGGTGTTTGCAATCAAGACTGAGGAATAAGATAATTAATGCATAATACACTATTTAAATTTAATTTTTGCCTGTAGTTGAAGGGATGTTGAATTCCTATCGGCCGACACCAGAGACATGTAGTTCCGGGTGCCGGGCAGGTATTTTTTTTTCTACCTTTAGTCCTGCTACAGGCAAGCAGCAGGGCTCACCTGTCAGGTGGAAGCAGTCGGCAGCAGCGCTGCCACTGATTGCTTCCACACAGTGCCAGCCTCTCTGCCCCCTCGTGTGAACCGTCTCCCGGGCATGCCCATCTGCAGGCCCGGTTCACTGCCGTCAGAATGGAGGGAGGAGAGCAGACACATCCTCTCCCCTCCCCTTCTTGTCCTGACCCGTAAGTGATGTTATGATGTCACTTCCGAGTCCTCGTTGAGAGATTCACTAAATGTAATGCGGTGTATTTTTTTTTTTCTAATTGTAAAACATAAAAGTTATACCTAAGCACATAAAATCCTCCCCCCCCCCCCCCAAAAAAAATGAGGCCCCCCACCCACACATATCCACACGTACAAACATAAAAGCACGTGCTGAGGCGCCTACGAATGTAAATGCCGATTGCAGTACACATGTCACATATCGCTGTGCACGCCAGGATGAGAGAAATAATTCTAGCCCCAGATTTCCTCTGTAACACTAAACTGATGACCTATAAGGGGCTTTGAAAGCATCACCTATGGAAAATTTAGGGTACTGAAATTCGTCGCCATGTCACATGTGCACGCAAATTTAAGGTTTGACATGTTGGATATCTGTTTACTCGATGCAACCTCATCTTTTATATTTTTTTAAAATAGGGTAATTTATTGCTTTTTTTGTGCCTTAAAATTAACTTGCTTGTATTTTTACTGAAATTTTGCAGTAATATCATGTGACATAAAAAATTGGAACTACCACTTTTATTCTCTAGGGTCTCTGCTTTTAGAAAATATATCATGTTTGGGGGCTTTATGTAATCTTCAAGCCTAAAATGATTTTTTAATCTTGTACAAAAACGCAAAAACTGCTCTGTAAGCGAAAGGGATAAAGGATAAGCCCAACACTCCCCTTTCCTGAGGAGCAGTCAATCGGTGCTCATTACACGGCAAGGTCTCTCCCCTCCCTGCTAGTCCCTGGATGTGGTGCTGGAGACAGGTGGGGGGAGGGGCAGGAGATAAACAGCACAGTGTTAAAAATTTTACACATTTAAGTCGTCCCTTTTGTTTTTAAAACATTTCTAATATCACCTCTGATTTAAATACGGTTTTGGTCCAAATTTATTTTTTTTTCATCTGGACAAGTAGATTGTCATGAGGAACAAGTAGACTGGTGCACCGATTTGGTCCCTGGACAAGTAGTTTTTTCAAAAATTTGCACACCCCTGAGTTGTGCGTTAACAGTACTTTATTATTAATATAATTTAGAAGCACTGCTGAGCCCGATTTGCTGGGTGTGTGTCTGCGCAGACTTTTCTGTATGGAATGTCTCAAAAACACAGAGTCACATAGTGAAGGGGTTTCTTTTAACCATGTGAAAAAAAACCTAAAATAGAAATGGAAAATGATGTCACTTCTGCACAATATGTGCAATTGATTACATTCTTAGAAATGAAGAATAAGTGATCTATCATTTGCACTTGTGATGACCATGTGCTCTTTTCCCATAAGGTTTTGTTTGAATTTGTAGAAAGAAGTGTATTTGTTACTCAATATAAACCATTCATAGCACAGTTTTATTTTTCATTTGCAGGTTGGAGAAAACAGGTGCATATATTTAAAGCAGTTATTTTGACACCTGCCAGTCATTCACTACAGATGAATCTTTCTGGTGCACATGTTTTGAAATACAGTGACAGATCCAACTGCAGTGAATGATTGGTGCATGTCTCTTTCACCGCTTTTAATTAAAGTATGTTAATGTAATTTGTTCAATGAGCTCTTGATTTATGATTGTTGCCCCTTTTCATGTTAATGTTATATTACTGTAGATATTTTTCTTCAGCTTTGGGCTGTCCATCACTCTATATAAATGACTGTGATCACGTGATATAGTGGTTCTCATTCTTATAATTTATACCATTTATACGCCTAGACCCTCGACTCCTTACACTAAATCCAAGAGGGGCCACCGTGAGGAGGAACAAGAGGATCTGACAAAGGACATGGATGAACCTTCACCTGTGCCTAATGTAGAAGAAGTAACACTGCCCAAAGCTGGTAATTGTACTTTCCAGAAGGCAAAGCTTTATAATTCACTTCTGTCCAGAATGCTGATTGTTTATATTTTCTTTCCAAGTCAACACCAAGAAAGATTCTGAATCTGCCCCAGTAAAAGGAGGCACAGTGACTGACCTTGGTGAGTGAATATATCAAGTTTGTTGTCAATATAATTTGTTCTTGTGAGACCACTGTGACATACAATGCCTTGAAAAAGTATTCCTACCGCTTTCAATTTTCCACATTTTGTCATGTTACAAAAAAAACATAAATGTATTTTATTGGGATTTTATGTGATAGACCAACACAAAGTGGCACATAATTGTTAAGTGGAAGGAAAATGATAAATGGTTTTTAAATAAAAAAAAAAAAAGATCTGAAAAGTGTGGCGTGCATTTGTATTCAGCCCCCTTGACTCTGATACCCCTAACTAAAAATCTAGTGGAACCAATTGCCTACAGAAGTCACCTAATTAGTAAATAGAGTACACCTGTGTGTAATTTAATCTCAGTATAAATACAGCTGTTCTGTGAAGTCCTCAGAGGTTTGATAGAGAACATTAGTGAACAAACAGCATCATGAAGGCCAAGGAACACACCAAACAGGTCAGGGATAAAGTTGTGGAGAAGTTTAAAGCAGGGTTAGGTTCTAAAAAAATATCCCAAGCATTGAACATCTCACGGAGCACTGTTCAATCCATCATCCAAAAATGGAAAGAGTATTCAACAACTGCAAACCTACCAAGACATGGCCGTCCACCTAAACTGACAGGCCGGGCAAGAAGAGCATTAATCAGAGAGACAGCCAAGAGGCTCATGGTAACTCTGGAGGAGCTGCAGAGATCCACAGCTCAGGTGGGGGAATCTGTCCACAGGACAACTATTCGTCGTGCACTCCACAAATCTGGCCTTTATGGAAGAGTGGCAAGAGGAAAGCCATTGAATAAGAATGCCCGTTTGCAGTTTGCTGGAAGCCATGTGGGGGACACAGCAAACATGTGGAAGAAGGCGCTCTGGTCAGATGACACCAAAATTGAACCTTTTGGCCTAAAAGCAAAAAACGCTCTGTGTGACGCAAAACTAAGACTGAACACACCATCCCCACCGTGAAACGTGGTGGCAGCATCATGTTGTGAAGATGGTTTTCTTCAGCAGAGACAGGGAAGCTGGTCAGAGTTGATGGGAAAACGGATGGAGCCAAATACAGGGCAATCTTAGAAGAAAACCTGTTAGAGTCTGCAAAAGACTTGAGACTGGGGCGGAGGTTCTCCTTCCAGCAGGACAACGACCCTAAACATACACCCAGAGCTACAATAGAATGGTTTAGATTAAAGCATATTCATGTGTTAAAATGACCCAGTCAAAGTCCAGACCTAATTCCAATTGAGAATCTGTGGCAAGATGTGAAAATTGCTGTTCACAGACACTCTCCATCCAATCTGACAGAGCTTGAGCTATTTTACAAAGAAGAATGAGCAAAAATTTCACTCTCTTGATGTGCAAAGCTGGTAGAGGCATCCACAAAAAGATTTTCAGCTGTAATTGCAGCAAAAGGTTCTACAAAGTATTGACTCAGTGGGACTGAATACAAATTCACGCCACACTTTTCAGATATTTATTTGTAAAAAAAAACACTTATCATTTTCCTTCCACTTCATAATTATGTGCCAATTTGTGTTGGTCTAACATAAAATCCCAATACATTACATTTATGTTTTTAGTTATAACATGACAAAATGTGGAAAACTTCAAGGGGGACTCTTTAATGACTGGCATAGTACCACTAGACTGGCGTAAGGCCAATGCGGTACCAATATTTAAAAAGGGGTCAAAATCTTTACCAAGCAATTATAGACCTGTTAGTTTAACGTCTATAGTTGGGAAGATACTGGATAGTTTAATAAAAAGACCACATAGATGAGTTCCTGCTGAAAAAAAAATATTTTAAGCAACAGACAGCATGGATTCATGAAAGACAGAAGTTTTCAAACAAATCTGATTTATTTTTATGAGGAGGTGAGCAAAACCTTGGACAGAGGGTTGGTGGTGGAGGTGGTATACTTGGATGTTTCAAAAGCCTTTGACACAGTTCCCCATAGACGGCTAATGTGTAAGGTAAAGCCTACAGGCTTGGAAAAATCTGTATGTCAATGGATAGAAAACTGGCTAAAAGATCGTATTCAGAGTAGTGGTTAATGACTCATACTCTGAATGGTCTAGGGTTGTCAGTGGTGTACCCCAAGGTTCAGTGTTGGGACCCTTACTTTTTAATATATTTATAAACGATATAGGGTCTGGGATTATAAATCCCATTTCAGTCTTTGCAGATGACACCAAGCTGTGCAGTGGAATAACGTCCTTACAGGATGTCTCCAATGTCCAAGCCGACCTCAATGCACTGTTTAATTGGGCAACTACAGTCAGGTCCATAAATATTGGGACATCGACACAATTCTAACATTTCTGGCTCTATACACCACTACAATGGATTTGAAATGAAACGAACAAGATGAGCTTTAACTGCAGACTGTCAGCTTTAATTTGAGGGTATTTACATCCAAATCAGGTGAACGGTGTAGGAATTACAACAGTTTGCATATATGCCTCCCACTTCTTAAGGGACCAAAAGTAATGGGACAAATGGCTTCTCAGCTGTTCCATGGCCAGGAGTGTGTTATTCCCTCATTATCCCAATTACAATGAGCAGATAAAAGGTCCAGAGTTCATTTCAAGTGTGCTATTTGCATTTGGAATCTGTTGCTGTCAACTCTCAAGATGAGATCCAAAGAGCTGTCACTATCAGTGAAGCAAGCCATCATTAGGCTGAAAAAACAAAACAAACCCATCAGGGAGATAGTAAAAACATTAGGCGTGGCCAAAACAACTGTTTGGAACATTCTTAAAAAGAAGGAATGCATTGGTGAGCTCAGCAACACCAAAAGACCCGGAAGACCACGGAAAACAACTGTGGTGGATGACCGAAGAATTCTTTCCCTGGTGAAGAAAACACCTTTCACAACAGTTGGCCAGATCAAGAACACTCTCCAGGAGGTAGGTGTATGTGTGTCAAAGTCAACAATCAAGAGAAGACTTCACCAGAGTGAATTCAGAGGGTTCACCACAAGATGTAAACCATTGGTGAGCCTCAAAAACAGGAAGGCCAGATTAGAGTTTGCCAAACGACATCTAAAAAAGCCTTCACAGTTCTGGAACAACATCCTATGGACAGATGAGACCAAGATCAACTTATACCAGAGTGATGGGAAGAGAAGAGTATGGAGAAGGAAAGGAACTGCTCATGATCCTAAGCATACCACCTCATCAGTGAAGCATGGTGGTGGTAGTGTCATGGCGTGGGCATGTATGGCTGCCAATGGAACTGGTTCTCTTGTATTTATTGATGATGTGACTGCTGACAAAAGCAGCAGGGTGAATTCTGAAGTGTTTCGGGCAATATTATCTGCTCATATTCAGCCAAATGTTTCAGAACTCATTGGATGCTGCTTCACAGTGCAGATGGACAATGACCCAAAGCAGACTGCAAAAGCAACCAAAGAGTTTTTTAAGGGAAAGAAGTGGAATGTTATGCAATGGCCAAGTCAATCACCTGACCTGAATCCGATTGAGCATACATTTCACTTGCTGAAGACAAAACTGAAGGGAAAATGCCCCAAGAACAAGCAGGAACTGAAGACAGTTGCAGTAGAGGCCTGGCAGAGCATCACCAGGGATGAAACCCAGCGTCTGGTGATGTCCATGCATTCCAGACTTCAGGCTGTAATTGACTGCAAAGGATTTGCAACCAAGTATTAAAAAGTGAAAATTTGATTTATGATTATTATTCTGTCCCATTACTTTTGGTCCCTTAAGAAGTGGGAGGCACATATGCAAACTGTTGTAATTCCTACACTGTTCACCTGATTTGGATGTAAATACCCTCAAATTAAAGCTGACAGTCTGCAATTAAATCACATCTTGTTCGTTTCATTTCAAATCCATTGTAGTGGTGTATAGAGCCAAAAATGTTAGAATTGTGTCGATGTCCCAATATTTATGGACCTGACTGTATGTGGCAAATGAGGTTTAATGTTGATAAATGTAAAGTTATGCACTTGGGGGCTAAGAATATGCATGTATCATACATACTAGGGGGGTACAACTGGAAGAATCAATGGTGGAGAAGGATCTGGGAGTTCTGGTAGATCACAAGCTTAATAATGGCATGCAATGCCAAGCTGCGGTTTCTAAAGCGAGCAAAATCCTCTCTTGTATTAAAAGAGGTATAGACTCCAGAGAGAGAGATATCATATTACCCCGGTATAAATCATTAGTAATACCTCATCTGGAATATGCAGTTCAGTTTTGGGCACCAATTCACAAAAAAAACATTCGGGAACTGGAGAAAGTACAGAGAAGGGCAACCAAACTGATAAGAGGCATGGAGGAGATCAGCTATGAGGAAAGATTAGAGGAACTGAATTTTTTCTCTCTTGAGAAGAGGAGATTAAGGGGGGATATGATCAACCTGTATAAATACATCAGTGTTTCATATAGTGAAATCAGTGTAGAGCTATTCACCCTGAGGTCATCACAGAGGACAAGGGGGCACTTGTTACGTCTGGAGGAAAAGAAATCTCCAAAAATGGAAAGGTTTCTTCACAGTGAGAGCTGTGAAAATGTGGAATAGACTCCCTCAAGAGCTGATTCTGGCCAGCTCAGTGGATTGCTTTAAAAAAGGCCTGGATTCTTTCCTAGATACACAGAATATAACTGGATACTAACATTTATAGGTAAAGTTGATCCAGGGAATATCCGATTGCTTCTCGGGGGATCAGGAAGGAATTGTTTCCCCTGCAGGAGCAAATTGGATCATGCTTTGCTGGGCTTTTTTTTTTGCCTTCCTCCGGATCAACTGTGGGTATAGGATTATAACTTTTTTTTTTTAATGGTTTAACTGGATGGACTTTTTTCAGCCAGACTAACTATGTAACTATGTATGAATACTTTTTCAAGGCACTGTGTGAAGCAGTAGTATTTCTTCTTATAGAAAACTCCATCCAGACCTTAAGATGTTTGTAAACGTATTACCCCTTATCCCTGAAGGTATGGTGGTACCCCCAGGGTGGGCTGGCATTTCACATCTGGGTGTAGACCACTTGGGCAATAGTGGGACGTGTGAACAGATAGGGGTCACTTTTAGGTGAAACAAAAAAGGAATTTGTTACAGTCTGTGGAAGAGAATGTAAGGGTTACAGATAATCTAGGTGAAAGCACAACTCTGTCACTTCACGTGTTACAGCAGCTTCAGTCAGCAATATCCTGCATACTAGTTGCTGTATTTTCATTCATTCATGTGAATGTACACTGATTGTTAAATATACATATTATGATTTATGTTTATGAATCAGATCTAAATTACAACATGAAATCCATATTTTCTTAAGTTGATTGATCATATACAGTAACTGATGTTTTACCTCTAAAAGAGTATTAGTGATGACAATATCTCCGATTCTCTTGCATGGTATTTGCAGATGAACAAGAAGATGAGAGCATGGAAGCAGTGACAAAGGTAGGGGGTTTGCATATTACATATGGCCAGTCAGGAAATGTAGCTGACATCCTTTGATTTGGATTAAATGATTTTGATCAGTTTTCTTGCTACATTACCAGAGTATGGATTAGCTTCAACTTTAAGGGAACTTGTGACAGCGTTAAACACAGCTGCTGCCTTTTCTGATTCTTTCTTCCTCAAAAGTCTGACTAAGGCTGACCTCCCTGTGTTGGTGCTTTAAATCACTGACCCAGAACAAGTATTCAGAAAAACCTCTTTCTGACTGTTCTGAACTGTGTATTTGTTCCTTGTCAGTGAAAGTATTGAAATCATTGGATCAACAACCAGGCAACCAGCATTTTTAGATTGAAGTTGGCAGTAGAAGTTGCTATATTTGTTTTAGGTGATCAAGCTAAACTGGAGGCAAATAGAAAAGAATGCAGCTCTATATTCATTAAAAAAATCATTAACACTGAACTTCAGGCAAACAGCTTAATGAAATACTTATATGGGTAGTAGTTTGTACCTGCTAAAGGAGTTGTGTTTCTGTTCAGCAATTTGATTATACAGCCCACATCTGAGAAGGCAGAGGCCTGCTTTATGTTTTCTGCAATTAAATAACTCTTAGAGGTCTGTTCCCTCCCAGCCTGTGAATGTAAAGTGAAAGAGGAAAGAGCAGACTGATGACCTCTCCCTGTAACTCTGCTATCTCCTCCTATCAGCATATTCCATGCTGGCACATGAGTACTAGCAGCACAACTGATTGACTCCATTTGCTGCTTCTCTCTCCTAGGCTGAGCTCTGCTGTAAAGTGTATTTCAAAAACTTAATACAAAGTTGAGTTCAGAAATTTAAAAAAATAAAATCAGCAAAACATTTATTTTTTGCCTTTTTTGTCCCCTTGGGGAGATTTACCTGCACTTCTTGCCCCAAACAGGAAATGAGAAATAATCTCCGCAGATTAACTGCTTTCCTGCCGACCTATAGCAGAAATACTGCTACAGGGTGGCAGGGGTGTGCAAAATCACGTATATATACATGATTTTGCATTTCCAGGTGAAGGGGAGCGTGCGCGTCCTACCTGTGACGCCTTTTGCGGCCTCGACTGTCAATCACCGGCAGAGCCATACAAATCAGTGTGCTTACAGTGGAAAGCACAGACACAGCCTCATAGTAAAACACACACAGCACACAGTTAACCTTTGATCGCCCCAGATTTTAACCCCTTCCTGCCCAGTGCCATTAGTACAGTGTCGGTGCTTTTTATTAGCACTAATCACTGTATTGGTGACATTGGGGATGTCCGTGACACCGAGTCAGTTCCCCCAAGTGTCAGAATGCCCTCTGCAGTCCCGCTATAAGTCGCTGATCGCCACCATTACTAGTAAACTTTCACGTAAACCAATTAATTTACACGTATTGGGATTTTTTTTTAGCAAAGACAGCAAAAAATCAAAAATACAGTTTTTTTTCTAAAAAGTGTCATTCTTTTTTTGTTTATAGCGCAAAAAATAAAAATCGCACAGGCGATCAAATACCACCAAAAGAAAGCTCTATTTGTGGGGAAAAAAGACATAAATTTCATTTGGGTGCAGCATTGCATGACCGTGCAATTGTCAATTAAAGTAATGCAGAACTGTAATGCAAAAAATGGCCTGGTCAGGAAGGGGGGTAAATCCTCCTTGGGGACCCCAGGTCACCAAAACTAGCATCCCCATTGGAAGATTTTCCCTCTATTACTTTTCAGGGGACAACTAAAAATTTGGGATTTTCTTTACTTTCAAAGATAATGATAAACAGGACAAATACAGTGCCTTGAAAAAGTATTCATACCCATTGAAATTTTCCACATTTTGTCATGTTACAACCAAAAAAGTAAATGTATTTTATTAGGATTTTATGTGATAGACCAACACAAAGTGGCACATAATTGTGAAGTAAAAGGAAAATGATGAAAACATTTTTCAAATAAATATCTGAAAAGTGTTGCGTGCATTTGTATTTAGCCCCCTTTACTCTAATACCCCTAACTGAAATCTAGTGAAACCAATTGCCATCAGAAGTCATCTAATTAGTAAATCTGTGTGTAATTTAATCTCAGTATAAATACAGCTGTTCTGTGAAACCCTCAGAGGTTTATTAGAGAACATTAGTGAACAAACAGCATCATGAAGGACAAGGAAAACAACAGACAGTCAGGGATAAAGTTGTGGAGACGATTAAAGCAGGGTTAGGTTCTAAAACAATATCCCAAGCTTTGAACATCTCACGCAGCACTGTTCAATCCATCATCTGAAAATGGAAAGAGTATGGCACAACTGCAAACCTATCAAGACATGGCCGTCCACCTAATCTGACAGGCTGGCCAAGGAGAGCATTAATCAGAGAAGCAGCCAAGAGGCCCATGGTAACTCTGGAGGAGCTGCAAAGATCCACAGCTCAGGTGGGAGAATCTGTCCACAGGACAACTATTAGTCGTGCACTACACAAATCTGGGCCTTATGGAAGAGTGGCACGAAGAAAACCACTGTTGAAGGAAAGCCATAAGAAGTCCCAATTGCAGTTTGCAAGAAGCCATGTGGGGGAAATCGCAAACGTGGAAGAAGGTGCTCTGGTCAGATGAGACCAAAATTTAACTTTTTGGTCTAAAAGCAAAACGCTGTGTGTGGAGGAAAACTAACACTACACATCACCCTGAACAAACCATCCCCACTGTGAAACATGATGGTGGCAGCATTATGTTGTGGGGATGCTTTTTTAAATCTTAAAAGAAAACCTGTTAGAGTCTGCAAAAGACGAGACTGGGGCGGAGGTTCACCTTCCAGCAGGACAACGACCCTAAACATACAGCCAGAGCTACAATGGAATGGTTTAGATCAAAGCATATTCATGTGTTAGAATGGCCCAGTCAAAGTCCAGACCTAAATCCAACTGAGAATCTGTGACAAGACTTGAAAATTGCTGTTCACAGACGCTCTCCATCCAATCTGACAGAGCTTGAGCTATATTGCAAAGAAGAATGGGCAAAAATGTCACTCTAGATGTGCAAAGCTTGTAGAGACATCCCCAAATTGACTTGCAGCTGTAATTGCAGTGAAAGGTGGTTCTACAAAGTATTGACTCAGGGGGGCTGAATACAAATGCACTCTACAATTTTCAGATATTTATTTGTAAAAAAATTTGAAATCCATTTATCATTTTCCTTCCACTTCACAATTATGTGCCACTTTGTGTTGGTCTATCACATAAAATCCCAATAAAAATACATTTACGTTTTTGGTTGTAACATGACAAAATGTGGAAAATTTCAAGGGGTATGAATACTTTTTCAAGGCACTGAAGATAGGGTGACAGGTGTTCTAATCTATCTCCACTCTAAAACTGTCCAAAACTATAAAAAAAAAGTTTACCTTTAGTTATACTTTAATTTGCTTGCATTATTTGACGATGGGGGAGAGGGAGGAGCAGCACAGGCAGCCATTCATGTGCACTGCACATAAGTGTTTTGACAGAGTATGCTTATAGGAGGAGAGAGCAGAGTGATGATTTAATTAGTCTGCTGCTCTGTTTTTACTTTTCAGATGGTAGTGTGGTGGTTCTGATAGGACATCATTGTATTCCGTAAATATAAGTTGTGTCATCCACCTGGCTGTGCTGTTTTGGAATCTGTATAACTCCCAGGTATAGATGGGAACAATCACAAATCTTTTGAAAGAGGAACCAGCTTCCATGCACGTATTCTATCTGTGTAATTAACCTTTAGTTGTCTAGAATTCTTTGACTATTTTACCTAAATGCACATCTTTACTTTATAAGGGTCTTTAACCACTTGCCCTCCTGTGGATTGACCCCCCCCCCCCCCCCCCCCTCCTGACCAGGTTTTTTTTTTGTGTTATGGCGCTGCGTTATTTTAACTGACAATTGCGCAGTCATGCAACGCTGCACCCAAATTAAATTTGCGTCCTTTTTGTCCCCAGGAATTGAGCTTTCTTTTGGTGGTATTTGATCGCATGTGTGTTTTTTATTTTTTGCGCTATCAATGACAATTTTGAGGAAAAAAAACAATATTTTTGACTTTTTGCTATTAAACATGTCCAGTTAAAAAATTTTAAAAATCAAATTTCATCATAAATTTAGGCCAAAATGTATTCTGCTACATGTCTTTGCTAAAAAAAAAATCCCAATACGTGTAAATTAATTGGTTTACGTGAAAGTTATAGGGTTTATAAATGGCTGTCTATATACTTAAATTTTTTTTCTTACTAGTAATGGCAGCGAACAGCGACTTATAGTGGGAATGCAGCGGGCATTCTGACACTGGGGGGAACTGACTTGGTGTCACTGACATCCCCAGTGACACAATACAGTGATCAGTGCTAAAAACACTGACACTGTACTAATGGCACTGGGCAGGAAGGGGTTAACATGAAGGG
The DNA here is from genome assembly GCF_062004578.1 of Staurois parvus. Lineage (NCBI taxonomy): Eukaryota > Metazoa > Chordata > Amphibia > Anura > Ranidae > Staurois > Staurois parvus. Next base: position 13,069,863 of record NW_028317813.1, read on the forward strand.
CGATCAAAGGGTTAACTATATGCTGTGAGTGTTTTACTAGAGGGCGGTGTGTTAGTGCTTCACTTTAATCACATTCTCTGGATGGCTGTACTGTGTAGCCCTCCTCTCTGTTGGAGATCCTTGGTAATCACTGGGTGCCGGTGGGGAATCACCGTCTGGGACCCGGTGGTTGACAGCCACGGCTGTGAATGGTGGCGCGAGTAGGGCGTGTCCGCGGCTCATGTGCGCCCCCTACCCGGAAATGCGAAATCACGTATATATACATGATTTTGTGCACTTCTGCTGCCCTGTAGCAGTATATCTACTATGGGGCGGCGGGGAAGCAGTTAAGGAAACATGGATTTTACTTGGTTCACTATTTTAATAAATACCCTTCTCCAAGTTTTTTTTTCTTTAGATTTTTTTTAATTGTTCATTTTTTACAGATAGTTTATCACTTTACAAACCACACCTGTTGAATGCTTCTGTCAAAGTACCTTTATCTGTGCCGGGATAATGACTGTTCAGTCTGATACTGTCTTTTTTTTTTTTTTTCCATACAAAAAGCCTTGTTATCACTATGTTTGACTGTCATAGTGGTCACATGATCAGGAATCAAGTTGATTACTCCATAGTTGCTGTTTCTGATAGAATAGCTGTCAGGTACAGCAGTGTTACAAAATAAGTATCCCGCAACTAGTATCCAGGGTGTTAGCTGCTTGTTCTTCAACAGGACGTTGGCTAAAAAACAAATTGTCAGTGGCAAAGACTTGGTTTTAAGGTATCTTTGGTGTATCTGTATGAATTTAAATCTACAGATGGGTTCATTTGCTAGGCTCTTTGTATGTCAGTGATATACAATTAATTGAATGCAAATCTACATGTATACTCCAAATGGGGCATTTGCTAAGTGAAATATATACGTGAAGACCAACTGGTAAAGCCAGATATAGGTTTGTACATAATAATAATGTAATAATGCACCACATTTCTTTTGATCTGTTTCTTCACCATACACGTATATACTGGCAATTTAAGAAAAAATATAGTGGTAGTTTTTGGATGTTACTGGACTCCTTTTTTACTTTTGGAGAGTGATTCTCTGTTCTAATACTACAACCTTTCAGTCTACTAGTCTTTTATTGGTACAATTTTCAAGTGTTTTTGAAGCTGTGTATAACTCTTGGGCCTGTCCTGTCTGCTGTAATCCATAGAAAATGCAAATTGCTATTAAAAAAAAATAACAAGCATAGAGATTTCCCTCCTGAATATATAAGAGTACAGTTAATAGATCTTTGGTCCTTTTAGGAAGAAGATGAGAACTCTTCAGGGATCAAAAGTGAACAAGTGAAGACCTCTGACCTTCATGAAGACAATGTAACTGAACAAACACATCACATTATTATCCCCAGCTATGCGGCCTGGTTTGACTATAATAGGTACATAGTACAGTCATCTCTCTTGTTACCTAACCAATTTATGTTACTTAAAATCACAACCGCTGTTCATCTGATGTGATCATTGGCTTTTTCTTGCAGTGTACATGCAATTGAGCGGCGAGCTCTGCCTGAGTTTTTTAATGGAAAGAACAAATCCAAAACCCCTGAGATGTAAGTGTTAGCCCTCATATGAATACTGTTTATTCTAAATAAAATGACAGTTATTTAGCTAGTCTTGTTAACTTGTAGATCTTAAAAGTTGCCTATAGAAATTTAATAATAGTATATAGGGTATGCTCCACGTGACCAATAACATAATATTTCCATTAGCATCACGATTGTGGCTAAGCAGTTCACACTCTTGCTTGTGATTCTAGGGTCATGGTCTCCGCATCCCATAGCTTTTTATTTTATAATATATAGCTTCTAAGCACATTTTTTTTTAGAGTATGTGTGATTGTATTAGGTTGTTAGCTCAGCGTGGCGACTGGTGTAAATACCTGTATGTGTGGTAGAAAGATTTTCAATATATAGTTGATAAATGTGTATAATAACTTAAACCAAACCCAGAGATACTTTAACCACTTCCCGTGTGGCCCATGTACATAAACGGCCGGACGGGAGCAGTGCAGGAGCAGGTGGCCATTTATAAACGTCCTCCCACTTCCCTGCCTGTGCGTGCTCCCTGGGAGCGCGCGGCACCGCGATCCAGTGCCCACTGTGTCCTCCAGACACAGTGGAACACCGATCGCTGTACGGGACCTCTGTGTGAGGTCCCGATCATGTGATCACTGATTGGCCAATCAGTGATCACATGAATAGTAGTAAGCCAGATGTCACTTCTGACATAGTTGCTTACTACGTGTGAAATCTGTGAATGATCACAGAGGTCACATGGTACAAGGCTATTCACAACAGCCTTGAACCATGTGACAAGCTGTGACCAATCACAGCTGTCACAGTATTTCTCAATGGCTGCAAGAATGCAGCCAGAGAGGAGGAGAAATGATCGCTTTTACAGCCTTTATGGGTGTAAAAGCAATCAGTGTAAAAAAAAAAAAAAAAAAAAATCTTCATCACCCCCCACAAGTAGTACAGTGTCACTATGGTGACACTGTACTGCTAGGGTGACAGTATGTGAAAAAACAAATAATAATATAAAAATTTAAAATAATTTTTTTTTAAATTATAATTTTTGGTTATAAACTACTTTGGGTTATTTATTTTTATTTACTAAAATAGCTGAATACATTTTGGCCAAGACTGATGAAGGAAGATTATTTATTTGCAAATTGTTTAAGAAAAACACTTCTTTTTTCAAAATGTTTGGACTTTTTCATTTACTGTATATAGCAAAAAAAATAAAAATCCCAGTGGTGAATAAATACCACCAAAATAAAGTTTTATCTTTCTCAAAAAAAATGCTAAAAAATTCATATGGGTACAGTTTTGCATGACCGCGCAATTGTCATTCAAAGTGTGATAGCGCTGAAAGCTGAAAATTGGCCTGGACAGGAAGGGGGTAAAAGTGTCCGGACTTGAAGTGGTTAAAGTGTGTCAGGAAGAGTGTGTCTGTATTGAAATGTCATACTGTAAATCATTGGCTTTTTATTAATATGTCCTGTTGAAAATGATTCACCATAACTAGCTGATATTTTCTTCTTTCAAGTGTAACACACACACACGTACGTTTTTACCTATTTTGGCACCTCCTGTTTTTCTAAACATAAAATGCATGCTAAGTAATCAATGCAACAGAATGTTGAAAATTATTTCTCTTTTTTAGCTATTTGGCATATCGAAATTTCATGATTGACACGTATCGGCTGAATCCTCAGGAATACCTCACTTCAACAGCATGCCGGCGCAACTTGGCAGGGGATGTTTGCGCTATCATGAGGTGTGTGTGACGTATCAGTGCCATCTTATGAAACTTAAAAGGTTGAACTCTGTTGTGGCATTTCCTAGCAGAACAGCTTGAGCTTTTCACAATTGATGAATGTTTCCTTGGGTTTTTTTAATACAGGGTCCATGCCTTTTTGGAACAATGGGGATTAATTAATTATCAAGTGGATGCTGAGAGTCGTCCTACACCAATGGGACCACCCCCCACTTCGCACTTTCATGTCTTAGCTGACACACCATCAGGATTGGTACCACTGCAGCCCAAAACACCACAGGTACTCTTGTGTAGCCTTTTACTGCCTGTTCGTTTACAAGGAATCACCTGTCAAACATCACATAGATACATCCACTACTCTGAGATGTCCACTATGATTCAGTAAAACAGTCTTCCATTTCTGATGTTTAACCATCTACTGGACTATTGCAGTTGTCTTACAGGAAGCCGTTTACAATCTGAAGCATGCAAGGTGATTTTCAGCTTAGATATTTCTTCTGTATTTAAATAAGCATTTATCCAGGTTTCTGATAATGCTTTCTTGCGGTTTACTCTCATCTAGCCTCTTCTACTTGTCACATGTGTTTATTTAATTCTTTTCTATTCCCCTAACAGACCTCAGCTTCACAGCAGATGCTCAATTTTCCAGAAAAAGGTAAAGAAAAACCAAGTGACCTGCAAAATTTTGGCCTAAGGACTGACATGTATAGCAAGAAGAATACAACTTCCAAGGTGAGTTTCAAGGGCTGGTTCTACAAAAAAAAGCGTACCCTCTGTTGAGGAAATATGGGGGCATTACTGTTATTACATTAAAATGAATATAAAGCAAAAATATTTCTTTCCATTTCGGATAGAGTAGGGAATTAAAACCTCTCTTTTGCCATCTGTGTCCCATTTCCCTTCATTTTTTTGTTTGTATACACGACAGGCAGTGAAAGCAAATACCCACAATGAGGCGCATCTTCTCTTAGCTGTCACCAGAACAGACATTCCAATTTAAGGATTTCCCCTCTGATCCTGTTCTGGTGGCAAGTAAGAATTTTACATTTCTCCTCACTTTTATTCCCAGTGCAATTGGTCTGCAGAACAAATAGAGCATTAATCTCCCCAACAGAGTTCTAATCTTTCCACACCCTATCCAATCCAAAAAGAAAAAAGTTTAATTCGATTTCTGAAATATTCTATTATAAGGAAAGATCATATTGTTACTTTTAGGATGATAATAACTCTATAAATCTTAAATGGTAAATTCTCCTATGCACAAACAATGAAGAGGTGAACTAACTCCAATATTGCACCACTATCGACTAAACTGCACATAGCACCAGCGATGCCCGTACTGCTGGAGTAACAGCGCAATGACCTGCCCAACTTTCCCCCGGGATGGGTATCCAGCATAATGCTCATGATGGCAATCATTGGTCAGTAATCAGAGCTAACACATGAATAAGCCTTAGAAGCGCTTACCATTGTTCAGCATGGTCACTTGGCTGCACTGACCAATGAGCACTTGCCTATGTGAGCAATGTGAAGGAGCCATATATTACAATGTACCCCAGCAGCCCAGGGCTGTGTAGTTGGATATGATAGTTAGAGTTGGTTAACACTTTCATTTTTTGTGAACAGGTGAACTAACTGTTTATGTAGCTTGTGCGGATTCTTATATTCAAATGTTTTATAATAACATAAGTAATAATTTCCTGTTATTGCTTTTATATTGAGAAGATGTTTCTATTGTGATTTTAACTATCACCGTTAGTACTGTTTTGTTTTTTTTCTGCCATTCTTATTTTATCCTTTAATTGATTCTCCAGGGCTAGCAATGACTTCAGTTTGTTTTTATATTGTGTTGCAGAGTAAATCTGCTGCGAGTGCCACAAGAGAATGGACTGAGCAGGAGACTCTGTTACTGCTGGAGGTAATCTTTAATGGACAGGTACAGCTATGCAATTCATAGAAATGTAACGTCATGCGATAACCTGGGTTTTTCTTTTCTTTCTATCCTGTACAGGCTCTGGAGATGTACAAAGATGACTGGAACAAGGTGTCTGAACATGTTGGCAGTCGCACTCAAGATGAATGTATTTTACACTTCTTGCGGTTGCCGATTGAAGACCCATATTTAGAGGACTCTGAAGCATCTCTCGGTCCTTTGGCCTATCAACCTATACCATTTAGCCAATCTGGAAACCCTGTAATGAGTACTGTAGCCTTTCTGGCCTCTGTGGTGGACCCCCGTGTAGCATCTGCTGCAGCCAAATCAGCTTTAGGTATTATTTTCATAGTTCTAATTTACTACAGGCAGTGAACTGAATAGTTGCATTTAACAAGTCCTAGAATTTTAGAACCTCATCTAGTCTCAGAATTGTAGTCAGACATGGTAGATTTAGAGAAAAGTTGCACTCTGACGGTTAGGATGTTCACTGAAAGGTATTTGAGCTCCTTGCTTCTGGTCTAGACTTTACTGTACTGGGGCGTTTCTCAGTAGTAAATAAGGATTATGGGTTTTTCGGTCTCTGGCATTGTTTGTGCTGTGGGGTGTGAATGGAGTCACAGAAACGTCATAGAAAAGCTCTGTCTACCGTAGATTGGACATTCTGAAGTACTCCTTCCCTGTGGGTTATAACCTTCTCACTGGTACACTTAGCTAACCTGAAAGTTGTTGAACTGAAAGGCACCCTTTATTAGAATTAGATTATTCATAAGTAAAGTAGATAGTAATGCATTGACATTTGATTGTATCTATAACTTGTTGCTACTATTCCTTCTTTTCTGAGTTTGTTCCTAACTGATTACCTCCCACTCTTCATATTCGATTATACTCTCTTCTGGTAAAACAGTTGCTGAAATGTTTTTTTTTCTCATTTCTAATAGAGGAATTTTCTAAGATGAAGGAGGAGGTTCCCACAGCATTAGTAGAAGCCCATGTTCGTAAGGTGGAAGATGCAGCAAAAATAACTGGCAAAGCTGACCCAAGTTATGGCCTCGAGAGCAGCGGAATTGCTGGCACTACTTGTGAAGACAATGAGCGAATAGGTGAGCACAGTCCTCATATGTATTAGTCGTTTTTTGTTATCTGTCTGTTATAATTATCATTTCTAGCTATGTACTGACTTGAATTAATTATTCATAAATTAAATGTTAATGTCTATAATAAAATTCCTGTATGATATTTGTTGTATTTGTAGAGGAAACTACTACAGAAGAACCTCCTTCAGAACCACAGCCCACAGAAGAGAGGAAGGAACCAAAGGTAATCCTTAAATTTTGCACAACATAATTCTGCATTTAAAGGATAAGTGCTCTTCATGTAAAGTTATATTTTTTGACCTGATCTGAACTAACCCACCCTGGTTTACCATCCACCTGCAAGATCTGGTGTAAGATGTCTGCTAAACCCCCAGGGAAGCCTTCATCAGCATGAAGGTATGTCCTCACTTTCTAAGTGGAAGGATGTTTATTAATCCTTGTGAGCTCATGGGTAGTTTGCCCTTCAGGCATCTAGGTTTAAGGAATGCCCATTCAAAATTACAGACTAAGCCCTCACCACCAGTGTTCTCTTCAGCTTATAACCTTCAACCTTCGTGTGCCAACACACAGCTTGCCAGACTTACCTCCCCCCCGTGCAACTCCCAGACCTAAAGATCCTTATTCCAACTCCTGTGCTAGCTCGGTCTCATTAACTTTATTCCAACCTGGCCAGTGTTCTCTCTCCCAAAGAATACATTTGTCTCTTTTGAAGCACGTGGGTCCAACAGGTTTGCATGGTATCAGATTTGCCATACCTCTCCCTCCCTAGTGGGGACCCTCTGGCCTTTGTGATCAGCTGGGACACATACATATTGATTGACGTTCCACCATGCTCTGACCTCTTAGTCTTACACTTCAGCTTTTCTTCCAGATGCTGACCCCAGTGTTATCCTTTATGCTTTCTCATGGCATCCCCTTTGTGGGGTACTCAGTTGACCTCTTATGGATTAAACAGTCAATTTGGACAATGCTTTCTTGATAGTCCAAATGTGTCCAAGATTCAGAGCGATCGTTTATTGTCCCAACATCGGTGCTGGAAGTCTTTGATCACCTGCATTCACTTTATACCAGAATGTTTCTTTGGTAAATGAATATACAACATGCTGGCTCTCATTTTCCTGTGGTCATGGAGTTGCTTGTCTCTGAGCTGTTGCTAACCTGTGGTTGCAGGAAAGAAAATTGCATAATTTATGGCTTGCCTTACAGTACAGAAAATAAAAATATGGTGATCCCTACTGTCTACTGCATTGTTCCTAAATAGAGAAAAAACAGTTCATGTTTCATAATTAAAATAAGATTGTTGCCTTTCATATAAAATAAATTAACACAGAAGTCCTCTTTTTATCAGATGGGGATCCCAATAGCTAATAAATGTAGTTGTGATTTCTGTGCTTCCCCAGGATTCACCCATTGAGCCTGTAGTAGAAGAGGACATAAAGGAGCGCAGTAGTGATCCAGCAAAGAAAGAGGAAGAGAAGATTAAAGATGACACAGACAAGGACTCTGAAAAGAGTGATGTAGATATGGGTAAGGTTCACTTCCTCCACATTACATCTCTGTGCTGTACTTTTGCTAGCTGTGCCTATTTTCTCATGAGCATATTGGCTGGATAGCTCTACAGTGTTCACTAGTCAGTGATGCATATATTAACACATCCATCCTGGTCAGTTTGTGCCTAAAAGAGAATTTGATTTTTTTTAATTTAATGAGCTTCTGTTGTGTTGATACTTTGCAGGAAAGTGACATGAGGGTGTTGGTCCTGAAAATCCTTGTCAGAAGATGACAAAAAAGTATTTTGCTTATGTGACATCAATTTAACAGCACCTTCTTAAACTAACTGTATTCTGCTATCCTACATTCCCTGTTGGATTTTCTTTAAAGTATCAGTCCACCCAAAAGTTACTTTTTTGTTATAGGCAGAGCCTGGTGGTGGGCTCAGTCAACCCTTACTTTTTTATAGGTCTTAGATACTTCAGCAGTAAGAGATCCCTGACATAATTTGCTATTCTGTGTTTGATGTTTTGCAAATTCCCTCCCAGCTTTGATTATTCCAGCTCCTTCTCATTCATTTTCCTTAATATAAAAAATAAATTTCAGGCTCATCAGACAGAGTGAGATTGCCTCATACTGGCCACAGAAGGTGCAAGTGCACAAATCTCACTGGTAGAATCTCTCATAGAAAGATTATTTTGCCAGGTGACTCCTGCATCTACCAGAAACTGAATTGTACCACAAATAAAAAAATACAGCGGCCTCACTCCACGCTAATTGGCTTTATGTTCCACAGTGGCTGTTCAGCCCATGCCATGCTCCTCACCCAGTATTTAGTAGACTGACCCTTTAACCATATGTCATATAGATGTGTAGAATTATACAGAGAGAACAGTATGTCAAGTTCATGATATTTTGCATATCCAATGTATGTGTATTTGATTTAATCGTATTTGTGTTAATTGCAGCTGATGGAGACAAAGTCTCTGACAGTAAAGAAGGATCAGAAGAAACAGATAAGGAGGACACCACAGTGAAAAACAAGGTGGAGAGAGACATCGGAGAGGGAAACCTCTCTACAGCTGCTGCTGCTGCCTTGGCTGCTGCTGCTGTGAAGGCTAAAGTAAGTAATAAACTTGGCCTTGGTTGGCCCAGTTTTATCCAACATCCTGAGGACCCAGAAATTCATGCATTCTTAGCCTTTTTTCCACCTATAACTTGTCTGTTTGTAAAATGCTTAAAGACGTTAAGATTATTTTCACAATAGTGAATGATGGGATGATGAGTGAAGCAAAAGTATGGACTACTGCAGCACAGATTGGAGTCGGGCAGTACCTGAAGCTGTGGCACAGAAAGAGCCTCTTCTGCAGGCAAGGGGGTTACGGGGCATATGACAGGCATGGTTTAAAGACAGCCATGTTCTTTCTAGCTTGCAGTTATCAGAATGTTAAAAATGTTAAGAGGAATTAATACAGTATGTACATCATGCATCAGTAACATACCTAAAGGCTCACAGTTTCTGAGGAACTACAAGTCTTTAATTGGCCAGCAAACAAACATAAGCCATACAGGGAAAAGTCGTTTCTCAGTATATTGATAGACACAGATAGCTTAGTCTGAACCAAATAGTAGCTCTTGAATAGCATAAGTGCAACTTTTTTGTAATCATAATTTTGTGCCGTTAATTAGCACCTGGCTGCAGTTGAGGAACGCAAGATCAAGTCACTGGTGGCTCTGCTGGTAGAGACTCAAATGAAGAAATTAGAAATCAAACTGAGGCACTTTGAGGAGCTGGAAACAATCATGGATAGAGAACGGGAGGCGGTGAGTCCTGAAACATTTTAACATTTTCTCCTTAAAGTGTATGTAAAAGCAGAACTGTGTATTTTAGTTTAGATACATTGAGGAAAGGTTAGACCCTTTTGCCAAATGTTTATTGCTTTTTGTCTTCCTTCTGCGGAGATTCAGGCCTGGTTCACACTGATGTGATGCGAGGAATAATCTCTGCGTTTCCCGCATTGCACTGCATAGCAATCGCACTGTATTGCTGCAATCTGCTGTGGGTGTCAATTAAAAGTTAACGACACCACAAAAGTAGGTCGCAGAACGCAGTGTGTTTGCCTGAATCAGATCGCATGAGTATAAACACCCATGCGATTCGATTCCAGTGCTGCAAAAAAAAGGTGCCTGAACATTTTTTGTGCAGATGTGGTGTGATTTGAGCCATACAAAATGATGGGCTCAAATCGCACCACACAGAATCGTATGTGATTTGTGCAGGAATGCGGCATGATGCCTATGCAAATCACAGGTGATGTGACAGTGTGAATTGGGGCTCATCCTTTCCGCTAAACACTGTCGCTAAAACAGAAAGTTAAGAAGAAATCCTAAATTTAGGATTTGTCATGAGAGCAAGAGGGTGAGGGAAAATCCTGCACTATGGATAAATGTCCTGGTGACAGCGGTCTAAGATGGGTATTTCTCTCATTTTTCCTCTGACTTCTGTTGTGTCTTCAAAATAAGAAGTGAAGGGAAGTCTCCCAGAAGGGCACAGACAGCAAAAAGCAACCTGATAGGGGTTTTATCACTTCTCTATTCTATCCAAAGAAAAAGTTGTGACTTTACACACATTTTCATTATACTTCTATGCCCTGTCTAGATTGTCAAATAAACTGTATGGATTGTAACAGTAAAATGTGTAATAATAATAATACTTTTTGCTTATCTGTGTTTTATCATAGAATGCAGTTGTTAGTGTTGCTTAGTCATTTACATCAGCTGTCTTGCCAATGCGTCTTACCACAACACATATTCTTTCAACGGTATATCTGCATTGCTATATGCTGCAATTTGTGTTACAAATGATACCCCAACACATATATATATCATACCACAACACATAGATATGTGACACTCTGTTGAAAAAATGGTGAGTGTGTATTTTTACATGAATGTAATATTCTATCACTACATCCAAGTTGGCTTAATCATGTGTGGGTGCTTGTCCAGTCTGTGAGCTGCAATGTATATAGAAGCAACGTTTTGTAAGGTGCATTTTCATGTGCACTGCAGCTTTGACAGCCTTGACATGTGCACATTAATGAGTGTATGTTACCCCAACAGTGTGAATTGGCCCTTAACCAACACTCTTTTGTATAAAATAAAACTACGTAGCTGGACTTCAAGTGGTTATACCGGGATGATGCCTGCGGCTTTGTTCAGCCCACGGTCAGCTTTGTTGTAAAAGCAATCCTAGCTGCTACTTGGATTGCCTTTACAAGCAGCCAAAGGGGATTTCCCCCAGATCCCCCCCCCCCCCCTCCTCCATCTTCTGCAGCTCTCTTGGTCTCTCCCATCCCATCGGGACACCTGTTCATCCAGTCGTTGGTGCTGCTGGCTGACGATAGAGGTGATCGTAGACCAGATCAGCTCTGATCATTTCTATGGTATTGGAAACTGGAAGCGATGAGCATTCATCACTCCCAGTTTCGCTGGACATAAACAGCGCCATTTTTACATTTGCAAAGCATCTGATCACACTGATCTTGGTGTGATCAGATGCTGTGAAGGGCAGAGGAGAGCTAAGGTCTAATAGGCCCCAGATTTTTCAATAAAGAGTACCTGTCACTATTGCTTATTGTTATTACAGGGGATATTTATATTCCCTGTGATAATAATAAAAGTGATTTAAAAAAATTAAAGTGACAGTGTAAAAATATAATAAATAATTTTTGAAAAATATTTTAAAGCAACCCTGCCGCCACGTGCACGCAGAAAGGCAAATGCACACAAACAGCAATCGTCCTACACGTGAGGTATCACCGTGAATGTCAGATCAAGGGCAGTAATTCTAGCACCTGACCTTCTGTGTAAATCTAAAGTGGTAACCTGTAAAGGCTTTAAAGCTCTTATGGATAATAAAAGTTACGTTGTTTGTCGCCGTTGCACGAGCAGTTGTAAAATGTGACATGTTTGGTATATATTTACTCAATGTATCATCATCCTTTATATTTTACAAAACAATTGGATATTATATTGTGTTTTTGTGTATTAAACTAAAAAAAAAGTGTATTTTTTCTAAAAAAAAAAAAAAATTGTTTGAAAAACCACTGCGCAAATACCATGTGTCATTAAAGAATTGCAACACCCACCATTTCATTCTCTGGGGCCTCTGCCTATCCCATATTTAAGAAAATATATAATGTTTGGGGATTCTAAGTAATTTCCTAGCAAAAAAATACAGATTTTTACATGTAAACAAAAGGTGCCAGAAAAGGCTTGATCTTCAGGTGGTTACTGAGTAATTAGTGATATCTGTATGTTTATTTCACTCCATAGCTGGAGTATCAGCGGCAGCAGCTTCTAGCGGATAGACAGTCTTTCCACATGGAACAGCTAAAATACGCAGAGCTGAGAGCACGTCAGCAGCACTTCCAGCACATTCAGAACCAACACCAGCAGCAACATCAGACTCCTCCAGGCAGCCAGCCTGTGCCCCCCACTGCCCATTCCATCCCTGTAACACAGGCTTCTGTAACACCTGCATCAGGAAGTACAGCAAGCAGTTCAGAAGGACTGGCACAGCCAACTGCACCCCCACCACAGCCACCAGTGAACAGTCAGCAGCAAGGAGGAACACAGCCCAGCCCAGCACACAGTGAGTGACTTGCTTTATTTGTCATTTTGTTTTTGTCTTATTTTCACTATATACTATACAGAGTTCTGCCTTGTAATGGAATGTTCCTTCACACATGCATTTTATTGACTAAAATATGTCTGGAGAACATTTAATGGGGATGTGATCAGATAAACTGATAATCAAGAAGTAGCTTGGTACTGAAACAAAGCCAGTCCAAATTGTGTCCCATCACATACTTTAGCCACTTCAAGTCCGGACACTTTTACCCCCTTCCTGTCCAGGCCAATTTTCAGCTTTCAGTGCTATCTCACTTTGAATGACAATTGCGCGGTCATGCAACACTGTACCCATATGAATTTTTTAGCATTTTTTTTTTTTAGAAAGATAAAACTTTATTTTGGTGGTATTTATTCACCACTTTTGAAAAAAAAGTGTTTTTCTTATAAAATGTTGCACATAAATAATTTTTTTTCATAAATCTTAGCCAAAATGTATACAGTTATCTTTTTAGTAAAAAAAACCCAAATTAGTTTATAACCAAAAATTATAATTTTTCACATTTTTACTTTGTTTATTTATATTATTATGTATGGGTTTTTTTTTTTAGCATACTGTCACCCTAGCAGTACAGTGTCACCATAGTGACACTGTACTACTTGTGGGAGGTGATGAAGATTTTTTTTTTTACACTGATTGCTTTTACACACATAAAGGCTGTAAAAGCAATCATTTCTCCTTCTCTCTGGTTGTATTCTTGCAGCCATTGAGAAATACCGTGTGAGCTGTGATTGGTCACAGCTTCTCACATGGTACAAGGCTGTTGTGAATAACCTTGTACCATGTGACCTCCGTGATCATTCACAAATTTCACACGTAGTAAGCAATGATGTCAGAAGTGACATCTTGCTTACTACTCTTTATGTGATCACTGATTGGCCAATCAGTGATCACATAATCGGGACCTCACACAGAGGACCCGTACAGCGATCAGTGTTCGCGTACACTGGATCGCGGTGCTGTGCGCTCTTAGGGAGCGCGCACAAGCAGGGAAGCGAGAGGACGTTTGTAAACGGCAACCCGCTCCTGCACTGCTCCCGTCTGGCCCATGTACATAAATGGCTGGACGGGAGCAGTGCAGGGGTGGGTGGTTAAGCTTTTCTATAATGTTGAGACCCCAGTAGGAAGGTTTTTTCCTCAACCCCCAAACTAATGGGCTGAATTTGGCTTTTTATTTGTTTTTTCATTTGAAAGGGTCTTACTTGGGAAGCCACAATAGGGCATTAGAACTGCAAATGCTTTATCTCCCCCCTGCAAGGCAATATTATAATGTGCTAGTATTGCATAATAGCACATTATGAAAAACCTACCTTAAAACGAAGCCCTCCAGCGGCCCGCTGTCACCACTGACAGGGTTTTCATCTTCACCTGGTCTCCCTTATAGGTTCACAGGCTCCAGCTGTCTGATTGGCCGAACCGCAATTACATCACTCCCGCACATGGCACAAAGTTCCATGCATTTCCTTCAGAGAGTATGAGCCGATGACATCACTGGCTGCTGCCCGCTGGAATATCTCCTAAACGGTACATGTTTAGAAGATATTGATTTTACCTACAAGTAAGATTTGTTATAAGCTTACCTGTAGGTAAAAATCACAAAAACGAGTTTACCACCGCTTTATGTAGAAGTAAGAACATGTGGAAAACTTGGTGTGTGATACAGAAAATCAGCTAAAAAGCTGTGCTCTGCCTATCACAGAAGTAGGATAAGTTCTGCCTAACATGCTACCATGCTCCCAGTCCAAAAAGAGATCAAACCCCCGCCATTCTTAGTAAGAACTTCTGTTTTTTTGGAGTTGTTTGAAGAACATTTTTTGTTTGGTTGAGATAGGAAGAGTTATTGCTGCCCATGTCCGGGTTTGGTAGGTTAACCTGCACTGTCCTAGTGATCAGTGATCACATAGTAATTGAGGAAAGATCTTCATGATGGGACACAGCAATAATAATTGACAGAGGTTTTAACCCTTCACTGCTCCACCAATAAGAGTCAGTAACTCTCCTGATCTAGAAGTTCGCTTCCCTACACAGATTAACACAGGAGTCCATTCAAGGTTCCTATTTTAACTGAAGCCCTGATGAAGAGGGGTGTTTCCTGACCCTAGAAATGCATTGGCTGTTTTTCCTGTATAAACAAATAAATGAACTTAGACCCTTTAATTCTTTGGTCTGGCTCCTTCCATTAGTGAATGCTTTATTGTTGTCTGTGTTAATGTTGGAGAAATTTCGCTTTACATCCTGTCTCCATAACAACAAGGAAGTGAAGTATTTTTAAAGTTTGCATAGAATTCATATTTCTATATGACAGTGTTGTGCTACTTAGCTTTTTTGACTTGTTATTAGGATTTCGCCGATACCAGTATCAGTGCTGATGCCAAGCAATTTGCACGAGTACTTGTACTTGTGCAAATGCTCCGATATCTAAAACCGATACCTTTTGCGGAGCAAATTTTAGCCCATACAAAATGAATGGGCTCAAAGCACACTGCAAAAACTAGCATGCGATTTGAACAGGAAATGCGGTGTTATTCCTGTCCGAATCGCATGTGGTTTGCCGCACCGCTCCTGTGTGAACCCAAGCTTGTCATAATGACTTCATCATGGGTTTACACAGGAGAGGTGAGGGAAACCGCATTCCTGTTCAAATTGCATGCTATTCTTTGCAGTGCGTTTTAAATTGTTCATTTTGTATGGGCTCAAATCACACTGCAATGGTATCGGTAATTGGTATCGGCGAGTACTTGAGTACACGTATTGGTACTCATACTCGCCGGGGAAAAAACAGTATTGGTGCATCCCTACTTTGTATCCCTAATCTTTGTACAGTTAATGATCTGTGAGCTGCATCTCATTAATCAACTTCCAAGAGTCCGTATATTTTGATATGTGTAAAATTAATAGTCACAATTTAATTGTGTTTTCCTACTATATGTGGCAAAGTAAACTATGATTTATTTTAAAGGAGACCTATAATTTCACATACTCAATGTGAAAGCATCTTTACAGCATGAATACTGAGCTGAGATAAAACGTGTTTCATTTTTAATTTCAATGTTCAATTAAATTAATTTCTACTCAGGTAAGTGTCAGCTGCAATGTTGCCGATACTTACAGGAAGCCTGTCATGAAAGAAACATGGAGGTTTACCCCAGCTGATTGTCTTCTAAAAATGATAGTTGACTGGCAGTCATGCTAACCTTCTGGCTTCAGTGCTGACTCCATGTCTCTACTGTTTTCTGTATGCCTGTCCTCCCATTCAGTGACTAAGAAAGTAATGTAGCCATTTAACATTTTAGTGGGGAGGTCAGCATTGGCAAGTTCCCCATATTTTATTCTGAACAAGTTTCCTTTGAGGAACGAGTCTACCCGGACTGTACAGATCCTTACACTACTTGCTGCAGTAGTTAGCATTCACTGAGAGTTATTGATAGAAAAGCAGTATTCAGCCCAGGACATAACTGGACTTGGAGATTTGCATCATTTCAGACATGGAAAGATTATTCAATTTAGTTCATTACAATCTAAGTAATAGACAACCTATTGCCATATTTTTCCACCTTTTGTTGTTTTATGCTGAGGATCCTAATGCTGTGTATTAAAAATAATTGTGTGCCTCCTATGGTTGAGATATTTGTGCTTAAAGTGTTACTAAACCCACAACAGTAAAATCAGTCTGTATATGCAGTAAAGCATGCTTGTTATACTCACTGTGGAACCTAAGGGGTTAATGCTCTGCATTGTGTAAAAAGGCTGTTTGATCCTTTCTTCTCTGCCCCTCCTCTTGTTGAAATGACCACCGGATACAGACTGAATCCGTTTTCACATGCACATGCTCAGTTTGGTGTGTAAACGGCAGGGATGGAGGATGCTCCCCTGCTGGCTATTATTTTTTGACAGTCGCTGACACCCCTGGCTGTCAGGATGCCAGAACAGTGAAAGTCACTGTTCAGCTCACAATTTTTCACTCTGCTCCTTAAATTTTTTTTTTTTTTTGCCATTTGTTGAGTCAAGTGCTGCCAACTGGGGCAACCCTTTGTTTAAATTTTGGCTTGTTCGGTAGGAATTGGCTGAAATTCGAGCTGTGTATGTCTAACATTATGTGCATGTTGTGTGGAATCTAGTAATTAATATGGACAACTGTGATTTCTTTCCTTTCCTGCAGGTTCTGGTTCGTATACAGGTCAACCACCACCCAACCCCATGATCCCATCAGCAGTACCTGCTCCTGCCCAGCCTCCGGTGCCCGGTAATCAGCACCCCAGCATGCCTTTGCCTGTACCATTTAATATGGGTAGTGACTTAGTTGATTCTGCTCATCAGAACCCACCAACTAACCCCTATACAGTGCCCCTTCCCATGCATGGCTCCTTCCCTCCTGCAGCATGTCGGGTCGGTGGACCTCCCCCATTCCCACATAATCCTTCCATTGCCATATCTTCAACGCCTCCTAACTTGCCGTCTTCCCTGGGGTCAGCTGCCACACACAGCCCTGCGATCGTAGCTGCAATGCAGGGAGGGGCTCCCATCACAACCAGTCCTGTGCCAGGTGAGCTAAGTAGACAAGGTAAACTTATTTGTAAGTTTTAAAATTTATTCTGGGTACCATGTTTTAGGCAAACTACTGGACATCCTGTAAGTATAATAATACATAAACCTGTCATGGTGTGGTATTATTACAAGGTAACAGCATTATTTTATATAGATATTCTATTTATCATCAAGGAAAAAAGATGTGGGCTGCCATTCTGATCTTTTGAAAATGCTAATTTCCTGTCTAGGTTTTGAGCCATTGACATAGAACAAGCCTGAATCAGGACTTGGGATTAGCATTTGTTAAACAAGGTATTGAAGCCAAAGAATTGGCATGACAGACAGGCATCTAGCATGTTTAGGAAACATTTAGCTTAATATTGGCAGCCTCCAGAATTGCTTTCATTGTATGTTTCCTTGAAGTGTCATATAAATGACTATATGCATGTGTCAGTTGAATATATTGTACAGAGATCTGTGTATCAAGCATATGCACAATTATATTAAAAAAAAAACCTACATGTATTATCTACAAACTTACTCTAGATACGTTTGTATCTCAGAGGCACAGACATTTTATTCTTCTTCATTATTCTTCTTTATTTTTCTTCACTTCTTGTCCTTAAGATATAATGAGAAGTGAAAGGAAATCTCTCCAAAGTACTGACTAATACTTACATTTCAGAAGAGATAAGGAATACAATACATCGATCAATCTTTAACTGGTTCCCCTCCGCGCTATAGCCAAAGGACGGCTACAGCGCGGTTGTATAATCCTGGGACGACATCCATGGATGTCGTTCCAGAACACGCCACCCCTGCAGGCCCCTGCGGCGCGCACCCGGCACCGCCGGTGATCACTGTGTCCTTTTACCACGTGATCAGCTGTGTCCAATGACACAGCAGATCACTGAGTAAATACATTTGCCGGTTATCGGCTGCACTTTCCTCACACTGTCACAGCGTGAGGAAAGTACTGCCGAGAATCTGCAATTGTCAACGAAGGGATCGGAACTGATGATCAGAGCCACCCACCTTTGCCCATCAGTGCTGCCCACTTGTGCCCTGCAGTGCCACCCACCTGTGTCCATCAGTGCTTCCCAGCAGTGCAGCATCATCAGTGCCTCCTATCAGTGCCCATCAGTGCTGCCTATCCATGCCACCTAATCAGTGCCCATCAGTGTTGCCTATCAGTGCAGCCTCATCAATGCACATCAGTGATGGAGAAAAATTACCTGTTTGCAAAATTTTATATTCGAAACAAAGAAAAACATTTTTTTTTCAAATCTTTTGCTCTTTTTTTGTTTATAGCGCAAAAAATAAAATACCCAGCGGCGATTAAATACCACCAAACTAAAGCTCTATTTGTGTGAAAAAATGATTAAAATTTCATATGGGTACAGTGTTGCATGACCGCTCAATTGTCAAAGTGTGACAACTCTGAAAGCTGAAAATTTGCCTGGGCAGGAAGGGGGTATAAGTGCCCAGTAGGCAAGTGGTTAAAGGATAAGTTCACCTTTGGAACTTATTACATGTTCCAGCATCTGCAGCCTCTCTGCTCACATGGCCACATCATTCATTCATAATTTCCTGTGAATGAATGCCTACAGGTACCCAATATTCAATGAACTACCAGGTTGCTGGTGAGCGCTCTTGTAGTTCATTGATCTTCCTGCTCTCAAGTACCTGCCTGCTCTTAAAACGTATAGGCAGACAGCTTTCCTGAGAATCTGCAGGGGCCTGAGGTTACACCTGCGTTCTACTGGTCACGGGTGCAATGCTCTGCAGGCTTCTTGGACAGAAAATAATAATTGCATATTTTTTACCTGCAAAAAAATGTGCATGTATTATTTTCTTTGAAAAGGTGAACTTATCCTTTAAGAGCCAGTGGAGTAATTAAAAATAAAAATCTAAAAAATTGTTAAGTAGTAATAGAAATCATAAAGAAAATTTTAATTCTATTCTAAAGAATTCTGGAACTTTCTTACAGAACTCAGTTCTTAGTGTATCTTTTTTTTCCCCTACAATTCATGCACAAATAAACTTCAATGTACGTTCACTTTTAAGTCTGCCACAGGAGGGAGCAGTAACAATGCAGCTCTCCTTAAGAATTGGCCATCCTTTCAGATACAAAGATCACCTCCCCCTTCTCCTTTAGATGCTTTTCTTTGCCTTCTGCTATGACCGTGTTTGGATGGTTTCTGCCTTACGTTCATTTGGGACTTCTAGAAATGTTTAGTCACATTGTACACCACCAAACCCATTTGATTCTTGTGAATATTGATTCAGCATTTGTTTTTTTTGTTGAATTAATTATTTCTATCCTGAAACAAAAATCTCTTATAATGTGTTATTTGGCATTGGGGTTGATGTCTAAATTAGTGGTAATAGAAAGCCAAGAACAAAACTGAAGTTTTTCCACAATTAGCCCCAGTAACTCGTCAGGAGAACAGAGTCACTCTTGATATGACAGCACATTTTCAAACTTCTTTTTCCTAAAGCTCTTTCTCATGTTGTTTAGTTTGATGATTTGTACATTGAGGCAGCATTTTCAGATATCTACTGTGTTCCTTTATTCCAGATCCTGCAACATCCCACCAGCCTGCGGAATCAGTGGGAAGCACAGTCCCCCCAGCCCAACAGTAACATTGGGACCTCTTTTGTTGTGGGGGGATACAGATCAGGGAAGAAAACTGAACGATTGTGGAATTGTATTTCATACACTTCTTTCTGGATCCAGACCCCCCACCCAGGCTTAGAACCACACATTGAGCTCTCCAGGAACACAATATCCCTTTGTGTCATGACTTTTCTTCATTTTATGTCATCAGTGACCTGGACCTCAGCTGTTGACTGGTCAGGTCTACAGAAAGGTATCTGTAAGGGAACAAAAGGAGACTATAGCACACTCAGGCTCCATTGTTACCCCTGTCTCGGCTGGGGAGTGTGGAAAAGTAGTGCACAGCAAAGCAGGACTGTGTGCCTATAATTAAACATGGGAAAAGACAAATGAGCTGATGGACTGAATGGGAACTGATGCAGCTCACATGGACCTTCTTACGAGAAACACATCTAAAGAAGTCAAAAGATGATGTGTCATTTCCGCTGCTGATAGAACTACGTTCCAGACTCTGGTGACTCCAATGACAGAGCTGAAAATACATTTTATTTTTGTTTTTCTATAAGATCAGCTGTGGGTGAATTTAGCACTGCTGCAATGGTAGAGATTGCATTCCAGTACAATTCCGGAATAATGACTTCAGATCTCGGGCAGCAGAGTTTAATACATATACATTGCTGACAAATCTGGTTCACTTGGTATTTCAGTTGTTGATGACTCTTTCCTGGTATTCCAGAGGAGTCTGCGTTTTTCTTGTTGCATCTTTGCATCTGTTGTTACCCGTGCAGAGAAAGCATATCTCTTCCAGATAATGGCATTCAGGGTGATGCCTCCTGCACTGACTGGGTATGAGGTCATTTCATAGTTTCATATCTGCGAGGTCCTAACAGAGAGATCCGCATTCCTCTGGTTTCTTTGTACAGAGCGGAGAAGTGCACAGCAGCCTACACAATCAGGTTCCCCATTACATTCTTCCTTGGTTTCATTTTCCATTGGTTGAAGGAGCGGGTGAGCTATGTGTATCCCTGTAGAAGGATGGCAATGGGGAATCTCTGTCTCACTCTATAGTGCACTATTTGACTTGTTAGTAAAATATTTTAGCTTTTATCTATATAAGCTTTTTTTTCTTTTTTTTTTTTTTTTTAAATTGTATTTTAAATATTTCTGGCCAGGGCTGGTATATCAGGGGTTCAGAGTGCACTTTAATGAAAGGAGGTTGGAAGCATTTTGTTTATTTTATACTGCAGGGTCTACTGACTAGAGAGGAAAGTGTTAGGTAATGTGGTTTGTTTGAATGGAGAGGACTTTCCTCATTTTGAATGAGTGTGTAGCAACCTCCTTGGAACTCTGATTAACACCTGATTGTTCTGACCCCCTGTCTGTTTATGTTACCAGTACCTTATCCTGTGTCTGTGCATCTTACAATCCCCGACCATGGGGCATTAAAAATCTTAAAATTTATAACATCCACGGGTAATTTCTGGTTTCTTTCCTAATGTTTTTCTATCCCGTTTGCATAAAAAAAATTGTTGAAACTGTACCATAATCTTGGTGTTTATTTTTCATGACATTGAATGGATCCTAGATATGTTGGGATTCTTTAAAGGCTAGCTCCACCTTTTAGAGAAATGTACATATCACACCCATAGTTATGGTGTAACATGGTGCCAAGCCAACACCACCTGACAGCATACGGAGGTTCTTCCCTCAGGCAGCAAATGTCAGGTTTGATTTTTGCATGGCTATGATGACAAAGATCTGTGAATAAATAAACTGCATGTTTCATCTTCTGCAGCAGATGACCTTTTAGTTACAATGGAACACAAATGTGGTGATCACTGCATTCGTAGTCCATTGATACTTCTTCCAGCTCTCTAAATGAAAGTCTGTACCTTGGTACAGACATGGAGCTAGAGAAGGAGTCTGCAGGAATCTGTGGATTGCTCCTCCTAGCCACTAATCACAATTGCAAAGCTTTGCAAGCTCATTTGAAAAAAAAAAAATAATAGCTGCACATTTTTATTTCCTAAAAATGTGAGTTTATTTTTATTTATTTATTTATTGTTCAAAATCTAGAACTAGCTTTTACAAAAGATATTACTGCAGGTATAAGATGCAAGCAACATGCACATACCTGAAGCTTCAATTTCCCTTCTGTTACAGCTGAATTCTGGGCCATTCTAACAAGCAAAGCTTCTACAGTTCTGACACTTGCAAAGCATGCTTTTCCCCCTCCTATCTCCTCAGCCAGTGAGACAGCCTATCATTTGGATGGACCCAGTGGCAGAACTACCAGGCTCGCAAAGGTCGCACTTGTGACCGGGCCCTTGAGTTCTGCCACTGTGGGGGGGACCCAAGACAGAAGGAAGGGAAGCATTGACCCTCAGTGAAGACCCTGCCTGGTGCTGTTTTAATCTATGGTAAAGGGGGCGACCAGGGAGCTTCTGCCTCTTTTCCTGCCTGACAAGATTGACTGTCTCTCTCCCTCATATACACAATGTACCGCTGTATCAGTCACTCCAATTTTGCGACTTACAGTGGGGCAAAAAAGTATTTAGTCAGCCACCAATTGTGCAAGTTCTCCCACTTAAAAAGATGAGAGAGGCCTGTAATTGGCATCATAGGTAGACCTCAAGTATGAGAGACAAATTGAGAAACAAAATCCAGACAATCACATTGGCTGATTTGGAAAGAATTTATTTGCAAATTATGGTGGAAAATAAGTATTTGGTCACCTACAAACAAGCAAGATTTCTGTCTCTCACAGACCTGTACCTTCTTCTTTAAGAGGCTCCTCTGTCCTGCACTCATTACCTGTATCAATGACACCTGTTTGAACTTGTTATCAGTATAAAAGACACCTGCCCACAACCTCAAACAGTCACACTCCAAACTCCACTATGGTGAAGACCAAAGAGCTGTCGAAGGACACCAGAAACAAAATTGTAGACCTGCACTAGGCTGGGAAGACTGAATCTGCAATAGGCAAGCAGCTTGGTGTGAACAAATCAACTGTGGGAGCAATAATTAGAAAATGGAAGACATACAAGACCAGTGATAATCTCCCTCGATCTGGGGCTCCACGCAAGATCTCACCCTGTGGGGTCAAAATGATCACAAGAACGGTGAGCAAAAATCCCAGGACCACACGGGGGGCACCTAGTGAATGACCTGCAGAGAGCTGGGACCAACATAACAAAGGCTACCATCAGTAACACACTATGCCGCCAGGGATTCAGATCCTGCAGTGCCAGACGTGTCCCCCTGCTTAAGCCAGTACATGTCCGGGCCCGTCTGAAGTTTGCTAGAGAGCACTTAGATGATCCAGAAGAGGATTGGGAGAATGTCATATGGTCAGATGAAACCAAAATAGGAATGTTTGGTAGAAACACAACTCGTTGTGTTTGGAGGAGAGAGAATGCTGAATTGTATCCAAAGAACACCATACCTACTGTGAAGCATGGGGGTGGCAACATCATGCTTTGGGGCTGTTTCTCCGCAAAGGGACCAGGACGACTGATCCATGTACAAGACAGAATGAATGGGGCCATGTATCGTGAGATTTTGAGTGCAAACCTTCCATCAGCAAGGGCATTGAAGATGAAACGTGGCTGGGTCTTCCAACATGACAATGATCCCAAACATACCGCCCGGGCAACGAAGGAGTGGCTTCGTAAGAAGCATTTCAAGGTTCTGGAGTGGCCTAGCCAGTCTCCAGATCTCAACCCCATAGAAAACCTTTGGAGGGAGTTGAAAGTCCGTGTTGCCCAGCGACAGCCCCAAAACATCACTGCTCTAGAGATCTGCATGGAGGAATGGGCCAACATACCAGCAACAGTGTGTGCCAACCTTGTGAAGACTTACAGGAAACGTTTGACCTCTGTCATTGCCAACAAAGGATATATAACAAAGTATTGAGATGAACTTTTCATATTGACCAAATACTTATTTTGCACCATAATTTGCAAATAAATTCTTTCCAAATCATCCAATGTGATTGTCTGAATTTATTCTCTCATTTTGTCTCTCATAGTTGAGGTCTACCTATGATGCCAATTACAGGCCTCTCTCATCTTTTTAAAAGGGAGAACTTGCACAATTGGTGGCTGACTAAATACTTTTTTGCCCCACTGTATCTCTCTTCCTTCCTGCAACTATTAATCACTGCCATACTTCTAAGCTCACTCCCGTCCTCAGAATGTTCTTCCTGGGTCACTTCACCTTTTTCCTTGGTCTCATTGATCCAGCTCATCTCACCTCCAGCAGTCTGCACCTCTCTCTACCTTCCCTGGACAGTCATGCAGTAAGTTAGCACCACCCTAAACTGTCTCATTGCTACGCACTGACTTTCACCTCCTTTTGCCTTTCTGTGATCAGAGAATCAATCATCTTTTATGACCCTGGCCTGTGTATGTGTCTGACCTGGTTTTGACCAACCTCCCCACAAATTCATGTG